>NC_041385.1:87437096-87472833 GCF_002162155.2 Triticum dicoccoides
TGAACCGTGGTCTGTTAGTGAGCGTTGGTCTTGTTGTCTCAAGTTCAGTTCTTATTTTATTTCGATATAAAATAAGTTTTTTTATGTGAACTTAATAAGAGCAACTCTAGCCGGTGTTGTTATTATTGCAGAAAATTGCGTCCAGTTTTTATCCGCTTTCTATTTATTTAGGTTGGCCGAGCAAAGAGCGTGTTCTGTTTTGGCCGGGCCGACGTACGTGCGTCCAACGCGGCCAAGCATCTCAAACTATAGATGAAAAGAAACTAAATCTAAATAAACACCTAAAATAAATAAACTTTGTAGTTCAGACATAGGCCAAAGTCCACTTACACATTAATAGTAACGTAAAATAAAAACATGATAAAACTGAAACTACGGCTGCAGGGTGTCTAGGGCGCATCTAGGCTTAGTCGTCCCCGTCCTCGTTGGTGAGGTCGACGTACTCCGGCGCCTGCGCCCAGGAAAAGGCTTGTTGATAGGCAGCCATCGTCATCACTTGTTGGCCGCATCGGATGCCTGCTGCGCGCTGCCTCCTCCGCGAGCTCGCGCGGCTCCTCCTCGTCGCGCTCTACTTGCATCAGTCGCTCCGCTTTCGCCTGCTCCCTAGCCATCGCCGTGCCTCCCACTCCAAGAAGTGCCAGCGGTCCTCCGTCGCGCCCACCCAAACAGGCGGGCATGAGACGTAGACGGGCATATTGGTCGTCCATTGGTAGGTGTGCTCCACGCCGGGCGCGGGTGGTGGTGGCGGCGGCACGAAGGACTCCACGCCGGGCGTGGGTAGTGTGGCGGCGGCACACAATGCCTTCAGTCGGCCATGCTGGCACCACTTTCGGGCAGTGCTTTCGCGTGGCCAGGCCACTGCGCCTACTCCTGCTGAACGGACTCCTCGTATTGCCACTGGTTGGCCTCATCGAGGGTGGCCAAGTACACGACTTCCTCATCCTCCTCCCGTTTCACCACCAACGACGGGGGTGGAGTAGCCATTGTAGCCGACAGACCTAAGCCCCGGCGGCAGCAAGCCACGTGTTCGCTGGCGAACTACGCGTCACAATAGGAGGAGTCTTCGGTGTAGTCCGGGTGGTCATGCAGTTTGGAATCTAGTGCAGCACAGTGGCAGAGGATCTCCTCCATCGCACGCCGGTCGACTGTGGCACCGCCGATACCGGCACCCTGTCGGGGTTGAGGTACTAGCCATGCGGAAGGTTCACATCCGACCACGGCGCCAGAATGCGGCTCTGCTAGTGGTAGACGCGCTGGTGGATTAGGAGGTAGAACCGCACGCGCGGGCACTGAGGTTGGTGTGGCCCCGAAGATGACGGCGCGATGATGAAGTTCGTCGGAAGCCTACCCAAGGACGATGATGCCTTGCGGTCATGCTTGTCGCGGCCGGGCTTGGCTTTGCGGTTGGAAAAACCTATTGACAACTAGGAATTGATGGTTGTCGGGCGAATGGGGGAGAACTGGACTGCACCAGTCGTCCCCCCGGCTAGCCCATGCACACACGTGTCCATTTAGTAAGACGGAGCAGCGGTAGGTGGATGGTCAAAGAGTGGACCAACGTTGGACAGCTAGCGGCCATGTGGGCATCCATCTCATGTCCGTGTTGACGCAAATCTGCTGCAAGTTTCGTGTAGAAATGCATCCAGACGGACGGGCGAGCGGACACAATTTATGGATTCGTTAGTGCATTCGGTTGTCGTTTATGTTTGTTTCGACCCAAACGGACACATACAGACCAAATGCATTAGCGCATTGGATTCGGCCTTAGAGGGAGGAAGAGAGAGAGAGATGCGAGAGGTTCGGCAACAACTCCTTGATGAGAGATCTACAACCGGGCTGCTCAAATTAACCGGGCGGACGACATGGTTAGTAAAGCGTGACCGAACCGTCCTTTCTCAACCGATCAAGATGCCCGGTTGACCGACACCCTTCAAACCTAACCAAAACCTTGGGCGGGTATGGGGAGGCCTAGGCTCGTCCACCACATCGGACTGGCCCACCCTACACCTCTGGACCCCACAAATATCTCCACTTGGATGAACCCCAGACCTAGTCAAACCAGACTCCACTCCACTCTCCGTCTCCTCATCTTCCAGTCCAATCTCCTTCCGAGCTCCGGCAGCAGCGCAGTTCGGCGACGACGACCCCACCCACTAGGACTCGCTCCGGCGCAAGGAAGATCTGTATGATGACGAGGAGCTCGATGTACGCATTGTGTTGTGCCAGTTGCAGCTAGACATGGGGGGAAGAGGAAGCTCTGGCTCCGCGTCGTCCCCCGTCGCCTAGCGACGCAGTGCTGACGAGGCATCGACATGTCGCGTAAGCGCAGCTCCGAACGCTCATTGCCCCTCTCTATCTGCCGATCCTCTCAGAGGCCTCCCACACCTGCTCCATCTCGGGTCCCCGGCCACCGCTGGTCCTCATGCCCGAATCCGAGGAACTAACCGCTAGAGGTGGCAGGAGAGGGAGAGGGCGGTGCGGTGAAAGTGATGCCCTCCCGCTGATCCCGTGTGGGCACGCCGGTAGATCCGGACGACTAGCTCCTCACATAGGTGCTTCATCGGTCGCTCACCACGACGGAGACCAATGCGCGACGTATCCGCCGTAGAATGCCAAGGTGCTCCGGCTCGCCATCGAGTAGTCAGAGCGCGAGGCGGCGGTGGATGCGGTGACCAAAGCCAAGACCCGTGGCTGGCGAAAGAGCAAGAACGCACGATTCGTCGGTTGGCCGTCATCATCTCCTTCGACTCCGACCTCGACTCCGATGAATCCGCCCCTCCCGTCGCCGATGGCCTACATGGAGGGGTACAACCGCACCACCAGCGACCGCAAGTGGATGGGACCAACAAGGAAATAGTGATTTTTGATGCTCTCTTTAGTTTCATTTTAGTATTTCGCTAATTTAGTTTAAGTCTGTGTTTGTTTGTGGCGTTGAACTACCTCTTCTGGTCCTATTGTCGGTGTCAAAACCGGTGGATCTTGGGTAGGGGGTCCCGAACTGTGCGTCTAAGGTCGATGGTAACAGGAGGCGGGGGACACGAAGTTTACCCAGGTTCGGGCCCTCTCTATGGAGGTAATACCCTACTTCCTGCTTGATTGCTCTTGATGAATATGGGTATTACAAGAGTTGATCTACCACGAGATCGTAATGGCTAAACCCCTAGAAGTCTAGCATGTATGATTATGATTATGCCCTACGGACTAAACCCTTCATTTTTTATAGACACCGGAGGGGACTAGGGTTGTACAAAGTCGGTTACAGAGAAAGAAATCTTCATATCTGAACGCCAAGCTTGCCTTCCACGCCAAGTAGAGTCCCATCCGGACACGGAAAGAAGTCTTCTGTCTTGTACCTTCATAGTACATCAGTCCGGCCCACGTCCCATAGTCCAGACGGCCGAGGACCCCTTAATCCAGGACTCCCTCAATAGCCCCTGAACCAGGCTTCAATGACGAGGTGTCTGGCGCGCAGATTGTCTTCGACATTGCAAGGCGGGTTCCTCCTCCGAATACTCCAAAGCTTCCTTCAAATACAGAAAACGTGTCCGGCTCTGCAAAACAAATACCACACACAACCGCAGAGAGTATAATATTTCACGAGTCCAATCCACTGACAACTTTTCATAGCGTGACATCGTTGCTGCCCGAGCATTATTCGAACCGTTTTTTAGCCTGTCGCTCCATATTTCGAGATGCGGTTTCATTGGCATGTCTTGTCAAAGCAGAGATCATGTCCCTTTATCGCGGGAATCTCATCAATACGGGCGTGGGTAACCTAACCGTGCCGTTCGCATGACCCTTGTAGAATAGGCGAGTTTTAAGGTGAGTGGGGAGGCGCTTGATATTTGCTGCCTTTATAAGGAGATAAGGATTCACCCCTTTTCACCCACGACTTCTCTCTCTCAGCCTTCCCATTCTCAAGCTCCAGCGCCCAAGTTCTCACCTTTTCTGCCCCAATAAAGCACTCCCACCATGTCCAGATCCAGAGCGCAGGGCAAGTGGATAGCCTCCACCATCAAGGAGAAGGACATTACCAAGCTCCGGGAGGCTGGGTATCTGGCCAAGGAAAACGCCCATCGGCTCCCAGCCAAGGGACAGATCGTCCCAACCCCAGAGCCCCATGAGAGGGTGGTGTTCCTCCCACACTTCGTCCGTAGGGTGGGATTTCCTCTCCACCCGTTCGTCCGCGGACTCATGTTCTACTACGGTCTAGATTTCCATGATCTAGCCCCAAATTATTCCCTCAACATCTCGGCATTCATTGTCGTGTGTGAGGCCTTCCTCCGCATCCCATCCTACTTTAGACTATGGCTAAAGACCTTCAATGTCAAGCCGAAGGTGGTGAGTGGCCAACACGCAGACTGCGGAGGCGCCATGGTGAGCAAGATGCCCAACGTCACATGGCCCAAAGGCTCCTTCGTGGAGACAGTCAAGGGGTGGAAGAAATCATGGTTCTATATCACTGAGCCGCGCGGCTCCACCTGGGTCGCGGCTCCCGCATTCCGGTCCGGACCCCCGATGCGGCTCACCTCCTGGTCAGAAAAGGGCCTGGACAGGTCTTTGTCGGATGAGCTGACAGTGCTTCAGACGCACATCAGGAGCATGATGGACAAGAACATCAAGCTTGTCAATGTGATCCAGGTGATGCTCATTCGACGGATCCTTCCGTGCCAGAGCCGGACGTTCCATCTATGGGAGTACAATCCGGCGAAGCACCAGACTTTGCTGCAGTTCTTCGGCTCTAAACAAGAAGACAACTGGAAGGTGATATTCAAGTCCAGCAAGACGTGGCCGGACACCACCGGGGACCGTGGGCACGACTTGGCCCATCCTGCTAGTCCGGTAAGTTATTTCATATTTTCAAGGTGTATCCTTTACTTGCATACTCGAGGAAGACGCCTAAGCCTCCCTATTGATTTTCTCAGGCCTGGACAAAGAAAGCGGAGTGGATTCACTGTCCGGCTCCGCTGCCCGAAGACCCAGAAATCCCGCTTCTGATGAAGATGCTGGTTCCGGCGCCCTATCAAGTGCCAGAGAAGAAGGCCAAGGGGACCAGGGGTGGTCTTCATCGCAAGGGCACTTCAGACGTGACATCCGAAGACGCCGAGACTCATTCCTCCGCCGCCGAGGACGACGAGGAAGAGGCAGAAGAAGAAGAAATCAATTCCCCCCCTAAAGGGGGAGGAAGAAAAGGATGACCTCATGCACCTGGAGGCCAAAGCGTCCAAGAAGGGGAAATCTGTTGGAAATATGCCATAGAGGCAATAATAAAATAGTTATTATTATATTTCCTAGTTCATGATAATTATCTATTGTTCATGCTATAATTGTATTAACTGGAAACCGTAATACATGTGTGAATACATAGACCACAACATGTCCCTAGTGAGCCTCTAGTTGACTAGCTCGTTGATCAATAGATGGTTATGGTTTCCTGACCATGGACATTGGATGTCATTGATAACGGGATCACATCATTAGGAGAATGATGTGATGGACAAGACCCAATCCTAAGCATAGCACAAGATTGTGTAGTTCGTTTGCTAAAGCTTTTCTAAATGTCAAGTATCATTTCCTTAGACCATGAGATCGTGTAACTCCCGGATACCGTAGGAGTGCTTTGGGTGTACCAAACGTCACAACGTAACTGGGTGACTATAAAGGTGCACTACAGGTATCTCCGAAAGTGTTTATTGGGTTGGCACGAATCGAGACTGGGATTTGTCACTCAGTATGACGGAGAGGTATCTCTAGGCCCACTCGGTGATGCATCATCATAATGAGCTCAATGTGACTAAGTAGTTAGTCACGGGATCATGCATTACGGAACGAGTAAAGTGACTTGCCGGTAACGAGATTGAACGAGGTATTGGCATACCGACAATCGAATCTCGGGCAAGTAACGTACCGATTGACAAAGGGAATTGTATACGGGATTGATTGAATCCCCGACATCGTGGTTCATCCGATGAGATCATCGTGGAACATGTGGGAGCCAACATGGGTATCCAGATCCCGCTATTGGTTATTGACCGGAGAACGTCTTGGTCATGTCTACATGGTTCCTGAACCCGTAGGGACTACACACTTAAGGTTCGGTGACGCTAGAGTTGTTATGGGAATTGTATGTGGTTACCGAAAGTTGTTTGGAGTCTCGGATGAGATCCCGGACGTCACGAGGAGTTCCGGAATGGTCCGTAGGTAAAGATTTATATATGGGAAGTCCTATTTTGTCCACCGGAAAATGTTCGGGATTTTTTGGTATTGTACCGGGAAGTTTCTAGAAGGTTCCGGACTGGGGCCCACCTGCAAGGGGGACCCACATGAACATGTGTAGTGGGGGCAAGGCCCCACACCCCTGGTCAAGGCGCACCAAGATCCCCCCTTAGAAGAAATAAGATCATATCCCGAAGGGATAAGATCAAGATCCCTAAAAAGGGGGGATAACAATCGGTGGGGAAAGGAAAGGATGGGATTTCTTTCCTCCCACCTTTGCCAACGCCCCAATGGACTTGGAGGGCAAGAAATAAGCCCCCTCCACCCCTATATATAGTGGGGAGGCACATGGGAGCTGCACCCTTGTCCCTGGCGCAGCCTCTCCCTCCCCAACACCTCCCCCTCCTCCGTAGAGCTTGGCGAAGCCCTGCAGAAATACCACAAGCTCCACCACCATGCCGTCGTGCTGCCGGAGCTCTCCCTCAACTTCTCCTCTTACCTTGCTGGATCAAGAAGGAGGAGACGTCACCGGGCTGTACGTGTGTTGAACGCGGAGGCGTCGTCCGTTCGGCGCTAGATCGGATCTTCCGCGATTTGAATCACCGCGAGTACGACTCCATCAACCGTGTTCTTGTAACGCTTCCGCCTAGTGATCTTCAAGGGTATGAAGATGCACTCCCCCTCTCTCTTGTTGCTAGAATCTCCATAGATTGATGTTGGTGATGCATAGAAAATTTTGAATTTCTGCTACGTTCCCCAACAGTGGCATCATGAGCTAGGTCTATTCCGTAGATTCTATGCACGAGTAGAACACAAGTTGTTGTGGGCGTTGATTTTGTTCAATATGCTTACCGTTACTAGTCCTATCTTATTTCGACGGTATTGTGGGATGAAGCGGCCCGGACCGACCTTACACGTACACCTACGTGAGACAGGTTCCACCGACTAACATGCACTTGTTGCATAAGGTGGCTAGCGGGTGCCAGTCTCTCCCACTTTAGTCGGATCGGATTCGATGAAAAGGGTCCTTATGAAGGGTAAATAGCAATTTGCATATCACGTTGTGGCTTGCGAAGGTAAGAAATGTTCTTGCTAGAAACCTATAGCAGCCACGTAAAACATGCAAACAACAATTAGAGGACGTGCCTAGCATGTACATACATGGCCTCGGAACACAAGAGACCGAAAGATCGAACATGAGTCGTATAGTAGATACGATCAACATGAAGATGTTCACCGATGATGACTAGTCTGTCTCACGTGATGATCGGACACGACCTAGTTGACTCGGATCATGTATCACTTAGATGACTAGAGGGATGTCTATCTGAGTGGGAGTTCATTATATGAACTTAATTATCCTAAACATAGTCAAAAGGTCTTTGAAAATTATGTCGTAGCTCGCGATTTAGTTCTACTGTTTTAGATATGTTCCTAGATAAAATGTAGTTGAAAGTTGGTAGTAGCAGTTATGCAGACTGGGTCCGTAAACTGAGGATTGTCCTCATTGCTGCGTAGAAGGCTTATGTCCTTAATGCACCGCTCAGTGTGCTGAACCTCGAACATCGTCTGTGGATGTTGCGAACATCTGACATACACGTTTTGATGACTACGTGATAGTTCAGTGCGTAATGTTAAATGGTTTAGAATTGAGGCACCGAAGACATTTTTGAAATGTCGCAGAACATATGAGATGTTCCAAGAGCTGAAATTGGGATTTCAGGCTCATGCCCAATCAAGAGGTATGAGACCTTCGACAAGTTTCTTAACCTGCAAACTAAGGGAGAAAAGCCCAATCATTGAGCATGTGCTCAGATTGTCTGAGTACTACAATCACTTGAATCGAGTGGGAGTTAATCTTCCAGATGAGATAGTGATGGTTCTCCATAGTCACTACCGCCAAGCTATTTGAGCTTCGTGATGAACTATAACATATCGGGAATAGACATGATGATCCTTGAGCAATTCGCGATGTTTGACACCGCGAAAGTAGAAATCGAGTAGGAGCATGAATTGTTGATGGTTATTAAAACCACTAGTTTCAAGAAGGGCAAGGGCAAGAAGGGATACTTCATGAAACAACAAATCAGTTGCTGCTCTAGTGAAGAAACCCAAGGTTGAACCCAAACCCGAGACTAAGTGCTTCTGTAATAAGGGGAACGATCACTGGAGTAGAATTACCCTAGATACTTGGTAGATAAGAAGGCAGGCAAGGTTGACAGAAGTATATTGGATATACATTATATTAATGTGTACTTTACTAGTACTCCTAGTAGCACCAGGGTAATAGATACCGGTTCGGTTGCTAAGTGTTAGTAACTCGAAATAAAAGGCTATGGATAAACAGAGACTAGCTAAAGGCGAGATGACGATATGTGTTGGAAGTGTTTCCAAGGTTGATGTGATCAAGCATCGCATGCTCCCTCTACCATCGAGATTGGTGTTAAACCTAAATAATGGTTATTTGGTATTTGCGTTGAGCATAGACATGATTGGATTTTGTTTATCGCAATACGGTTATTCATTTAAGGAGAATAATGGTTACTCTGTTTATTTAAATAATACCTTCAATGGTCTTGCACCTAAAATGAATGGTTTATTGAATCTCAATCGTAGTGATACACATGTTCATGCCAAAAGATATAAGATAGTAATGATAGTACCACATACTTGTGGCACTGCCGTTTGAGTCATATTGGTATAAAACGCATGAAGAAGCTCCATGTTGATGGATCTTTGGACTCACTCGTTTTTGAAAAGTTTGAGATATGCGAACCATGTCTATTGGTATGTGCGCATGAAAAAACTCCATGCAGATGGATCGTTTGGACTCACTTGATTCTAAATCACTTGAGACATGCAAATCATACCACATGGGCAAGATGACTGAAAAGCCTCGTTTTTAGAAAGATGGAACAAGAGAGCAACTTGTTGGAAGTAATACATTTTGATGTGTGTTGTCCAATGAGTGCCGAGGCACGCAGTGGATATTGTTATGTTCTTACTTCACAGATGATTTGAGTAGATGCTGAGTATATTTACTTGATGAAACATAAGTCTGAATTATTGAAAGGTTCAAGTAATTTCAGAGTGAAGTTGAACATCATCGTGACATGAGGATAAAATGTCTATGATATGATCATAGAGATGAATATCTGAGTTACGAGTTTGGTACACAATTAAGACCTTGTGGAAATTGTTTCACAACTAATACTGCCTGGAACACCATAGAGTGATGGTGTGTCCGAACATCATAGCTGCACCCTATTGGATATGGTGCATACCATGATGTCTCTTATCGAATTACCACTATCGTTCATGGGTTAGGCATTAGAGACAACCACATTCACTTTAAATAGGGCACCACGTAATTCCATTGAGATGACACCGTATGAATTATGGTTTAGAGAAACCTAAGCTGTCGTTTCTTGAAAGTTTGGGGCTGCGACGCTTATGTGAAAAAGTTTCATCCTGATAAGCTCGAACCCAAAGCGGATAAATACATCTTCATAGGACACCCAAAACAGTTGGGTATACCTCCTAATTCAGACCCGGAAGCAAAAGTGATTGTTTCTAGAAACGGGTCCTTTCTCGAGGAATAGTTTCTCTCGAAAGAATTGAGTGGGAGGATGGTGGAGACTTGATGACGATCACTTCAACCAGTGTGTAGCAGGGCACAGGAAGTTGTTCCTGTGGCACCTACACCAATTGAAGTAGAAGTTGATGATAGTGATCATGAAACTTCGGATCAAGTCATTACCAAACCTCGTAGGACGACAAGGACGCGTACTACTTTAGAGTGGTACGGTAATCCTGTCTCGGAGGTCATGTTGCTAGACAACAATGAACCTATGAGCTATGGAGAAGCGATGGTGGGCCCAGATTCCAACAAATGGCTAGAAGCCATAAAATCCGAGAGAGGATCCATGTATGAAAAAAAAGTGTGGACTTTGGAAGAACTACTTGATGGTTGTAAGGCTGTTGGGTACAGATGGATTTTAAAAGAAAGACGAACAATGATGGTAACTGTCACCATTAAGAAAGCTCGACTTGTCGCTAAGATGTTTTCCGACAAGTTCAAGGAGTTGACTATGATGAGACTTTCTCACTCGTAGCGATGCTAAGAGTCTGTTGGAATTATATTAGCAGTTACTGCATTATTTATGAAATCTTGCAGATAGGATGTCAAAAAAAACATTGTTTCCTCGACATTTTTTTGAGGAAAGGTTATATGTGATACAACCAGAAAAGTTTTGTCAATCCTAAAAGATGCTAACAAGTATGCAAAACTCCAGCAATCCTTATAAGGACTGGAGTAAGCATCTCGGAGTTGAAATATACACTTTGATGAGATGATCAAAGATTTTGGGTTTATACAAAGTTTATGAGAAACTTGTATTTCCAAAGAAGTGAGTGGGAGCACTATAGCATTTCTAATGAGTATATGTTGTTGACATATTGTTGATCGGAAATGATGTAGAATTTCTGGAAAGCATATAGGGTTATTTGAAAAGTGTTTTTTCAATGAAAAACCTGGATTAAGCTACTTGAACATTGAGCGTCAAGATCTATAAGGATAGATCAAAAATGCTTAATAATACTTTCAAATGAATACATACCGTGACAAGATTTTGAAGGAGTTCAAAATAGATCGGCAAAGAAGGAGTTCTTGGCTGTGTTATAAGGTATGAGTATTGAGTAAGACTCAAGACCTGACCACAGCAGAAAAGAGAGAAAGGACGAAGGTCGTCCCCTATGCCTTAGATGTAGGCTCTACAGTATGCTATGTTGTGTACCGCACCTGAAGTGTGTCTTGCCATGAGTCAGTCAAGGGGTACAAGAGTGATCCAGGAATGGATCACAGGACAGCAGACAAGGTTATCCTTAGTAACTAGTGGACTAAGGAATTTTTTCTCGTTTATGGAGGTGGTAAAAGAGTTCGTTGTAAAGGGTTAAGTCGATGCAAACTTTGACACTAATCTGGATGACTCTGAGTAGTAAACCAGATTCATATAGTAGAATAGTTATTTGGAATAGTTCCAAATAGCGCATGGTAGCTGCATCTACGAGATGACGTAGAGATTTGTAAAGCACACACGGATCTGAAAGGTTCAGACCCATTGACTAATAACCTCTCTCACAAGCAAGATATGATCAAACCCCATGGGTGTTGGAATCATTACAATCACATAGTGATGTGAACTAGATTATTGACTCTAGTGCAAGTGGGAGACTGTTGGAAATATGCCCTAGAGGCAATAATAAAATAGTTATTATTATATTTCCTAGTTCATGATAATTATCTATTGTTCATGCTATAATTGTATTAACTGGAAACCGTAATACATGTGTGAATACATAGGCCACAACATGTCCCTAGTGAGCCTCCAATTGACTAGCTCGTTGATCAATAGATGGTTATGGTTTCCTGACCATGGACATTGGATGTCATTGATAATGGGATCACATCATTAGGAGAATGATGTGATGGACAAGACCCAATCCTAAGCACAGCACAAGATCGTGTAGTTCGTTTGCTAAAGCTTTTCTAAATGTCAAGTATCATTTCCTTAGACCATGAGATTGTGTAACTCCCGGATACCGTAGGAGTGCTTTGGGTGTACCAAACGTCACAACGTAACAGGGTGACTATAAAGGTGCACTACAGGTATCTCCGAAAGTGTTTGTTGGGTTGGCACGAATCGAGACTGGGATTTGTCACTCTGTATGACGGAGACTTATCTCTGGGCCCACTCGGTGATGCATCATCATAATGAGATCAATGTGACTAAGTAGTTAGACACGGGATCATGCATTACGGAACGAGTAAAGTGACTTGCCGGTAACGAGATTGAACGAGGTATTGGGATACCGACGATCGAATCTCGGGCAAGTAACGTACCGATTGACAAAGGGAATTGTATACGAGATTGATTGAATCCCCGACATCGTGGTTCATCCGATGAGATCATCGTGGAACATGTGGGAGCCTACATGGGTATCCAGATCCCGCTGTTGGTTATTGACCGGAAAACGCCTTGGTCATGTCTGCATGGTTCCCGAATCCGTAGGGTCTACACACTTAAGGTTCGGTGACGCTAGAGTTGTTATGGGAATTGTATGTGGTTACCGAAAGTTGTTCGGAGTCTCGGATTAGATCCCGGACGTCACGAGGAGTTCCGGAATGGTCCGGAGGTAAAGTTTTAGATATGGGAAGTCCTATTTTGGCCACGGAAAATGTTCGGGATTTTTCGGTATTGTACCGGGAAGTTTCTAGAAGGTTCTGGACTGGGGCCCACCTGCAAGGGGGGACCCACATGAACGTGTGTAGTGGGGGCAAGGCCCCACACCCCTGGTCAAGGCGCACCAAGATCCCCCCTTAGAAGGAATAATATCACATCCCGAAGGGATAAGATCAAGATCCCTAAAAAGGGGGGATAACAATCGATGGGGAAAGGAAAGGATGGGATTTCTTTCCTCCCACCTTTGCCAACGCCCCAATGGACTTGGAGGGCAAGAAATAAGCCCCCTCCACCCCTATATATAGTGGGGAGGCGCATGGGAGCTGCACCCTTGTCCCTGGCGCAACCTCTCCCTCCCCAACACCTCCTCCTCCTCCGTAGAGCTTGGCGAAGCCCTGCAGAAATACCACAAGCTCCACCACCATGCCGTTGTGCTGCCGGAGCTCTCCATCAACTTCTCCTCTTACCTTGCTGGATCAAGAAGGAGGAGACGTCACCGGGCTGTACGTGTGTTGAACGCGGAGGCACCGTCCGTTCGGCGCTAGATCGGATCTTCCACGATTTGAATCACCGCGAGTACGACTCCATCAACCGCGTTCTTGTAACGCTTCCGCTTAGCGATCATCAAGGGTATGAAGATGCACTCCCTCTCTCTCTTGTTGCTAGAATCTCCATAGATTGATGTTGGTGATGCGTAGAAAATTTTGAATTTCTGCTACGTTCCCCAACAAAAGCTTCCCTCCCGGACGACTCCACCGCGGCCACCGACAGCAGCTCGGAATGGCATCCCAGGGTCAAGCCCCTGGCCAAATCGTGAGTACTCAAAAACCCGGACACATTCATATATTCGGCCTCAATACTTTTTAGTATTAATGTGTTGAATCATGTATTTGCAGTCCGGCTCGGTCCAACCTCGAGCGATCCTCATCGGGGGATCCGCTGGACCCGGAGGCGATGGACAGCGGGACCCTTCCGGCGGCCTCCTCTCCCAAGGCCATGGATAACACCAAGGTATTGTCCGGAAGGATCCCAGGCCAGGGAGAGACTAAGGCCATCAGGGCGGCGCCGGTGGGTGAAACCTCGGCCGCCGGACACATGGGGGAGCAAACCCCCATGGACGCTGACGATGGGGGCCATATCCAATTCGGCCCCCAGCCGAATACAATTCCGGAGACCCATACGGCTCCAAAATCAGGCAAGCAGCCTCTTTCACGAGAAGGAGGTGCGCCTATTCCACTGGTGACCTCTGTCCATCCAGAGGCACCGGATACTTTGCTGGAAGCCCTGCGAGGGATTTCCATTGTCGAGGAACACCGTACCCTTATGGGTACG
The DNA here is from genome assembly GCF_002162155.2 of Triticum dicoccoides. Classification (NCBI taxonomy): domain Eukaryota; kingdom Viridiplantae; phylum Streptophyta; class Magnoliopsida; order Poales; family Poaceae; genus Triticum; species Triticum dicoccoides. The sequence goes on from NC_041385.1 coordinate 87,450,887, forward strand.
GTGGTTGAGAGGATCTAGTCTGCGAAAAGCGGACTGACCGAAGCCTGCACAAGCCTTCTAACAAGGCTTTGAGGTAAGCAACACAATTATATAAAAAGAATGTCACAGTATAGACAGTAGCCCCCGAGACACTATCCGGCGTTCGAAAAGAAAAGCCGGACAGAGGATCAAACAAGTTTCGCAGGAGACTAACCAGATGAGTCAATGTGAACAAGCAGGCGTCGTTGCTGGCTGCGACCTCTCATGCTGCTAAGGTCTCCGGACTGAAGCAGAGTCTGGAGCGGACCGAGGAAGAGCTCGGCCGCATGAAGAAACAGCTGGAGGATAACCAAGGTATGTTATAACCTTGTCTATATTCAAGAAGGATGAATGATTTGTTCTGACTAAAGTGCCATGATATTTATTAGGAGCAGCGACCGAGGTGGAGACCCTCAAGAAGGCACTGGCCGAGGCCGAGGAGAGAGCCGCCAAGGAACAAGCCGCCCGTGAGGAGCACGAGGCTAGGGTCAATGAGGTTCAGTAGGAGCTCCAGGATGCTGTGAAGAAATGCGTGTCCTTCGAGCGCAATATTACGGATCAAGAGTCCGAACTTAACAAGGTTTGCCAAAGCGCACACGATGCCCGGGTTGAGGCCCCAGGGCGCCCTCCAGGAAATCCAGGAGGCCAGAAAAATCACGGCGTGTAAGGCCTTTATTATGCAGAGCAAATATGTGAAGAAAAGGTTCCTCTTACTGACCCGAATTTGGAGTTCTCCAGGGGCGTTTGCGGATTTGCCGCACGGCGTTTCAGACGCTGCGGAATTTTTCCGAGCCGAAGAGGGGAGCTCCACGGAGAAGCTGTTTTGGTCGCAATACCTTGCGCCAGAACATCTGGTGCCCTTTAGCGATCAGCTAAAACAGCTTGCCGAACTGCATAGGGCGGCCAAACTAGCCATGAAGGATTTAATAATCTGGTTATATGGCCTGCCGAAGCCATACCCAGCAGCTACTTCGGGCTCGTGAAGCGGCTGGTCAATGCCTGCCCTCAGCTTGATGCCATCAAGCGGTCGGTCTACATCGAAGGCGCGCGAATGGTCTTCGCCCGAGTCAAGATGCATTAGGTGAATATGGACACCGCAAAGCATGTGACCGTGGGACCGCCCGCGGGCAAGGAGCACCGCACGCCCGAACTGTATTTTGACAATGTCTTGGAAGGATCCCGCATTGTGGCAGAGCAATATGCTAAGGATATTATATTTCCATGAATACATTCATGTTATCCTGTCATGTACTATGAAACAGATCCGTTATGTAATATAATGTCTGTTATTCGAAAGTTTACCTCCTGTGCAGCCTTTTTTTAAATCTGAGAGTTGGCCAATCGTCGGCTTCAACCCCCACGTAGGCAGTGCGGGGTGTTTGGGATGAATCTAAACACTCTTTATCCAAAGTTTTGGTCCTTCAAGGGGTGTTTAGCGCAACGAACCAGGCAATCAGACTATGTGGCTTTATCACCCTCACTTAGCTATAGGAGTTTGACAATAAAAATTTAGGCGCAACCCCTAGTGTTCGTAAGTCCGAACTTGGGATCAAAACCGGCGGATCTCGGGTAGGGGGTCCCGAACTGTGCGTCTAAGATCGATGGTAATAGGAGGCGGGGGACACGATGTTTACCCAGGTTCGGGCCCTCTCTATGGAGGTAATACCCCACTTCCTGCTTGATTGATCTTGATGAATATGAGTATTACAAGAGTTGATCTACCACGAGATCGTAATGGCTAAAACCCTAGAAGTCTAGCCCGTATGATTATGATTATGCCCTACGGACTAAGCCCTCCAGTTTATATAGACACCAGAGGGGACTAGGGTTGTACAAAGTCGGTTACAGAGAAAGGAATCTTCATATCCGAATGCCAAGTTTGCCTTCCACGCCAAGTAGAGTCCCATCCGGACACGGGAAGAAGTCTTCTGTCTTGTATCTTCATAGCCCATCAGTCTGGGCCACGTCACATAGTCCGGACGACCGAGGACCCCTTAATCCAAGACTCCCTCACCTATGAACTGTGATGCTACGTCCATATGCAGTTATGCACTATGAATTTATGCCTCTTGTGTTGCTACGTGTTCATATGATGAGATTAACGTAGTTTCCTTCATGTTGCATGTATATCATGGATTTGAGGTATACGTCAAAAGAAGACGACGACGATGAAGTATACGTCAAAAGAAGAATCAATACTACATTACCTAAGAAAGATCACACTACATGGAAAAGGAAAAGTCACAATGAGGGGCTCAATTATTCTTCAACTAACAAGAAGGGAAATAAGCTCACTCAAAAACGAAAACGTCGACGCTGAGGAACCGTTATCGGTCAAATGATGTAATATATATATGTTCCTATTTTGTGTACACACTTAACCGTTATGCATGTGTCAAATGATGTAATATATATGTTCCTATTTTGTATACATACTTAACCGTCAAATGATGCAATATATATCGCCTTAGTTATATACATTGTATCAGCTTCCCTTCATTCCTGCTCTCGTAGAAAAGGAAAAGAAAATAAAAGAAAAATAAGAAAACAAAAGGGAGAGAAAATAAAGGAAAAGAAAATAGAAGAAACAAACATGAAAACTGCTATAGGTACTGGTTATAGCAGTAGCGCTTTTTTTTGAAAAAGAGCTATAGCTAGTCAAACTAGCAGTAGCGCCGTCTATAGAAACACGCTATAACTACCTGTGATAGCAGTAGCACTTTTTGGCTAAACGCTCTATAGCTAAGTTAGCTATAGCACGTTTTGCGGAAACGCACTACTGCTATGCTAACTTAACCCCCCAAATCCCCACTCTCTGCTTCTTCTCGCCTCTGCTTCTTCCCCCCAAATCCCCACTCTCTCTTCCCCCCTTGTTGGCACCGGAGCCCTGCCCTCGCTGCGCCCTCGCCCCCCTCGCTCTGACCCCGGCGACCTCGCCCTCGCCCCCGACCCCGGCCCCGGCGGTCGCCCCCGACCCCCGACCCTGGCGACCTCGCCCTCGCCCCGACCTCCCAACCTCGACCGTCATTGGGCCTGCCTCCTCGCCGCTGCACCCTCTGTAAGCCCCCCACCTCTCCTCCTCTCTCTGCTAGCTAGGGTTCTTCGGTTAATTTAGTTAGGTTTTAGTTAGGGCAGTAGGTTAATTAGGTTATCTATTTAGTTACGAATTTAGCTAGGTATCAAACTAGTAGGTTAATTTGGTTGAATTTAGTTTCAAATATATATTTTTGTTTCAAATTTAGGTAGGCTGAATTTAGTTTCAAATATTGTGAAGAAAAATGACTTATGTTATGTGGACATGTAATATTTGGAATTTTTTAGTTTCGAATTTAGGTAGGCTGAATGTTTTTAGTTGCAAATCACTCTTTCTTCCTTTTATATGCAATTTTTAAGTGGACATGTGATTTGGACATGTCATATTTGGAATTTGGACATGTCATATTTGGACATGTCATATTTGGAAAATGATGATTATGTGCAGGATAAATGATCCGAGTGGCCTATGTTTCACCGGAATGGTGATTCATTTCTGTTCCAGTGAATTTCAGGCACTCAATATGTCCACTTTTTAGCAAAGGTGATGCCAAATATTTCCGTGAATTTTGGCATGACTTGTGCTAGAAAGTAGGCATATCGAGTGCCGGGATTTGCCGGAAAATGGCATTCCGGCATACATAGATCCTTTTTTATGTCATTTCTCATTTTTTTTATAGTTTTGGAATTAAATGAGGAGACTTAATCATAGGAAACATGTCGAACAACGAAGAAATCAGGCCTTCTGACCAAGATGCAGACGAGATGGATTATGAGGGTGAATAATAGTACCTCAACTTTTTGTCTGCTAAGCACAATCAAGGTTTGCAGGTCGACCTCGATGATGGTATAGACGCCAACATCAACACCGACGGCGCTGGCCCCGATGGTGGCGCTGAGACCGGCAGGGAAGATACTGACGGGGAAGGTACCGGTGCCAATGCCGCTACCGAAAAGAAGAAGCAGAAGAAGCAGAGGATACGAAAACCTAACAAACTCGACATCAGACAACTAGTGATCACAAAGATGGCCCTGGAAAGTTTGAGCCATTAGAGCCGGAAGAACCTCGCAAGTGCTATGGGAACCAAGTAGGATGCATCATACGGGAATGTGCGCGCATCAACGACGATGACTTATGGAGTAAAGAACATTTGAGGCAGTTGCTCCTGACGAAGTTGCACAAGAGATTCAAGTTCCCTGACCGGGATGATAGCATAGAACAACCATGGGATGATCCGAAGATGAAAAAGATTAACAATCACGCCATGGGCATGTACAACAATGATTTGGCCTCCTGGAAAGGGAGGGTGAAGCGAGCTATTGAGGCTGAGGAACCCCTTCCCAAGATTCTGGAGGAAAATATGACACTTACGGAAGAGGAGTTCGAAAAGTTCAAGGACACTTGCGCTACCGAGGCAGCCAAGGCTAAGGCTGTGAAATTCAAGAGCCTTCAGCAAAGGAACACGGGGAAGCATCACCTCGAAAGCCGTGGCTACCTTGGCAAAAGGCCCATATGGGATAAGGAGGATGCGCAATGTGAAGCCGCGGGTCTCCCAGACCCCTTCGCGAAGTTCACCAACCCCTTGGAGTGTGACTTCATTAGGGCCCGCTACAAGTGGGACAAGGAAAAGAAGGTTTTTTAAATGGACTGGATCACGAGGAAATTGATTAGAATACTGGTAATTATTATTTTACAACTTTACATTTAGCTTCTGATCAAGTCGACTTCACGTTCCTTCTGCAGGAGAAGCAACACCAGCTTGCAGCCGAAACCCTACTTCGCCGATGAGGCCCAAGTGGGACACCCTCTCAACCGGGCCTTGAACGAACTTAAGGGACTCCATTTGGACCAGTGCCCGCAATATGGACATGTGCACGGCGCTGGAGACGGTGCCACATGGAAGGTCTTTTACAACCAGGGCCCAGAGGCCAAGAAGCAGAAAAAGAAGTTTAGTCGGGCGGACATCGATGAGAAGGTGAAGCTTGCGTTCGAGAAAAAAGCAGCTGAGGACGCGAACAAAGCAGCCGAGGAGAAAAATGAGTTGCTACAGTAGGCAGTCGATGCAGTTGTACATGCCTGTAGAAATGATTTCGCTACTAACTTGATCCCGGCTATCATCAACTAGACGAAGGAAAATCTAGACAAGATGGTAGATGATTTCCCCATGCCCAGTTTCATCGGGAGCAACTCGGTGAACAACACCACTGCACCATCACCTACTCACGCAACCGGGCCTGCTCCTGCACCCGCACCGACACCCGCACCCGCTCATAGCAGCCTGTTCTCAGTCTCTGGCATGCTAGGTGGGCCTTCGTCTTTGGTTGAGCATGACGCCCACACGGTAATTACATGTCGCACCAACATGTATCTAGAATATTCCATTTCGTTGCCTTTCGAATGTTTTACGCCACAAACATGTGTTTCCAGGCCAACGAAACCCCGTGCACCGTACTCTACTTGATCAAAGGCCAGAAGGTGGACATGGGAAAGGGGCGATAACGAAGCCCTTGGAACTCACGTTCCGCAGCCAGCCGATGCCCCGTGGGCACTTCTGGGTTACCTTGTCGAGTGTGAAATTGGGGCACGAGGATTTGCCTCCTCTAGTACGGCTAGGGGGAGAGGACGGCGACACCCCGCCGCGGATTGGAAGCTGCAAGGGTTGGATGCTGCTATGGCCAAAGAATCTTCTTCGTCTAGAGCCGGCCGAGAGCACACCAATAACCACACATAAACAAGCAGGTATGGACACCACCACCCTGCCTACACAATTAACAGTGCCTGTAGTGTCGGGTGAGAGCAGCGGACGACATGATGAAGGGGGTCCAATAGTGGCTGATGTAATCGCCCCCGTAGAACAAAGAATGGATGATGAGATGGAGGAGGACCCTCTTCGGTTCCTCAATACAGGCTCCTATGACGGTCACTTAGGTATGATGAGTTAGCCATATGATGACTCGGGCTATCAGCATGCTGATGGGGATATGGATGATCTGCCCAGGCAGGAACGTCCTAGCCGGGATTGCAAGAAGTCTCTCGAAAATGCCACCTCAACATAGGCTCAACTAGTGTTAAGATGCAATCCTCACAAGACACGCCTGAAGATTCCACCTCAACACAGGCTCAACTAGCCGGGCTTCATACAGTGCTTAGCCCGACAACACTAGGGCAGGGGTTAAGGAAGGGTCCGGAAGGTCAGCCCCAACAAAAGAAGAAGAAGAGACCGGGGAAGAGAGGCTCTGATGCCTACAAACAAGCCAGAGCACATAGCAGCCAGACAGTGGATTTTGAAAAGCGTGTACCTGTCAAAGGTGCGGCCATGTTCCATGTCATGGACGAGCCGATGCTACCGCCGAAACTGCTAGAGGCAATATAAGGGGATCTCAGGAGACTGCACGACCATGGATCACCAAAAGCTTCGCATGACAAGCAGAAACGATGATCATATCCACGAGTGGGTAGAATCTCATGGAGAAACGGATTATAAACTTAGAGATGACTTCTTTCGCATCCAGAGGGACATTGCGACGATCATCATGAAAGAAGTCGTCGATGAGAAGGGGATGTTCCACCACGGCCCTATATCACGAGCTGAAGTCGAACTCGCATAGGCATGAAACATCAGGACCTCACACTATTCAAGAAGCCAGGGTCCATTCTCGATGATATGGAAGGATGGAAATTCTAGTGATTTCGATGCCGATGATGATGATATGTGTCTGTTCAACTTGTATAATTTCTATAGCGATGAAACTTTGTGATGTCCACGGTCCCTGCCGAACTTGTGTAATGCTACTTTGTTAGTTTGGGTATCATGACCTGCATATGTCTAGTTAATTAGTTTGTGTACAATGAAACTATGTTCATTATTTGTATGTTTACTATATGTTGCATCTAGTTGCTATCCCTTTCTTTTCCGTGTTGCTCAAGTATATTTTGTTGCATATGTGATTGTACATTCTCTTGATGAAGATGCATCTCTAACAGGTACCTAGATTCTTGATGGCAAAGAAGCAGTGCTATCTCATGTACAAAGGGAAGGTTCCAGGAGTGTACGACGAGTGGCCTGAGTGTCAGGCGCAAGTGGAGGGGGTCTCGGGCGCCAGCCATAAAGGCTTCAAAAGCAAACAAGAAGCATAAGCTAGTTACTTGAGGTTCACGCTAGCGCAAGAGAGGACTCATAACCGCCGCCTCATGTACTGCATAGTTCCGCTCTCACTCATAGTGATAGCTCTTCTCGCGTATTTCATTGTTTAGATGGATGACGATGTAGTTGCAAGTATTTGAGACTTGTATCTCTATTTTTGAGATGATGATTATGATGATGACATGATTTGATGAGACTATTTGTATGTATATGTTATGATTACATTTGTATGTGTATGATATGCTAGAGATTATTGTATAACGCCCTAAACAAAATTTAGCAGCACAAAATATGGACCTGAAAAAAATTCAGAAACTAATAATAGTAGCACGTGGTTTTGCTTTAGCAGCAGTGATGTCTTAGCAGTAGCGCTCTTTATAGTAGGGCGCTACAGCTATTTGCAGCAGCGCGTGTTACAGACAAACGCTACTGCTATCCATAGATAGCAGTAGCATGGGTCAACCCGCGCTACTGATAAGCATTAGCTATAGCACCGTATCAGTAGCACGGCCACCCGCGCTACTGCTAAGCATTTGACCCGCGCTACTGCTAGGCTTTTCCCTAGTAGTGGTGGCACCTGCAAATTTACTTAGGACGACAGGGTAATACCACATATTGGTAGGTATGGTGGACTCATCTGGAATAACTTGGGTTTCATGGTTTTGATGCACAAGCAGAATTCCCGCTTAGTATAGCCGAATGCTAGCAATTAGGTTGAGAAGTGGCCAACTAGAGAGCGAAAAAGGTCATGAACATGCATTATGCATAAGTAACATTGGATACTAGCATGAGTAGTATATGAACACCATGAACATAAATATCATAGAGGCTATGTTGGTTTTGATTCAACTACATGCATGAACATGTGCCAAGTCAAGCCACTCGAACTTTCAGAGGAGGATACCATATATCATACTACATCACAATCATTTTAACGCAATGTTGACATCCAAGATAAATCATTATCCACTCCTAGCTACTTATGCATGACATGAGAAACTATAATCTCTAATTGTCATTACAAACATGTTTGATCATAATAGGTTGAATCATGGATACTAGGTTAAACATATTTACAAAAACAGAACAAGTCGAGTTCATACCCGTTTCTCTCTGCCACAACCAATTCATCAAATATCGTCATTATTGCCTTTCACTTGCACGACCGAACGACGTGAAAATAATAATAGTGCAAGAGTGCTGTGGACTAAGCTGGAATCTGCAAACATTTTATTCAAAAGGAGAAGACAAGGTAATATGGGCTCTTTATTAGATAAACAACGATGCACATGAGGGCCACTCAACATTTTCATCGTGGTCTTCTCCTCGGTATGACTCAACAGAAAGAAAAGAAATTCAGAGAAACAACTAAAATATTTTGGAGTTTTTGTTTTTTCTTGAATGAGCAAATAAAAGGGAAGAATAAAAACGAGAAAAACTATTTACATGGGAAACCTCCCAACAAGCAAAAGAAGAACAATGAAAACTTTTTGAGTTGTCTTTTTAGTACTACAAAAATTTAAATTAGGAAGAAAAACCGAACAAAAACATGAAATATTTTTGTATTTTCTCAAAGTTTTTCAAATACACAAGAAGAAGGCGAGAAAATAAATCTAGCATGGATAATACAATGAAAAAGTGTGGACACCGACAATTGGAATGAAATGTATGAACATGAATGTAATGCCGGTGGAAATACGTATTCCCCCAAGCTTAGGTTTTTGGCCTAACTTGGTAATCCATTAGTGACCTGCATAGTTGTCGGAGTGATAGCTCACGGAGGCTCTTGGTGCGAATGCCTTAGCCCCCCGTGCAGCCACAACTGCCCAGTTATTTGCTCGAGCCTCGCTCTCAAGAACATAATATCTTCCCTTGATGTGAACATCAAAGAGAGCAGGTGCAGGCAAAAAAGGTGTCCACCATGGACCTTTTATTAAACAAACAGGTTATAAGTAAAATTATGGGGTTCACCACTAAGGATCTTATGACGTTTCATAGCATCAAAGTCAAGGTACTGCATGGGTAGGATGGGGTCATAAGGCCAGGGTGAAACACCCAACTCTCTTGCTAAGCATGTGGCGTAAACTCCACCATAAAAATATCCACTACCAGCGTTGTGTTGCAATCTACGTGCCACTATCGGTCCAAGGTTATAAGTTTTGTCACCGTGAGAGCGGTGCGGATAAGGCTCAAGTTTGGAGCACAAAGTGTACTACAATCTTGTTTTCCTACAATGCATTTTCCATTAAATAGTGCAAAGTATTGGATTGAGGGAAAATGAATGCTCTTTATTCTACCTTGAGTCACTCCTCTAGTCTCACCATAGCAAAGGCTAGTTAAGAATATCTCAAACTCCGACCTTGGTGGATCGTCCAATGAACCCCAAAATGGAATTTTGCAGTGATTAGAAAATGTCTCTAGAGGTATAGTAAATGAATTGTCATATAGCTTAAATGATACTCTAGATTCACGAGGATGGAATTTAAATTCTTTGGTAAATGATTCAGTGAGGCTGAGGTGTTGGTTGCACTTATCTGCAATGTAGGGACCGAGATCGGCATTGTGAAAATATTGCTCAAATTCTTCTTTAATGCCCACACACACCATATAATTGTTGCATGACCATAAACATGATTTGGTGGTGGCATCTTGAATGGAATTTTCACTTGGTTCAACATAAGATCGACGAATGGAGCTGCTACTAGAAGATGCCTCTGAGGACCTCCGCCTCGAGGAACTCCTTCCAAAGAGGTTCATCATATTCGCACAATTTTTGAAAATTTTCGGGTCACAATTATTTTTTGTCAACAAAACCTTATAAGATTGATAGAAACTACTCATAGGGATGCATAGAGGCCATAGCAAGTATTCAAACTACTTAGAACTGTAAGAATTCAACATGCAAGCTCATCTACAGCAGCACCAAGAGTAACTAATTATTCAGAATATAAACCACTAAGCAAAACTAATTGGACCAATGGAGGAGTCACATACCAAAGCAACAAAACCCCGAAACAATTTCAGAAATGGAGCTTCGAGCAAAGAGATTGAAATTCGCGGGTTCGGGAGCAAGAACACGAGAGAGAGAGAGAGAGCAATGGTGATTTTTCTCGAGGTAGGTGGTGATGTGGGATGAAGAGATAAGTGAGGGGGCCCACATGGGGACCGCAACCCACCAGGGCGCGCCTAGGTGGGTTGTGCCCACCTGGTGCACCTCCCTTTGATGTTACTTGCACCAAAAATTCTTAAATATTTAGAAAAAAAATCGTATTAAATTTTTAGAGCATTCTGAGAAATTTTATTTTTGGGTCATTTTTTATTGTAAGGGAAGTTTAGAAAACAGATAAAACATGGAATTTTATTTTATTTAAATAATAAAAATAGAAAACAAAAGGTAGGGACAGAAGGTAGTGCTCACTAAATTCATCAACTTCATACCTCTAAAAAATGATTCATTAATAAGGTTGATCAAGTCTTATTAACAACCACTTTCGATTAGCATGAAACTGAAGAACTTTCGTAAATCACTAAGTTACCTCAACGGGGATATGAATGTCCCCAACAATAAGCATTTCATATTTATTTTTGATAGTAGGTAGAGGTAGCTGAAAACTTCCAATAGTGATTGTCGGAGATTTTTCAATAACATTGATACCATTCACTTGGAATTGTTTCTTTGGAAAGTGCACCGTATGCTCATTACCATTGATATGAAAAGTGACCTCGCTTTTATTGCAATCAATAATAGCCCCTGTAGTATTCAAGAAGGGTCTACCAAGGATGACCGACATGTTGTCGTCCTCGGGCATCTCGAGTATAACAAAGTCAGTCAAAATAGTAACATTAGCAACAACAACGGGCACATCCTCACAAATACTGATAGGTATGGCAGTTGATTTGTCAGTCATTTGTAAAGATATTTCAGTAGTTGTGAGTTTATTAAAATCAAGTCTTTTATATAAAGAGAAAGGCATAACACTAACACCAGCTCCCAAATCACATAAAGAAGTTTTCACATAATTTATTTTTATGGAGCAAGGTATAGTTGGTATTCCCGGATCTCCAAGTTTTAGCTACTCCATCTTTAAAAGTATAATTAGCAAGCATGGTGGAGATTTCAGCTTCCTGTATTTTTCTCTTATTGGTGATGATGTCTTTCATGTACTTTGCATAAGGAGGCATTTTTAAGATATCAGTCAAGCGAGTACGCAAAGAGACTGGCCTCGGCATTTCAGCAAAGCGTTCAAATTCTTCATCATCTTTATTTTTAGTTGACTTAGCTGGAAAGGGCATAGGTTTTTGAACCCATGGTTCTCTTTCCTTATTGTGTTTTCTAGCAACAAAGTCTCTTTTATCATATCTTTTATGTTGGGGAATGGAGTAATTTCAAAAAAATTCCTACGATCACGCAAGATATATCTAGGTGATGCACATCAATGGGGGAGAGTGTGTCCACGTACCCTCGTAGACCGAAAGCGGAAGCGATCTGTAATGTGGTTGATGTAGTCGAACGTCTTCGCGATCCAACCGATCAAGTACCGAACGCACGACACCTCCGCGATCTGCACGCGTTTAGCTCGGTGACGTCCCTCGAACTCTAGATCCAGCTGAGGCCGAGGGAGAGTTCCATCAGCACGACGGCGTGGTGATGGTGATGATGAAGTTACTGGCGCAGAGCTTCGCCTAAGCACTATGATGATATGACCAAGGTGGAAATCTGTGGAGGGGGCACGGCACACGGCTAAAAGATCAACTTGATCAACTTGTGTGTCTATGGGGTGCCCCCTGTCGGTGTCAAAACCGGTGGATCTCGGGTAGGGGGTCCCGAACTGTGCGTCTAAGGTTGATGGTAACAGGGGACGGGGGACACGATGTTTACCCACGTTTGGGCCCTCTCTATGGAGGTAATACCCTACTTCCTGCTTGATTGATCTTGATGAATATGAGTATTACAAGAGTTGATCTACCACGAGATCGTAATGGCTAAACCCTAGAAGTCTAGCCTACATGATTATGATTGTGTCCTACGGAGTAAGCTCTCCAGTTTATATAGACGCCGGAGGGGGCTAGGGTTGTACAAAGTCGGTTACAGAGAAAGGAATCTTCATATCCGAATGCCAAGCTTGCCTTCCATGCCAAGTAGAGTCCCATCCGGACATGGAGAGAGGTCTTCTGTCTTGTATCTTCATAGCCTATTAGTCCGTCCCACGTCACATAGTCCGGACGGCCGAGGACCCCTTAATCCAGGACTCCCTCAGTAGCCCCCGAACCACTCTTCCAATAACGATGTGTCTGACACGCAGATTGTCTTTGGCATTGCAAGGTGGGTTCCTCCACAAGTTATTTCAAAGTACCTGACTTGAAGAGCTGTATTCGGCTTTCCATTTAATGTCACGCCCATCGGCTTCTGCACCTTCATGACTTCAGCTTCCATGTGTCGAGCTAATACGAGCGGTCGGGGTATTTTTACACATACCACCCTGACCGCGTAAGAAAGACATCTATTTAAAGAGATCGGGATTTTCAGATCCATTTCATACCCAGCGAGGAATTCGTAGAGCTTGCTAGGAGAAACCATTCCAACATGGCTAGCGCTCCCAACTCTTCCTCCCATCCCCACGGCACCCAAAAAGGCGATTGGGAGAAGTGTTCCATATCCCATAGTCAGCTAGTTGAGCTACAAACACAGGGATTTCTTCCCCCCTGTCACATCCCTAGCTGCTGGTAGTGCTCTAGGCTAGCTTCATGTGTGCATCATGTCTATATTTTCGAAACTTGAACTGAGGAATTTTGGAAGCCTCAAAAACTTAAATAAAAGAGGGGCAAAAACCCTAGAAATCTCATTCATTGCTCCAAAACTGCCCTTTTAAATGTTTGATAATTTTTGGTAAGGGTTCTGGTCCCAACCAAAATATTGAACATTTTTAAGGAATTATTTTTGGGACTTTGGATTTAATTCATTAGCTATTTGAATTTGAATTATATTCATATAATTAGAATATAATTTCAAATACCCCCGGAAATATTTTATAAGCTTTTGGAAAAGTCCATCTAGCAATATAAAATATTCAGAGGAGTTTTTGGCATTCTTTGAATTATTTTAAATTCAAAACAGTGGCAAAATAAATTAAATAAAGCAGAACAGAAAAATAATAATAAAACCGAGCAGAGGACTACCTGGCGCTCACCTCAGCTCACTTACCTGGCCCAGCTCCTCCAGCGCGGCCTAGCCGGCCCAGCCCATCTCCACTCCCTCCCCTGTCGTCTTCCTCCCTGCCAGGAGGACGGGCACGCGCCCGGCGCGCGCGGCCACGCGCCCCGGCCACCTCCTGCTTCCCGGCCACCTCCTGCTTCCCCCGGCCTCCCTAGCGACGCCACGACGAGGCCTCGTGTCCCCTCGCTCCTCTTCCTCCCCCGCTGCATCCCCTCTCTCCTCTGCTCCCCCTCTCTCGCCCGGACCGAACGGAGCCGCCGCCACCGACGAGCTCCCTCGCGGCCACCGCCACCCCCTCTCCTCCCCGACGTGCTCCCGAGCTCCTGCACCTCGTCGCCAACCCCCTCACCGAGCCACGTGACCGGAAGAGCCCCGAAGCACCACCCCGACGCTTTTTCCCCTTCTCGGCCACCGAGGATCGCCGTCGTCAAATTCGTCGCCGTCCGGCCTCCCTCAAGCTCGCCGTCCACCTCTACAGGGTCTATGTGAGCTCCTCTTCCATTTCCCCTCCTCCCCGCGCTCGTTCCCGCACGCTAGCCGCCCTTTCCACCGGGGCCGTGAGCTCCTCGCCGCCGGCGATGACGCGGACAAGGCCAGAGCCACCGGAGCTAGCTACCGAGCACGCCAACGTGCTCCACACCTCACCAGGAACCTAACACACACACTAGCTTCCCCTCCCGTGCCCCCTAACGCCAACCCCGACCTCGCCCGAACTCCGGCCGCCGCCTCCCTCGCCGCTGCCGACGCCACAGCCAACCCCAACTCCTCTGGCTTGCTCCATTGGATGCGCACGAGCTCGAGCTCCGTGTAGAACCCCTCCGCGCGTCGAATGGGCGCCGGAGCAGCCATTCCGGCGAGCCACCGCCGCGTCTGGTCGTTGCCGGCGGTTAGACGCCGGTGGATTAGCCGGGTTGACCAGGGATTTGACCCCCCTGGGTCACTGATGTGTGGGCCCGTCCCCTGCTAACCTTTGGTTAAATTAATAACTAAGTTTAATTAAGCCACTGACTCACTGACATGCGGGCCCGGGCCGACTAATTAAACTAGGTTAGGTTTAAATTATATTAGGATTAGCCGTAGTCACTGACCAGTGGGCCCCACTGGTCAGGTTTGACCCGAGCCGGCCCCTGTTGACTTGCTGACGTCATGCCAACGTCATGCTGACGCAGTAATGTTTTCTGGATTTAATTTAATTCTGAAAATTCCAGAAAATGCCTAAAACTTCTAAAATTCATAGAAATTCAACCGTAACTCCAAATTAAATAATTTATATATGAAAAATTATCAGAAAAATTCAAGGAATCCATCTGTACCATTTTCATGCATGTTAGAACAACTTATCACTACTGTTTAGGACAAATGAAGTGAATGGCATTTGAATAATCACATATGGAGTTTGAAACCAACTTCATTTAATCTGTTGCTAGTTGCATTAGCCCAAAACACATTCATTTTGCCATGTCATGATCATGCATCATATTGTGCATTGCATTGATTGTGTTCCCTTCTGTGTTGCCGGTATTTGTCCCCTCTCGATAGACGTGATACCGATGATGTGACCGTTGACACTGATGAAGACTCAATGTTATCTTCAGAAGTGCCAGGCAAGCAAAAGCCCCTTGTTCATTCCGATACAATCCCACTCTCTCGCTCCTGCTCTCTTTTACTGCATTAGGACAACACCGATTCAACTGTTACATGCTGCGGTAGTTGAACCCCTTTTATCCTCTGCATGACCTGTCATTGCCACAGTAAATAGATGAAACCCACTAGCATGAGTAGGAGTTGTTTGAGCCCTGTTGTGCCTACTCATTCATGTTTGTTTGTCATGCCTGCTACTGCTTAGAGTTGAGTCAGGTCTGATTCATCGGGGGTGAATTAGAGGTGTGTGAACATGTCCTACTGTGTGTGAGCTAAGTGTGTGAACACGATTTGGTAAAGGTAGCGGTGAGAGGCCATGTAGGAGTACATGGTGGGTTGTCTCATTGCAGCCGTCCTCAGGAACTGAGTTCTATGTTTGTGATCCATGATTCAGTTACTACCATACATTGGGCCCTGAAATATGACCCCGCTCGACTTCTTATTCACCCTTGTCCTCTGTCCAGGAGTTGCAAGTAGTTTCTGGTGTTTGTAGCTTACTGGAGGCCATGGACAGCGCTGACCGTAGGGGTGGGCTGTGATGCGGTAGGTACGTGGTACGGTGTACCGGATGCCCGTTTGGTATCTCGGGAACCCTGTTCACATCGTTTGGGGCTGTGAGCGAAACTCCGGCCGGATCTCCTCATGGATGGAACCCGAATAGGCGATAAACCTGGACTAGAGGCTTGAGTGTTTAGGTAGGTCGTGGTCTACACCCACGTCGGCTTTCGCTTGAAGTCTGCCGAGCACATGTCGTGTGCAGACACTAAGTGGTGGAAACATGTATGAAGAAGTACACCCCTGCAGGGTTATCATCATCTATTCGAATAGCCGTGTCCGCGGAAAAGGACTTCTGGGTTGCTTATATCAGTTCATAGACAAGTGAAAGTGGATACTCTAAAATATGCAAGATAAGCGTGAGTGCTATGGATGGCGCTCTCGTAGGGAGACGGGAGCGGATCCATAGTGGTGTATTGATATGGGGAATATGTGGACTCGTGTGCGCCACCTCAAAAGAGTTACATTGCAGTCGTAGTTCAGGATAGCCACCGAGTCAAAGCTGGCTTGCTGCAGTTAAACCCCACCATCCCCTTTGTTGATAATGATGCATATGTAGTTAGTTCTGATGTAAGTTTTGCTGGGTACATTTGTACTCACGTTTGCCTATTTTATGTTTTTGCAGAGAGACCTCAGTCTCGCTAGTAGTTCCGTATGGTCTTCGACGTTTAGCTTGTTACCTCAGCTACGATCTTGTGCCCTCGGCAGGATTTGGTAGATAGTCAGGCTTCTCAGCCTTTTTCATTTATAGATGTCTGTACTCAGACATGATAGCTTCCGCTTGTGCTTTGATTTGTATGCTCTGAGTGTTGGGTCATGAGACTCATGTTTGTAATACCTCGCTCCTCGGAGCCTAATAAATAATTACTTGAGTCGTAGAGTCATGTTGTGATGCCATGTTGTATCTGCACATATCGAGCATATTGTGTGTATGTTGTTGAAATGCTTGGTATGTGTGGGATCTGACTATCTAGTTGTTTATCCTTAGTAGCCTCTCTTACCGGGAAATGTCTCCTAGTGTTTCCACTGAGCCATGGTAGCTTGCTACTGCTCCGGAACACTTAGGTTGGCCGACATGTGTCCTTCTTCGTTCCCGTGTCTGTCCCTTCGAGGAAATGTCACGCGATGAATACCGGAGTCCTGTTAGCCCGCTACAGCCCGGTTCACCGGAGTCCTGCTAGCCCAGTGCTACAGCCTGGATTCACTCGCTGATGACCGACACGTTCGATGTTGGGTCATGGATGCCTGTCCCTGTAAGTTTGTGCCACTTTGGGTTTACGACTAGCCATGTCAGCCCGGGCTCCTTACCATATGGATGCTAGCGACACTACCATATACGTGTGCCAAAAGACGCAAACGGTCCCGGGCAAAGGTAAGATGACACCCGTGGGAATACCGTGCGTGAGGCCGCAAAGTGATATGAGGTGTTACATGCTAGATCGATGTGGCATTGAGTCGGGGTCTTGACAGCGTTGGTATCAGAGCTTGACTGCCTGTAGGATTACCAAGCCAAACTGGTCGAAGTTGAGTCTAGAAATTCATTAGTTATATAAGGGAATTGATTGTGGGATGGAACGTAAGGCTCTTTTTACTCCTTATACCTTATGCCTTCTGATCTAAGTCATCTTATCTTTCCTGCGGGGATTAAGAACTAGGCTATCTCTTCTTTCTATCAGGATCACGTGTTACTAATCCGTAGACTTATAGATTGTTGGACTTAAGCCTCGTTTCAGTTTCTACTACTTCTGTATGTTAATTGTTGATCTCGAAATCTTGATATTGTGCTTCTGAGTGGTTATGCCACCATTTTTGTGAATGTCTCAAATCTTTTCTGAGCATTTACAGCCGTTATGCTGTCCGAGTCATCCCAGGTTTCTAAGTAGTTTGATGCATTTGCAAATCCTTTCTTCCCGTTTCAATGTTCCCATGGGCTAGATTAACCACACTAATCAGTGAGTTGAGGTACTCCGTTACCTTGACATATATGTTGGAAATATTATTATGACCCTAGGTGTCTCAGGGGATCATCTAGTGGTCTAGCCATGATTTGTGTCCTAGTGTGATGATTCTGGCCTTTATTCTCAAAAGCATCCTGTGATGCCATTTAGTTAGTAGGTATTCTATTCCTGGGTTCTTAAACCCGATATTCACCCTACTTACATCATGTTGATAGTGTTGCTAGTTCCTTTAGTATATTAGTAACCTTTGCGATAGTCCTCGAGGTCCGTGGTATATCCTTCTTCCAATTACCATGAACCATTCTTGGCAGGGGTTCTTCTGAACCAAAAGATGACAACAAGAGTGCTCTCGATGAGTTCTCCATTCATAAATCGTGACTCTGCCAGTTCTACCTTTCTGCATGGGTTATCCGGAAGAAATATGTTGAACTTCGTTCGACATGCTAATCCATGCATCCACAACTCAGAAAATCATATGTTCTTTTGAGTTGTCCCATCTTAGTTGTTTCTGACCCTCGCCTATCAATTGATAGTCAAGAGTATGCGTGCATTCGTTCGTCGATGCCTATTACTCTTGTGGTCCGTCAAGCCATTCTATCGCGGAATGACTAGGAGAAACAAACTCCAGTACCTCTTCCATATCTAGGATTGGGTCAAAACAATTGTACTCCGCAGATCAAAATGCCAATCCAGCTTTTGGTTCTGTTCTACCTTGGAGTATTACCCCCTTCATGTCAGAATTGTCATGAGAACTGCACCAACTTTCATGAATTTTGACGTAGTAATACTTCTCACCATCATTAGTCATTCCTCGGCCATCGTGTTGATGCAACCGGAATACCGACAAATGAATTGTGATGTGTGAAATCAATACTCCCAGCAACCTCGTTGCTTGGTAGTTAAGGGACAATAATTTCATTCTTAGCGTGTTGGTTTTTGAATCATCCTTCTAAGACTGATCGTGCTACCTAGTCCTTATTTCGGTGCACCCTTCGGTTGATGAGTTAGGATCTTGTCAAGTCCTCACTCATTTGATCATATCGTCTTGCCCTCAAAAGCGAGATTGTTCTCGATCTTAGTAACATATCGGTGGTTCGTGATTTTTCGAATATCTTCTCGAAAGTATCACCAGGCTGTCACCTGACTGTTATGTTGAGCTCGTGATCAAGTTGGTTTCTTGTGAACCACCTTCTCTCCAAGAATCGGTGTTAGATATCCCTGAGCTAGTTGGTTAAGCTAGACAACAACTTGGAGAGTTGGAAGATAAAAGCTTGCCTGACTTAGTTCGTTCCAAAGGGATATTCTTGTGTAGTGTGTGTTGAAGAAAGATGATATCTTCATCGATTGGTCCTTGTGATCAGTTGCTGGACCTATTGTCTTATCAATCCTTTGATTTGAGTGTGGGCTATCGTCAAATCAAATCAGTACCAACGATGCTCGTAATGTTGTCTTATTCGTGGTTGATCCCTCGAGCATACACCATTACATCTTTGGTCTGACCAATGCTATCACCGTGTTCACTTAACTATGGAATTCCTTTTAAAAGGAAACCTAGATGAATTGTTGTTGAGCCCATTGACAACATCCTTATCTCCTCCATGATTTTGTTGAACATTAAGTTAGTGTTGGAAACTTTTGAAAGCATTTGTTCATGCTAGCTCATGAAGCATATGTTTGGATGAAGGTAGTGACTTCCTTTAATTCATGTGCATCTGATGCAAGTTGACGCCGTGGATTCGAGAAAGTCAATGTTGTTTCCTTTGGAATCATCCCAAATCAGTCATGCATACGTGCGAAAGTATTCTGTGGTTCGGAGACTTGCAACCTCCATTCCATATGTGTTCCGTAGCACCCCAAGCCACTGACTGATTTGTTCGAGAAAAGGAGTTAAGTGTTAATCCATGGTAATGCACAAGACTTCGATACCCTCGTTGATGGTTCCCCCTCCTGAACTCGGTAGTGTTTTATTGTAAGACTACCATGTGGGCATGCTTGTCTGGGACAACGTGTTCACATGTTTGTAGCAGAACCAGCTCATGTTTTGGAGCTTGCTATCGTAGTTCATTCCCCGAGAATCTCGCAACGTCATCTCGTCGATTTGTGTTGCAAACTTCCGTTTTTCTTCCTAGACTCGATGAGTCTGGAATATCCTGACACCAACCAGATCTGAATCTCAGGCAGATATGATGGTTGGAATATTTCTCAAGAATTATAATATTGGTCGCGCGATAACCGGTAAAGTGGATGTCGTGGCCAACACACCCAGCCGGAAGACCTGTTATTATAATATCTTGATTGATGAAGTTGGCCACCTCCCCATAGGGATTTCGTAGGATTTACTCCCTAGTTGCTCCTATGGATTTTGAGATCCCGAAGTCCGACCTTTTTACTTGATGTTCTAGATATCAAACCATATCTATGAATGGGTTACGCTAGCACATCAAGGAGAACATTAGAAGCGGAGTGCTAAATGTCTCTCGGTCGATCATCCAGATTTTATTTCCTTGGCCCCGCCAAGGGTGAAATCTGAGAAGGTGTTATCTTCCTTTGCATCTGCATCCTCCATCACCATTCATCATGGTAGTAAGTTGTGTTACCGGACCCTTGACACGGATGTTGATAAAACCTTGATGATTATGGAAATGCTCAAGTTCTTGAGAACACGCACAAGCGCTACGTGTTATCATCATCTCTAACTGGGATTCCTCTCAGTTTCCTCGGCAAATGCTATGACCTTTTCAAACAGTGAATTCACTCTCTTTTGTTGGGTTCTTCCCCAGTTACCAGAATCATTCCCAGCATTTGCATTTTGTTCCCAGCTTGCACCGCCAATGTGCCATTCTACCATGGATCTCTTCCATTTCCGGTGATAAGCAAAATCATCCATTACGTTGTCTTCAACAAGGTAATCCACATCATCCAAGTCCGAGTATGCCATTCTACCGACCCCCGCCAATCGATTGCTGTGATTTGCCTTCGGCTGATATAGAGAGTCTCAACGATCTCTATATCAAAGGTAATTCTTTTTGCCACTTAAGATAATACTCTACGAATCACCCTCCTCCAGGATGTTTCGTCGTGGTATCATGGCAATTCAACTCCTCGCTATGTTGACAATCGATTACCACCTTCTTAAGCGTGAAATTGTGGTCTACCTAGTGAACCTTCGTCATCTACTTCACTCCATTCCTATGGATGTGTGCTCGTGTCTCAACCCGAGAGATGGTCCTATGTCTCGTTCCGTGAGTTGTTCGATCTTCGAGAAGATCGACCCTGCTAGAGTCTCCTTCTTTCCTCCATGTCATGTTGACAGGATTTTTCAAGGCAAGACTTCAAGACAATGATGGTGAATGAATCAACGTTCAACTGAAGTGCACCCTGGATCGTGAAAATTATACTAGTCTGCGTTACCCTTCACATTACCCTACGCTTGAATCTCGAGACGAGATTCTTGTTTAGTGGGGGTGAGTTGTCACATCCCTAGCTGCTGGTAGTGCTCTAGGCTAGCTTCATGTGTGCATCATGTCTATATTTTCGAAACTTGAACTGAGGAATTTTGGAAGCCTCAAAAACTTAAATAAAAGAGGGGCAAAACCCCTAGAAATCTCATTCATTGCTCCAAAAATGCCCTTTTAAATGTTTGATAATTTTTGGTAAGGGTTCTGGTCCCAACCAAAATATTGAACATTTTTAAGGAATTATTTTTGGGACTTTGGATTTAATTCATTAGCTATTTGAATTTGAATTATATTCATATAATTAGAATATAATTTCAAATACCCCCGGAAATATTTTATAAGCTTTTGGAAAAGTCCATCTAGCAATATAAAATATTCAGAGGAGTTTTTGGCATTGTTTGAATTATTTTAAATTCAAAACAGTGGCAAAATAAATTAAATAAAGCAGAACAGAAAAAAAAAAATAAAACCGAGCAGAGGACTACCTGGCGCTCACCTCAGCTCACTTACCTGGCCCAGCTCCTCCAGCGCGGCCCAGCCGGCCCAGCCCATCTCCACTCCCTCCCCTGTCGTCTTCCTCCCTGCCAGGAGGACGGGCACGCGCCCGGCGCGCGCGGCCACGCGCCCCGGCCACCTCCTGCTTCCCGGCCACCTCCTGCTTCCCCCCGGCCTCCCTAGCGACGCCACGACGAGGCCTCGTGTCCCCTCGCTCCTCTTCCTCCCCCGCTGCATCCCCTCTCTCCTCTGCTCCCCCTCTCTCGCCCGGACCGAACGGAGCCGCCGCCACCGACGAGCTCCCTCGCGGCCACCGCCACCCCCTCTCCTCCCCGACGTGCTCCCGAGCTCCTGCACCTCGTCGCCAACCCCCTCACCGAGCCACGTGACCGGAAGAGCCCCGAAGCACCACCCCGACGCTTTTTCCCCT
>NC_041385.1:87472917-87631332 GCF_002162155.2 Triticum dicoccoides
CTCGTCGCCAACCCCCTCACCGAGCCACGTGACCAGAAGAGCCCCGAAGCACCACCCCGACGCTTTTTCCCCTCCTCGGCCACCAAGGATCGCCGTCGTCAAATTCGTCGCCGTCCGGCCTCCCTCAAGCTTGCCGTCCACCTCTACAGGGTCTATGTGAGCTCCTCTTCCATTTCCCCTCCTCCCCGCGCTCGTTCCCGCACGCTAGCCGCCCTTTCCACCGGGGCCGTGAGCTCCTCGCCGCCGGCGATGACGCGGACAAGGCCAGAGCCACCGGAGCTAGCTACCGAACACGGCAACGTGCTCCACACCTCACCAGGAACCTAACACACACACTAGCTTCCCCTCCCGTGCCCCCTAACGCCAACCCCAACCTCGCCCGAACTCCGGCCGCCGCCTCCCTCGCCGCTGCCGACGCCACAGCCAACCCCAACTCCTCTGGCTTGCTCCATTGGATGCGCACGAGCTCGAGCTCCCTGTAGAACCCCTCCGCGCGTCGAATGGGCGCCGGAGCAGCCATTCCGGCGAGCCACCGCCGCGTCTGGTCGTTGCCGGCGGTTAGACGCCGGTGGATTAGCCGGGTTGACCAGGGATTTGACCCCCCTGGGTCACTGACGTGTGGGCCCGTCCCCTGCTAACCTTTGGTTAAATTAATAACTAAGTTTAATTAAGCCACTGACTCACTGACATGCGGGCCCGGGCCGACTAATTAAACTAGGTTAGGTTTAAATTATATTAGGATTAGCCGTAGTCACTGACCAGTGGGCCCCACTGGTCAGGTTTGACCCGAGCCGGCCCCTGTTGACTTGCTGACGTCATGCCAACGTCATGCTGACGCAGTAATGTTTTCTGGATTTAATTTAATTCTGAAAATTCTAGAAAATGCCTAAAACTTCTAAAATTCATAGAAATTCAACCGTAACTCCAAATTAAATAATTTATATATGAAAAATTATCAGAAAAATTCAAGGAATCCATCTGTACCATTTTCATGCATGTTAGAACAACTTATCACTACTGTTTAGGACAAATGAAGTGAATGGCATTTGAATAATCACATATGGAGTTTGAAACCAACTTCATTTAATCTGTTGCTAGTTGCATTAGCCCAAAACACATTCATTTTGCCATGTCATGATCATGCATCATATTGTGCATTGCATTGATTGTGTTCCCTTCTGTGTTGCCGGTATTTGTCCCCTCTCGATAGACGTGATACCGATGATGTGACCGTTGACACCGATGAAGACTCAATGTTATCTTCAGAAGTGCCAGGCAAGCAAAACCCCCTTGTTCATTCTGATACAATCCCACTCTCTCGCTCCTGCTCTCTTTTACTGCATTAGGACAACACCGATTCAACTGTTACATGCTGCGGTAGTTGAACCCCTTTTATCCTCTGCATGACCTGTCATTGCCACAGTAAATAGATGAAACCCACTAGCATGAGTAGGAGTTGTTTGAGCCCTGTTGTGCCTACTCATTCATGTTTGTTTGTCATGCCTGCTACTGCTTAGAGTTGAGTCAGGTCTGATTCATCGGGGGTGAATTAGAGGTGTGTGAACATGTCCTACTGTGTGTGAGCTAAGTGTGTGAACACGATTTGGTAAAGGTAGCGGTGAGAGGCCATGTAGGAGTACATGGTGGGTTGTCTCATTGCAGCCGTCCTCAGGAACTGAGTTCTGTGTTTGTGATCCATGATTCAGTTACTACCATACATTGGGCCCTGAAATATGACCCCGCTCGACTTCTTATTCACCCTTGTCCTCTGTCCAGGAGTTGCAAGTAGTTTCTGGTGTTTGTAGCTTACTGGAGGCCATGGACAGCGCTGACCGTAGGGGTGGGCTGTGATGCGGTAGGTATGTGGCACGGTGTACCGGATGCCCGTTTGGTATCTCGGGAACCCTGTTCACATCGTTTGGGGCTGTGAGCGAAACTCCGGCCGGATCTCCTCATGGATGGAACTCGAATAGGCGATAAACCTGGACTAGAGGCTTGAGTGTTTAGGTAGGTCGTGGTCTACACCCACGTCGGCTTTCGCTTGAAGTCTGCCGAGCACATGTCGTGTGCAGACGCTAAGTGGTGGAAACATGTATGAAGAAGTACACCCCTGCAGGGTTATCATCATCTATTCGAATAGCCGTGTCCGCGGAAAAGGACTTCTGGGTTGCTTATATCAGTTCATAGACAAGTGAAAGTGGATACTCTAACATACGCAAGATAAGCGTGAGTGCTATGGATGGCGCTCTCGTAGGGAGACGGGAGCGGATCCATAGTGGTGTATTGATATGGGGAATATGTGGACTCGTGTGCGCCACCTCAAAAGAGTTACATTGCAGTCGTAGTTTAGGATAGCCACCGAGTCAAAGCTGGCTTGCTGCAGTTAAACCCCACCATCCCCTTTGTTGATAATGATGCATATGTAGTTAGTTCTGATGTAAGTTTTGCTGGGTACATTTGTACTCACGTTTGCCTATTTTATGTTTTTGCAGAGAGACCTCAGTCTCGCTAGTAGTTCCGTATGGTCTTCGACGTTTAGCTTGTTACCTCAGCTACGATCTTGTGCCCTCGGCAGGATTTGGTAGATAGTCAGGCTTCTCAGCCTTTTTCATTTATAGATGTCTGTACTCAGACATGATAGCTTCCGCTTGTGCTTTGATTTGTATGCTCTGAGTGTTGGGTCATGAGACTCATGTTTGTAATACCTCGCTCCTCGGAGCCTAATAAATAATTACTTGAGTCATAGAGTCATGTTGTGATGCCATGTTGTATCTGCACATATCGAGCATATTGTGTGTATGTTGTTGAAATGCTTGGTATGTGTGGGATCTGACTATCTAGTTGTTTATCCTTAGTAGCCTCTCTTACCAGGAAATGTCTCCTAGTGTTTCCACTGAGCCATGGTAGCTTGCTACTGCTCCGGAACACTTAGGCTGGCCGACATGTGTCCTTCTTCGTTCCCGTGTCTGTCCCTTCGGGGAAATGTCACGCGATGAATACCGGAGTCCTGTTAGCCCGCTACAGCCCGGTTCACCGGAGTCCTGCTAGCCCAGTGCTACAGCCTGGATTCACTCGCTGATGACCGACACGTTCGATGTTGGGTCATGGATGCCTGTCCCTGTAAGTTTGTGCCACTTTGGGTTTACGACTAGCCATGTCAGCCCGGGCTCCTTACCATATGGATGCTAGCGACACTACCATATACGTGTGCCAAAAGATGCAAACGGTCCCGGGCAAAGGTAAGATGACACCCGTGGGAATACCGTGCGTGAGGCCGCAAAGTGATATGAGGTGTTACATGCTAGATCGATGTGGCATTGAGTCGGGGTCCTGACAGCGTTGGTATCAGAGCTTGACTGCCTGTAGGATTACCAAGCCAAACTGGTCGAAGTTGAGTGTAGAAATTCCTTAGTTATATAAGGGAATTGATTGTGGGATGGAACGTAAGGCTCTTTTTACTCCTTATACCTTATGCCTTCTGATCTAAGTCATCTTATCTTTCCTGCGGGGATTAAGAACTAGGCTATCTCTTCTTTCTATCAGGATCACGTGTTACTAATCCGTAGACTTATAGATTGTTGGACTTAAGCCTCGTTTCAGTTTCTACTACTTCTGTATGTTAATTGTTGATCTCGAAATCTTGATATTGTGCTTCTGAGTGGTTATGCCACCATTTTTGTGAATGTCTCAAATCTTTTCTGAGCATTTACAGCCGTTATGCTGTCCGAGTCATCCCAGGTTTCTAAGTAGTTTGATGCATTTGCAAATCCTTTCTTCCCGTTTCAATGTTCCCATGGGCCAGATTAACCACACTAATCAGTGAGTTGAGGTACTCCGTTACCTTGACATATATGTTGGAAATATTATTATGACCCTAGGTGTCTCAGGGGATCATCTAGTGGTCTAGCCATGATTTGTGTCCTAGTGTGATGATTCTGGCCTTTATTCTCAAAAGCATCCTGTGATGCCATTTAGTTAGTAGGTATTCTATTCCTGGGTTCTTAAACCCGACATTCACCCTACTTACATCATGTTGATAGTGTTGCTAGTTCCTTTAATATATTAGTAACCTTTGCTATAGTCCTCGAGGTCCGTGGTATATCCTTCTTCCAATTACCATGAACCATTCTTGGCAGGGGTTCTTCTGAACCAAAAGATGACAACAAGAGTGCTCTCGGTGAGTTCTCTATTCAGAAATCGTGACTCTGCCAGTTCTACCTTTCTGCATGGGTTATCCGGAAGAAATATGTTGAACTTCGTTCGACATGCTAATCCATGCATCCACAACTCAGAAAATCATATGTTCTTTTGAGTTGTCCCATCTTAGTTGTTTCTGACCCTCGCCTATCAATTGATAGTCAAGAGTATGCGTGCATTCGTTCGTCGAGGCCTATTACTCTTGTGGTCCGTCAAGCCATTCTATCGCGGAATGACTAGGAGAAACAAACTCCAGTACCTCTTCCATATCTAGGATTGGGTCAAAACAATTGTACTCCGCAGATCAAAATGCCAATCCAGCTTTTGGTTCTGTTCTACCTTGGAGTATTACCCCCTTCATGTCAGAATTGTCATGAGAACTGCACCAACTTTCATGAATTTTGACGTAGTAATACTTCTCACCATCATTAGTCATTCCTCGGCCATCGTGTTGATGCAACCGGAATACCGACAAATGAATTGTGATGTGTGAAATCAATACTCCCAGCAACCTCGTTGCTTGGTAGTTAAGGGACAATAATTTCATTCTTAGCGTGTTGGTTTTTGAATCATCCTTCTAAGACTGATCGTGCTACCTAGTCCTTATTTCGGTGCACCCTTCGGTTGATGAGTTAGGATCTTGTCAAGTCCTCACTCATTTGATCATATCGTCTTGCCCTCAAAAGAGAGATTGTTCTCGAGCTTAGTAACATATCGGTGGTTCGTGATTTTTCGAATATCTTCTCGAAAGTATCACCAGGCTGTCACCTGACTGTTATGTTGAGCTCGTGATCAAGTTGGTTTCTTGTGAACCACCTTCTCTCCAAGAATCGGTGTTAGATATCCCTGAGCTAGTTGGTTAAGCTAGACAACAACTTGGAGAGTTGGAAGATAAAAGCTTGCCTGACTTAGTTCGTTCCAAAGGGATATTCTTGTGTAGTGTGTGTTGAAGAAAGATGATATCTTCATCGATTGGTCCTTGTGATCAGTTGCTGGACCTATTGTCTTATCAATCCTTTGATTTGAGTGTGGGCTATCGTCAAATCAAATCAGTACCAACGATGCTCGTAATGTTGTCTTATTCGTGGTTGATCCCTCGAGCATACACCATTACATCTTTGGTCTGACCAATGCTATCACCGTGTTCACTTAACTATGGAATTCCTTTTAAAAGGAAACCTAGATGAATTGTTGTTGAGCCCATTGAAAACATCCTTATCTCCTCCATGATTTTGTTGAACATTAAGTTAGTGTTGGAAACTTTTGAAAGCATTTGTTCATGCTAGCTCATGAAGCATATGTTTGGATGAAGGTAGTGACTTCCTTTAATTCATGTGCATCTGATGCAAGTTGCCGCCGTGGATTCGAGAAAGTCAATGTTGTTTCCTTTGGAATCATCCCAAATCAGTCATGCATACGTGCGAAAGTATTCTATGGTTCGGAGACTTGCAACCTCCATTCCATATGTGTTCCGTAGCACCCCAAGCCACTGACTGATTTGTTCGAGAAAAGGAGTTAAGTGTTAATCCATGGTAATGCACAAGACTTCGATACCCTCGTTGATGGTTCCCCCTCCTGAACTCGGTAGTGTTTTATTGTAAGACTACCATGTGGGCATGCTTGTCTGGGACAACGTGTTCACATGTTTGTAGCAGAACCAGCTCATGTTTTGGAGCTTGCTATCGTAGTTCATTCCCCGAGAATCTCGCAACGTCATCTCGTCGATTTGTGTTGCAAACTTCCGTTTTTCTTCCTAGACTCGATGAGTCTGGAATATCCTGACACCAACCAGATCTGAATCTCAGGCAGATATGATGGTTGGAATATTTCCCAAGAATTATAATATTGGTCGCGCGATAATCGGTAAAGTGGATGTCGTGGCCAACACACCCAGCCGGAAGACCTGTTATTATAATATCTTGATTGATGAAGTTGGCCACCTCCCCATAGGGATTTCGTAGGATTTACTCCCTAGTTGCTCCTATGGATTTTGAGATCCCGAAGTCCGACCTTTTTACTTGATGTTCTAGATATCAAACCATATCTATGAATGGGTTACGCTAGCACATCAAGGAGAACATTAGAAGCGGAGTGCTAAATGTCTCTCGGTCGATCATCCAGATTTTATTTCCTTGGCCCCGCCAAGGGTGAAATCTGAGAAGGTGTTATCTTCCTTTGCATCTGCATCCTCCATCACCATTCATCATGGTAGTAAGTTGTGTTACCGGACCCTTGACACGGATGTTGATAAAACCTTGATGATTATGGAAATGCTCAAGTTCTTGAGAGCACGCACAAGCGCTACGTGTTATCATCATCTCTAACTGGGATTCCTCTCAGTTTCCTCGGCAAATGCTATGACCTTTTCAAACAGTGAATTCACTCTCTTTTGTTGGGTTCTTCCCCAGTTACCAGAATCATTCCCAGCATTTGCATTTTGTTCCCAGCTTGCACCGCCAATGTGCCATTCTACCATGGATCTCTTCCATTTCTGGTGATAAGCAAAATCATCCATTACGTTGTCTTCAACAAGGTAATCCACATCATCCAAGTCCGAGTATGCCATTCTACCGACCCCCGCCAATCGATTGCTGTGATTTGCCTTCGGCTGATATAGAGAGTCTCAACGATCTCTATATCAAAGGTAATTCTTTTTGCCACTTAAGATAATACTCTACGAATCACCCTCCTCCAAGATGTTTCGTCGTGGTATCATGGCAATTCAACTCCTCGCTATGTTGACAATCGATTACCACCTTCTTAAGCGTGAAATTGTGGTCTACCTAGTGAACCTTCGTCATCTGCTTCACTCCATTCCTATGGATGTGTGCTCGTGTCTCAACCCGAGATATGGTCCTATGTCTCGTTCCGTGAGTTGTTCGATCTTCGAGAAGATCGACCCTGCTAGAGTCTCCTTCTTTCCTCCATGTCATGTTGACAGGATTTTTCAAGGCAAGACTTCAAGACAATGATGGTGAATGAATCAACGTTCAACTGAAGTGCACCCTGGATCGTGAAAATTATACTAGTCTGTGTTACCCTTCACATTACCCTACGCTTGAATCTCGAGACGAGATTCTTGTTTAGTGGGGGTGAGTTGTCACATCCCTAGCTGCTGGTAGTGCTCTAGGCTAGCTTCATGTGTGCATCATGTCTATATTTTCGAAACTTGAACTGAGGAATTTTGGAAGCCTCAAAAACTTAAATAAAAGAGGGGCAAAAACCCTAGAAATCTCATTCATTGCTCCAAAAATGCCCTTTTAAATGTTTGATAATTTTTGGTAAGGGTTCTGGTCCCAACCAAAATATTGAACATTTTTAAGGAATTATTTTTGGGACTTTGGATTTAATTCATTAGCTATTTGAATTTGAATTATATTCATATAATTAGAATATAATTTCAAATACCCCCGGAAATATTTTATAAGCTTTTGGAAAAGTCCATCTAGCAATATAAAATATTCAGAGGAGTTTTTGGCATTGTTTGAATTATTTTAAATTCAAAATAGTGGCAAAATAAATTAAATAAAGCAGAACAGAAAAAAAAATAATAAAACCGAGCAGAGGACTACCTGGCGCTCACCTCAGCCCACTTACCTGGCCCAGCTCCTCCAGCGCGGCCCAGCCGGCCCAGCCCATCTCCACTCCCTCCCCTGTCGTCTTCCTCCCTGCCAGGAGGACGGGCACGCGCCCGGCGCGCGCGGCCACGCGCCCCGGCCACCTCCTGCTTCCCGGCCACATCCTGCTTCCCCCCGGCCTCCCGAGCGACGCCACGACGAGGCCTCGTGTCCCCTCGCTCCTCTTCCTCCCCCGCTGCATCCCCTATCTCCTCTGCTCCCCCTCTCTCGCCCGGACCGAACGGAGCCGCCGCCACCGACGAGCTCCCTCGCGGCCACCGCCACCCCCTCTCCTCCCCGACGTGCTCCCGAGCTCCTGCACCTCGTCGCCAACCCCCTCACCGAGCCACGTGACCGGAAGAGCCCCGAAGCACCACCCCGACGCTTTTTCCCCTCCTCGGCCACCGAGGATCGCCGTCGTCAAATTCGTCGCCGTCCGGCCTCCCTCAAGCTCGCCGTCCACCTCTACAGGGTCTATGTGAGCTCCTCTTCCATTTCCCCTCCTCCCCGCGCTCGTTCCCGCACGCTAGCCGCCCTTTCCACCGGGGCCGTGAGCTCCTCGCCGCCGGCGATGACGCGGACAAGGCCAGAGCCACCGGAGCTAGCTATCGAGCACGGCAACGTGCTCCACACCTCACCAGGAACCTAACACACACACTAGCTTCCCCTCCCGTGCCCCCTAACGCCAACCCCGACCTCGCCCGAACTCCGGCCGCCGCCTCCCTCGCCGCTGCCGATGCCACAGCCAACCCCAACTCCTCTGGCTTGCTCCATTGGATGCGCACGAGCTCGAGCTCCCTGTAGAACCCCTCCGCGCGTCGAATGGGCGCCAGAGCAGCCATTCCGGCGAGCCACCGCCGCGTCTGGTCGTTGCCGGCGGTTAGACGCCGGTGGATTAGCCGGGTTGACCAGGGATTTGACCCCCCTGGGTCACTGACGTGTGGGCCCGTCCCCTGCTAACCTTTGGTTAAATTAATAACTAAGTTTAATTAAGCCACTGACTCACTGACATGCGGGCCCGGGCCGACTAATTAAACTAGGTTAGGTTTAAATTATATTAGGATTAGCCGTAGTCACTGACCAGTGGGCCCCACTGGTCAGGTTTGACCCGAGCCGGCCCCTGTTGACTTGCTGACGTCATGCCAACGTCATGCTGACGCAGTAATGTTTTCTGGATTTAATTTAATTCTGAAAATTCCAGAAAATGCCTAAAACTTCTAAAATTCATAGAAATTCAACCGTAACTCCAAATTAAATAATTTATATATGAAAAATTATCAGAAAAATTCAAAGGAATCCATCTGTACCATTTTCATGCATGTTAGAACAACTTATCACTACTGTTTAGGACAAATGAAGTGAATGGCATTTGAATAATCACATATGGAGTTTGAATTTGAATCTTGTATTCAAACCAACTTCATTTAATCTGTTGCTAGTTGCATTAGCCCAAAACACATTCATTTTGCCATGTCATGATCATGCATCATATTGTGCATTGCATTGATTGTGTTCCCTTCTGTGTTGCCGGTATTTGTCCCGTCTCGATAGACGTGATACCGATGATGTGACCGTTGACACTGATGAAGACTCAATGTTATCTTCAGAAGTGCCAGGCAAGCAAAACCCCCTTGTTCATTCTGATACAATCCCACTCTCTCGCTCCTGCTCTCTTTTACTGCATTAGGACAACACCGATTCAACTGTTACATGCTGCGGTAGTTGAACCCCTTTTATCCTCTGCATGACCTGTCATTGCCACAGTAAATAGATGAAACCCACTAGCATGAGTAGGAGTTGTTTGAGCCCTGTTGTGCCTACTCATTCATGTTTGTTTGTCATGCCTGCTACTGCTTAGAGTTGAGTCAGGTCTGATTCATCGGGGGTGAATTAGAGGTGTGTGAACATGTCCTACTGTGTGTGAGCTAAGTGTGTGAACACG
Source organism: Triticum dicoccoides (assembly GCF_002162155.2). Classification (NCBI taxonomy): domain Eukaryota; kingdom Viridiplantae; phylum Streptophyta; class Magnoliopsida; order Poales; family Poaceae; genus Triticum; species Triticum dicoccoides. The sequence continues at coordinate 87,482,674 of NC_041385.1, forward strand.
ATTTGGTAAAGGTAGCGGTGAGAGGCCATGTAGGAGTACATGGTGGGTTTTCTCATTGCAGCCGTCCTCAGGAACTGAGTTCTGTGTTTGTGATCCATGATTCAGTTACTACCATACATTGGGCCCTGAAATATGACCCCGCTCGACTTCTTATTCACCCTTGTCCTCTGTCCAGGAGTTGCAAGTAGTTTCTGGTGTTTGTAGCTTACTGGAGGCCGTGGACAGCGCTGACCGTAGGGGTGGGCTGTGATGCGGTAGGTACGTGGCACGGTGTACCGGATGCCCGTTTGGTATCTCGGGAACCCTGTTCACATCGTTTGGGGCTGTGAGCGAAACTCCGGCCGGATCTCCTCATGGATGGAACCCGAATAGGCGATAAACCTGGACTAGAGGCTTGAGTGTTTAGGTAGGTCGTGGTCTACACCCACGTCGGCTTTCGCTTGAAGTCTGCCGAGCACATGTCGTGTGCAGACGCTAAGTGGTGGAAACATGTATGAAGAAGTACACCCCTGCAGGGTTATCATCATCTATTCGAATAGCCGTGTCCGCGGAAAAGGACTTCTGGGTTGCTTATATCAGTTCATAGATAAGTGAAAGTGGATACTCTAAAATACGCAAGATAAGCGTGAGTGCTATGGATGGCGCTCTCGTAGGGAGACGGGAGCGGATCCATAGTGGTGTATTGATATGGGGAATATGTGGACTCGTGTGCGCCACCTCAAAAGAGTTACATTGCAGTCGTAGTTCAGGATAGCCACCGAGTCAAAGCTGGCTTGCTGCAGTTAAACCCCACCATCCCCTTTGTTGATAATGATGCATATGTAGTTAGTTCTGATGTAAGTCTTGCTGGGTACATTTGTACGCACGTTTGCCTATTTTATGTTTTTGCAGAGAGACCTCAGTCTCGCTAGTAGTTCCGTATGGTCTTCGATGTTTAGCTTGTTACCTCAGCTACGATCTTGTGCCCTCGGCAGGATTTGGTAGATAGTCAGGCTTCTCAGCCTTTTTCATTTATAGATGTCTGTACTCAGACATGATAGCTTCCGCTTGTGCTTTGATTTGTATGCTCTGAGTGTTGGGTCATGAGACTCATGTTTGTAATACCTCACTCCTCGGAGCCTAATAAATAATTACTTGAGTCGTAGAGTCATGTTGTGATGCCATGTTGTATCTGCACATATCGAGCATATTGTGTGTATGTTGTTGAAATGCTTGGTATGTGTGGGATCTGACTATCTAGTTGTTTATCCTTAGTAGCCTCTCTTACCGGGAAATGTCTCCTAGTGTTTCCACTGAGCCATGGTAGCTTGCTACTGCTCCGGAACACTTAGGCTGGCCGGCATGTGTCCTTCTTCGTTCCTGTGTCTGTCCCTTCGGGGAAATGTCACGCGATGAATACCGGAGTCCTGTTAGCCCGCTACAGCCCAGTTCACCAGAGTCCTGCTAGCCCAGTGCTACAGCCTGGATTCACTCGCTGATGACCGACACGTTCGATGTTGGGTCATGGATGCCTGTCCCTGTAAGTTTGTGCCACTTTGGGTTTACGACTAGCCATGTCAGCCCGGGCTCCTTACCATATGGATGCTAGCGACACTACCATATACGTGTGCCAAAAGACGCAAACGGTCCCGGGCAAAGGTAAGACGACACCCGTGGGAATACCGTGCGTGAGGCCGCAAAGTGATATGAGGTGTTACATGCTAGATCGATGTGGCATTGAGTCGGGGTCTTGACACCCCCATGGATTTAGTCCCTGTTCGAGCGGGATTGATTTCCTTCAAAGGCGGGACTCAGGCGGAGAATTGCCCCAATCCATCCAGGGGGAACGGGTGTGCTTCGTTCCCTACTTGTGGAGAGGCGTCGGATTTCCAATCCATCCATTCCTCCGAGGGCTTCTGGAGTATTATGGCCTCCAGTTGCATAATTTCACTTCTGCCTCCATTCTGCACATTGCGGGTTACGTTGCTCTTTGCGGGTTATTCCTGGGTTGCGAGGCCCATTTTGAATTATGGAGGAAGCTATTCTGCCTCGTCCCTCATAGCCAAGGGGGATGAATATTTGAAGTGGGTGGAGCTGAAGTATGGCGTATCACCGGGATCGGATACCTGTCCGGCACGCCGAAGAAGTCATCCGAAGAGTGGCTTTCTAAATGGTTTTATATCGAGGACGCCGCCCTTCCTGATCCAGTCCGAATGGGTCTCCCTGAATTTTCAAGCATTCCGTTGATGAAACGCCACAGATGGTGCCCTCGGAGCTTCAAGGAGGAAGATAGCGCGGAGGTCCTTCAGTTGACGAGCAAGATAAAGACGCCCGCTCAGTCTGGATTACCAATAGTTGAGGTAATAACGACCTCCATAGTGCGAGGGGTCCAGCCACTCCAATAGAGAAGGAATCCCATGTGGCACTACAATGGGGAAGATGACGCCACCCGCTGCGGTCGGAAGGGTCCGGATACCCCTGCCGCTTTGGCCAAAATACTGGCCGAACTATACAAAGGGGATAAAGAGGAGTTCACTCGTATTAAGCATCAAGATGGATTTTCCATGTACAATCCTCCTAGATGGATGAGTTCGAATCCCACTACTCTTCTCATTCTACTCCCTGAGTCGCTTTTTATGGACATTAATCCGTCCATTTGTAACAGGAATGGCGAAAAATCACCAAGGAGCTCAAGAGCCCCGCTCCACAGCCAGAGGACCACAACCGTGACCTCGACCCCGGGTGCAAAGAGGATCCAGACATATTCGTGGAGCTCGAGGATGGGGTATTCTACCAGGCGAGCCATGACGGCACGGAAGTGGCCATCACCGCTGACTATCCCGGTCTTCTCCCCGCCTCACACGTAAGTAATCAGGAGACATTTCTTCAAAAAGAGCTTCCTCGTTACGCCTCACCCACTGCATTGTCTCATGCTCCAAAGGGGAGGCGCTCGGTGTGCCATACTGCATATGAGGCGATTCTCAAGAGAGCGGCACCTATGTTGGGCATACCTTCAAAGAGGAAGGCAAATGGAAACACGGCAGAGCCTTCATTAAAGAGGTATGGTTTTTTTAATACGCTCCTTGCCTGTCACATTAAAGTGTGACATTGTCTGTCGTGTATTTTTAGGAAGAACATTCGCCGGACTATGTCCGGGGATCCTGCCGGTCACGCCTCCACTAGCCGGATTCCAGATTCTGCCTCTAAGGCAGAGGACGGCGCGGGAGTGACGCCGGATTGTCCTTCTGCATAGGATTCAGAGGATGTATCCATTACAAACTCTGAAGTGGAAAGCTCCATGAATCATCGACACCGGCGGGCCGTTCTTTGAGACCCCAGCTTTTCAAAAGAGGCATTCAACGCCTTCAGCTCAGCTGATGCATACATCCGAGCTGCTCAAGGTGGGCTTACCAGAGCCACCAACCAATATCTGAAAGATATGCTGGTAAGTACATATTTGTACAAATCTGGTAATTATATATACTAGTAGCCCCGAGACTTGAAACAGTTGGTACAAGTGATTTAAGGATCATTGTGTAAGCAAGTGGTCACAGAGAAAAACAACTTGTTGTCTCAAGAGCTGGAAAAGTGTCGGACCCAACTAGCGACTGCTACTGCCGAACTGGATAAATCTAAGAAGGCATCGCCTGGTAATGTGTCCTTCCATCAAGAAAAAACAGAATTATATATACCAGTAGTACTAACTCCATTGCCTATCTGACGATAGGATCATCAGATAACCCGGGAGGGACTCCGGAAGTCGCAGCAGAGGGTGATCAAGGAGCTCAAAGGCAACTGGCCGCTGGTGAGCGTGTACTTACATGGGTCAGGTAGGAGAAAAACAAACTCCAGGATTCCAATACCCAGCTGGGCAAAGAATTGAAAGATGTTCGGGCCCAGCTGGCTGATTCCGTGAAGGAAAATAAGAGGCTCCGAGGCGGCATTTTTAGTATGTGCTCAAACTAACCTCCGTATAATTCGGCAAGGAAAGGAACTGAGAGAGTTATGTCTGTAGGTATGCTGACTGGTCGTCCCGAAGAGGAGATGTCCGGATTCTCAGGTGATCTGCTACAAGAGCTGTTGCAACTGCATGAGCAAGCTCGGTAGGTGATGCAGGGCGTTGCCAAGGCCTTATGGCCATCCGCCTCCCCTCCAGGAAGTATGGAGGAGCTTGTACAACTATTTAAGGGAGCGCGGCGGCGTTTTCGATTATGGAAGATATCGACTTGTCGGGAAGGTGTGCGAGAGGCCTGGGCCATGGTGAAAACATGGTATACCAAGCTTGATCCGAATCATATGGCCCGGGTCGGACCTTTAGGGTCAGATGGAAAATAAATTCCCGTTAGTCTAGTATATGACCAGGTAAAATGAGCCGCAGAATATTCTCAGTAGGATTGTAAGCTAGAAAACCTGTTGGACGGCATAGAAGAGGAAGTTTTTGAGTCCAAGTGACTATGTACTTCAATGGACGAATTTGTCCCTAGCCGGATTGTAAAACATTTGTCATGGCGGACCTTTTCGCTTCGGCCTCTGGACCCGAAGGTGTGGAGTGTTTCCGAATACCCGCTCGGTAATATAAATCGGGGTGTGCGTGGAAACCAGGCGCATGGGTCATAGTTGCTTGAACAGACAAGTATCCGGCTAGCTATGTTATATTACATTGTGATAGTAAGAAACATCTTCCAGAGAGAATAGTTCCATTAAGGGTTCCTTTCCCTGGGTGAGCATGCTTTATCATGCATGTCCGAACTGTGATTAAAAACCGCAGTATATGTAACATCTGGGGGTTCATTGTGTAATTAGTTAAAACATCTTTAGTCCGCCGACCGAATATTCCCTTAAGAACGCTAGATTTCGGCTTCACCCAGTCTGAGGTACACGTCCGGATGACCCGACATTAATAATCGTAGAGGTTCTCCCTTTATGCCCTAGCCGAACTAATGTGAACGTAGGGCATAAGCACAGGAGCCATGCAACCTAGCTTGGCCAAAACTTAAGTCATATCGATCCATATAATGGCGAAGAAAAGGTACATACGAGGAAAAGATACGTATGTGGTGAGCTTTAATGCTCGGAGAATAATTGTAATAAGCTTCTGTATAAGAAGCCCCCAGGTATAATGGACATACATATTTGAGGATGTGTATGTCTCCGGTGTACGGTCTAGCCGTACGAAAGCTTTAAGGCCAAAAAAGAAAAAGTGAAAAGAGAGGAAAAAAATAATGGAAAAAAAGGGAGAAGGAGACGAACAAAGAGTTCAGCACTAGGCATAGAATCTTCGGAGTCTGGCCGCGTTCCATGGGTTCGGCTCTAAGCGATTGTCTGATGCATCACACAGGCGGTACGCTCCTCCAGTGAGAACTTCGTCAATGATGAAGGGACCCTCCCACTTGGGCTTGAGTTTATACTTTTCTTCTCTTGTAAGCGTAGAACGGGTTCGCCAACGTTATAAGTCTTGGCCCGCACTTCTCTGCTTTGATGTCTTCGTGCTTGTTGTTGATAAAATGCAGAACAGGCTTTTGCGATGTCGCGCTCCTCCTCCAGGGCATCTAAGCTGTCGTACCGATCAAACTAGGCCTCTTTCTCTTCATACATGCGCACTCGAGGTGAATCATGAATAATGTCGCAGGGTAACACAACCTCTACGCCATACACCATGAAGAAGGGTGTGTATACTGTAGTGCGATTGGGCGTGGTCTGCAGCCCCCAGAGTACGGAGTCGAGCTCCTCAACCCAGTGATTGTCTGATTCTTTCAAAGACGCACTAGTCAGGGATTAATGCCGCTCATAATAAGACCACTGACTCGTTCGACTTGACCGTTTGTTTGCGGGTGATAGACGGAGGCGTAATCGAGCTTAATGCCTAGATTGGCACACCAGGTTTTCACCTCATCGGATGTGAAATTAGAGCAGTTATCGGTGATGATGCTATGTGGAACACCATAACAGTGCACAACACCCGATATGAAGTCTATCATTGGTTCGGATTCGGCCGTTTTAACTAGTTTGGCCTCTATCCACTTAGTGAATTTATACACCATGACCAACAAATATTTTTCTTATGGCTTCCCCCTTTAAGGGGTTTGACCATATCAAGCCACCAAACAGCAAAAGGCCAAGTGATGGGGATTGTTTGTAGAGCGGTGGGTGGCATAAGGCTTTGGTTGGCGAAAAGCTGGAATCCGACGCAATGTTGGACCAAGTCCTGTGCATCTGCCCGGGCCACCGGCCAATAAAAACCTGTACGGAAGGCCTTGCTTACAAGGGCCCGAGCCACGACATGGTGACCACCGAGACCGGCATGAATTTCAGCCAAGAGCTGCCGCCCCTCTTCCTTGGAGATACATCTTTGAAGTACTCCGGTAGCGCTTTTCTTGTAGAGTTCTCCTTCGTGAACCCTGTAGGCTTTCGAACGCCGGACAATGCAGCGCGCCTCATTCTGGTCCTTTGGGAGTTCTTGCCTATTAAGGTAGCCCAAGAAGGGTTTGGTCCATGGGGCAATGACTGCCATGATAAGATGGGTCGATGGTGTTATTTCGGTGGCTAAGCCCCCGATGATATCGGTGCGTTCGACATGTGGGGTTATAGTCGGATCCGTACTGGTGTTGCCGCTCTCCCCTTGCTACACCACGGATGGCTTGAAGAACCTTTCCAGAAAGATGTTAGGTGGGACGGGGTCGCGCTTAGCACCAATGCGGGCGAGGACATCTGCCGCTTGATTACTTTCTCGAGCCACATGATGAAACTCGAGCCCCTCGAACCGAGCCGACATTTTGAGAATGGCGTTACGGTAAGCCGCCATTTTCGGATCTTTGGCATCAAAATCTCCATTTATTTGGGATATTGTGAGGTTTGAATCCCCGCGCACCTTCAGGCTCTGTATGCCCATGGAGACAGCCATCCGAAGACCATGCAGTAAAGCCTCGTATTCGGCTGCATTGTTGGAGTTTGTGTATAATATCTGGAGTACATACTGAATTGTATCTACAGTGGGGGATGTTAGGACAACGCCCGCTCCTTGGCCTGCCAGCATTTTCGATCCGTCATAGTGCATGCCTCAGTTGGAATATGTGGCGTACTCTTTAGGGAGTTCGGCTTCTGTCCATTCGGCGACGAAGTCGGCCAGTACTTGGGATTTAATGGCTCGGCGCAGTCTGTATGTTATGTCAAATGGGAGGAGCTCGATGGTCTACTTGGCAATCCGGCCCATGGCATCGCCGTTGTTTATTATGTCATTGAGTGGTACTTCGGAGGCCACCGTGATTGAACACTCTTGAAAGTAGTGTCGTAGTTTCCGGGATGCCATGAAGAAAGCGTATGCTATTTTTTGATAATGAGGGTACCGGGATTTGCATGGCATGAGGACAGTGGATATGTAGTATACTGGCTTTTGAAGCGGGAATTTGTATCCATCCTCCTCTCTTTCGGTAACGAGCACCGCACTCATGACTTGGTGCATTGCCGATATTTATAATAACATGGGTTCGCCGATATTCGACGCGGACATGATTGGGTTGCTTGCTAAAAGAGCCTTTATTTCTTCCAGTCTGGCCATTGCCGCATCCGTCCACTCGAAGTGTCAGGTTCGTCGGAGAAGGCGATAAAGTGGCAATGCTTTTTCTCCTAATCTGGAGATAAAGCGGCTTAAAGTGGCCACACATCCGGCTAGTTTTTGGACTTGTTTGAGGTCTGTTGGCGTAGCCAACTATGACAAAGCTCGGATTTTGGCTGGGTTCGCCTCAATTCCTCTATTGGAAATGATGAAGCCCAGCAGTTTTCTAGAGGGAACACCGAGAACACACTTTTCTAGATTGAGCTTGATGTCATATGTATGGAGGTTGTCGAATGTGAGACGTAGATCGTCTATTAGTGACTCGATGTGCGTAGTTTTGATGACTACGTCATCCATGTATGCTTCAACTGTGTTGCCGATTTGTTTCCTCAGGCATGTTTGAATCATGCCTTGATAGGTGGCGCCGACGTTTTTGAGCCCAAAGGGCATAGTGTTGAAGCAGAAAGGCCCGTATGGGGTAATAAATGTCTTTGCAGCTTGATCGGAGTCCTTCATCTTGATTTGATGGTATCCAGAGTATACGTTGAGGTAACACAGTGAGTCGTGTCCTGCAGTGACATCGATAATCTGATCGATGTGGGGGAGGGGGAAGGGATCCTTAGGGCAAGACTTGTTGAGGTATTTGAAGTCGGCACATAGGCGCCAAGATTTATCCTTCTTTGGTACCATCACCAGGTTTGCTAGCTAGTCCGGGTGTTTTATTTCTCTAATGAATCCGGCCTCGAGTAACTTGGCTCGCTCCTCCCCCATAGCTTGTCGTTTGGGTTCTGAAAAGCGCCATAGTGTTTGCTTGACCGGCCTATATCCCTTCAATATATTGAGGTTGTGTTCGTCCAGCTTGCGTGGGATTCCTGGCATATCAGAAGGGTGCCAGGCGAATATGTCCCGGTTTTCGCGTAGAAACGCTCGCAGTGCGGCGTCAAACGTTGGGTCCAACTGTGCTCCGATGGATGCTGTCTTCTTGGGTTTCGTCAGGTGGACTTGAAATTTGACTATTTTGTCTGCTGGTTTGAAGGAGGTGGACTTGGGTCACTTGTCCAGGATCATGTCGTCCCTATCCACTATGGAGCGTAATGCAGTTAACTCTTCGGCCGCAAGGGCTTTAGACAATGCCTCGAGGGCCATGGCTGCGGTTTTGTTTTCTGCCCGGAGTGCTATGTCCGGATCACTGGCAAGAGTGATAATACCATTGGGCCCGGACATCTTGAGCTTCATGTACCCGTAATGGGGTATAGCTTGGAAGCGTGGAAATGCATCTCGCCCTAGTAAGGCGTCATATCCACTATTGAAAGGGGCCACTTGAAAGGTTATTTCTTTGGACTGGTAATTCTCCGGCGTGCCGAATACAACGTCGAGTGTGATTTTTCCTGCGCACCGCGCCTCGCGACTAGGAATGATTCCTCAAAAGGCCGTGCTACTTTTCTCAGTGCGGCTCCGGTCTATTTCCATTTTGTTGAGAGTTTCTTCGTAAATGAGGTTTAGTCCGCTGCCGCCATCCATGAGCACCTTGGTAAGCCGAAAGCCGTCCACAATTGGACTGAGGACCAAGGCGGCTAGTGATCGGACTGCCCTGAATTTTGGTTCGTCATCGACATTGAAAGTTATGGCCATGTCGTTCCAAGGGTTTATTGCTGCGAGTTGGCAGACTTTGGCGAGGCTGCGGAGTGCTCTTTTACGTCTATTGTTTGAGGTGAAAGTCTCAAAGACCGTCAATACTCCGAGGTCGTCGTCTTCCGTGGGTTGTTGCTCTGCGGTATTTTTGGTGAGGAGATCCTTGCCGCTTTTGGACACTTGCCGGAGTATCCAACATGCTCTAAGGCTGTAGGTTGGTATGGTATCTGGTGTTGTGTGTATTTTGCATGGCCTGTCGAGCCATCCCTCGAGAACGGTTCCGCGTCCCGTAATGGGCTTCAATTTCTTTATTGTTGGATCGGGCGACCTGCGAGGGTGCATCCTTTTTGCCCGGATAGGGGGCTGAGTGGAAGCTGGTGGCCCCCATGGAGCTGACTGAGTTTTCCAGGTGCTTTCATTGCGCAGTACTTCTGTACTATGGTTGCCAAGCTAACAAAGTGTAATATGCGACGGAGGTTGATGGCATTGATGATTCTTTCGTCCATGAAATTGTGCAGAATACGGAGATCGCGTCTTCGTCGCGGCAATCTTTAGTCTTGTTTTTAACAAGGAGGAATCTAGCCCAAAAGTGATGGACTGTTTCCTCGGACTGCTAGTGTATGCTCATGAGATCGCGTATATCTGGGTGAGTGGGTGGAATTGAATCCGAACCCTGACCCAATTTGGGATCCGGAGTTTGAGAAACTTCTGAACTAAACAGTTCGGGCTCCGGGATATCAACCTATTTTCTGGGTCCACAGTCCGACTCTAAGTTCGGAGGAAGGGGCACGTCCTTCCGTGGATGGGCATCCGGCTCTTGGAGCTCGGAAATCCAAACATAGTTCGTCCTCAATACAGAGGGAGAATTGCTATGTATCTCCTCCACTACCGCTATCTGATGGGTAATCAGTGGAGATTTAATTTCTCTCTGATCGGGTTTAAGCCCAATCCGATAATAGTCTGTAGCGACCCCCAAGGCAACAATGCGATCCAGGAGTTCGTTTAAAGATGACAACTCTGTCAGATCCATCTGTTTGGAGTATTCGGAGTCAACACGAAGGCGATTTTCGATGACCCAAGAAGTCATCGTCGTCCCAACGGCCGAACGGGCGGTCAAGGTGAAGCCACCCAACCGGAGGGTTTGTTCTGAGGCCAGGGCTCCTCCGGAGGTGATATTGTCCTTGATGACAAGGTGAGCCATCAATCCTATCTTTGATGTCACATCGGAACTCTTAATGAAAGCACCAATGTCGGTGTCAAAACCGGCGGATCTCGGGTAGGGGGTCCCGAACTGTGCGTGTAAGGTCGATGGTAATAGGAGACGGGGACACGATGTTTACCCAGGTTCGGGCCCTCTATATGGAGGTAATATCCTACTTCCTGCTTGATTTATCTTGATGAATATGAGTATTACAAGAGTTGATCTACCACGAGATCGTAATGGCTAAACCCTTGAAGTCTAGCCTATATGATTATGATTGTGTCCTACGGACTAAACCCTCCGGTTTATATAGACACCGGAGGGGGCTAGGGTTGTACAAAGTCAGTTATAGAGAAAGGAATCTTCATATCCAAACGCCAAGCTTGCCTTCCACGGCAAGTAGAGTCCCATCCGGACACGGGGAGAAGTCTTATGTCTTGTATCTTCATAGCCTATTAGTCCGGCCCACGTCACATAGTCCGGACGGTCGAGGACCCCTTAATCCAGGACTCCCTCACCCCCATCCCCTGTATATAAAGGAGGGAGGGAGGAGGAGGCCGACCAGGGGAGGAGGCGCGCCAAGGGGGGGCAATCCTACTCCAAGTAGGTTTCGCCCCCCTTTCCTATTCCAACAAGGAGAAGGGGGGAAGGAGGAGGAGGAGAGAAGGAAGGAGGGGGCCGCCGCCCCCTCCCCTTGTCCAATTTGGACTAGGACAAGGGGGGCATGCGCCACCTCCTGGCCAACCCTCTCTCTTCTCCACTAAGGCCCATGAGGCCCAATAGCTTCCTGGGGGGTGGGGGGGTTCCGGTAACCCCCGGTACTCCGGTTTTATCCGAAATTTCTCCGGAACACTTCTGGTGTCCGAACATAGCCGTCCAATACATCAATCTTTATGTCTCGATCATTTCGGGACTCCTCGTCATGTCCGTGATCACAATCGGGACTCCGAACAACCTTCAGTACATCAAATCACATAAACTCATAATACCAATCGTCATTGAACCTTAAGCATGCGGACCCTATGGGTTCGAGAACTATGTAGACATGACCGAGACTTATCTCCGGTCAATAACCAATAGCAGAACCTGGATGCTCATATTTGTTCCTACATATTCTATGAAGATCTTTATCGGTCAAACCGCATAACAACATACGTTGTTCCTTTTGTCATCAGTATGTTACTTGCCCGAGATTTGATTGTCGGTATCATCATACCTAGTTCAATCTCGTTACCGGCAAGTCTCTTTACTCGTTCCGTTATACTTCATCCCGCAACTAACTCATTAGTCAAAATGCTTGCAAGGCTTATAGTGATGAGTATTACCGAGAGGGCCCAGAGATACCTCTCCGAAACACTGAGTGACAAATCCTAATCTCAATCTATGCCAACCCAACAAACACCTTCGGAGACACCTGTAGAGCACCTTTATAATCACCCATTTACGTTGTGACGTTTGGTAGCACACAAAGTGTTCCTCCGGTATTCGGGAGTTGCGTAATCTCATAGTCCGAGGAACTTGTATAAGTCATGAAGAAAGCAGTAGCAATGAAACTATAATGATCATAGTGCTAAGCTAACGGATGGGTCATGTCCATCACATCATTCTCCTAGTGATGTGATCCCATTCATCAAATGACAACACATGTCTATGGTTAGGAAACATAACCATCTTTGATTAACGAGCTAGTCAAGTAGAGGCATGCTAGGGACTATATGTTTTGTCTATATGTATTCACACATGTACTAAGTTTCCGGTTAATATAATTCTAGCATGAATAATAAACATTTATCATGAATTAAGGAAACAAATAGTAACTTTATTATTGCCTCTAGGGTATATTTCCTTCAGTCTCCCACTTGCACTAGAGTCAATAATCTAGATTACATAGTAATGATTCTAACACCCATGGAGCTTTGGTGTTGATCATGTTTTGCTCGTGGAAGAGGCTTAGTCAACGGGCCTGCAACATTCAGGTCCGTGTGTATCTTGAAAATCTCTATGTCCCCCTCCAACACTTGATGACGGATGGAATTGAAGCATCTCTTGATGTGCTTGGTTCTCTTGTGAAATCTGGATTCCTTTGCCAAGCCAATTGCACCAGTATTGTCACAAAAGATTTTCATTGGACCCGATGCACTAGGTAGGACACCTAGATCGGATATGAACTCCTTCATCCAAACTCCTTCATTTGCTGCTTCCGAAGCAGTGATACGTCTCCGCCGTATCTACTTTTCCAAACACTTTTGCCCTTGTTTTGGACTCCAACTTGTATGATTTGAATGGAACTAACCCGGACTGACGCTATTTTCAGCAGAATTGCCATGATGTTGTTTTATGTGCAGAAAATAAAAGTTCTCGGAATGACCTGAAACTCCATGGAACATCTTAGAAAAAATAATAAAAAATCCTCACCAAAGATGAAGACCAGGGGGCCCACACCCTGTCCACTAGGGTGGGGGCGCGCCCCCCTCCTGGGTGCGCCGCCCTACCTCGTGGGCCCCCTGGTGGCCCTCCGATGCCAACTCCAACTCCATATATTGGCTTTCGTGGAGGAAAAAATCAGAGAGAAGAAATCATCGCGTTTTACGATATGGAGCCGCCGCCAAGCCCTAATCTCTCTCAGGAGGGCTGATCTAGAGTCCGTTCGGGGCTCCGGAGAGGGGGATTCGTCGCCGTCGTCATCATCAACCATCCTCCATCACCAATTTCATGATGCTCACCGCCGTGCGTGAGTAATTCTATCGTAGGCTTGCTGGACGGTGATGGGTTGGATGAGATTTATCATGTAATCGAGTAAGTTTTGTTAGGGTTTGATCCCTAGCAAGATTCTCCAAGAAAAAGAAAAATGATAGGACTTTGCAAACTTCTAGTGAACCTATTACTGAACCACCTGAGAATCCAAATGATATTTCCATGTCTGATGCCGAAACACAATCTGGTAATGAACATGAACCTAGTGATAATGTTAATGATAATGTTCGTGATGATGCTCAACCTAGTAATGATAATGATGTAGAGATTGAACCTGCTGTTGATCTTGATAACCCACAATCAAGGAATCAACGGTATGATAAAAGAGACTTTGTTGCTAGGAAACATGGTAAAGAAAGGGAACCATGGGTTCAGAAACCCATGCCTTTTCCTCGAAAACCATCCAAGAAAAAGGATGATGAGGATTTTGAGCACTTTGCTGAAATGATTAGACCTATCTTTTTGCGTATGCGATTAACTGATGTGCTCAAAACAAATCCTTATGCTAAGTATATGAAGGATATCATTACTAATAAAAGAAAGATACCGGAAGCTGAAATTTGCACCATGCTTGCTAATTATACTTTTAAGGGTGGAATACCAAAGAAACTTGGAGATCCAGGAGTACCTACTATACCATGCTCCATTAAGAGAAATTTTTTTAAAACTGCTTTATGTGATCTTGGAGCCGGTGTTAGTGTTATGCCTCTCTCTTTATATCGTAGACTTGACTTGAATAAGTTGACACCTACTGAAATATCTTTGCAAATGGCTGATAAATCAACTGCTATACCTGTCGGTATTTGTGAGGATGTGCCTATTGTAGTTGCGAACGTTACTATTTTAACAGACTTTGTTATTCTTGATATTCCCGAGGATGATAGTATGTATATTATTCTTGGAAGACCTTTCCTTAATATTGCAGGAGCTGTTATTGATTGCAACAAAGGCAATATCACTTTTCATGTTAATGGCAATGAGCACACGGTACACTTTCCAAGGAAACAACCTCAAGTTTACAGTATCAACTCTATTGGAAAAATTCCATCGATTATATTTGGAGGTTTTGAATTTCCTCTCCCTACTGTCAAGAAAAAGTATGATATTCTTATTGTTGGGGATTTTCATATCCTTGTTGAGGTAACTTAGTGTTATTCGAAATTTCTCCAGTTCCGTGATTAATCGGAATGAGTTTGTTAACAAGACTTGATCAACCTTGTTAGTGGATTCTTTTTGATGAGCATGAGATGGATGAAACTAGAAGCACAACCTTCTGTACCCTCTTTATATTTTCTGTTATTTAGTAGAAATAAAGTAAAATAATATCTTTTCTGTCTGTTTCCTGACTTATCCGTGCAATATAAAAAGATCCCGAAAATAAAAGTCCTCAGAATGCCATGCCAATTTAGTATGATTTTTTCGGGAATATTTGAGGATTTACTGTGCAAAAATTACCGCGGGGGGAGCTGCCACCTGGCCACGAGGGTGGAGGGCGCGCCCCCTGCCTCGTGGGCCCATGGTGCCCTCCTCCACTTATCCCTACACCCATCTTCTTCCTCTGTCTCACACAAACATGAAAAACCAACTCAAGCACGAGTTCCAGCCCCTGTTGCTGTGATTTTTGATCTCCTTGCTCAAAGCACCACTCGCAAAACTGCTTGGGGAGATTGTTCCTTGGTATGTGACTCCCCTATTGGTCCAATTAGTTTTTGTTCTAGTGCTTTATTCATTGCAAATTTATGCTGCATAGGTGACCATGTTCTTGAGCTTGCATGTCAAATTTATATGGTTCCAAGTAGTTCTAATGCTTGATATAGGCTCTAGGCCCTTGTGGGAGTTGTTGCTATAAATTTTATTGAAGTTGGTTCACTTTTATTTGAAGTTACTAAAAATTTCAGATTGTTTCAGAAATAATGAAGAGACTTTTGAGGGGCTCGTCGAGCCGAAGGTCGAAGGAAAAACAAAAGGAAGAAGAACAGAAGCTCAAATTTAATTTGCCTCGCACCGCGGAGGTCCGTACGTGTGAATGGCCTTCCGATGACTTCTTGAGGAGAGCCGGGATTTATGAGGATTTCTATTTATTGATTGAGAATGATGGCCTCACCGACTTCCTCCATGACCAACGTCATCAGTATCTCTTACTCACAAATACTTTTGTGCAAAACTTCTACTTTTCCCTAAGAAGTCACCTCCTTCAGTAGGGTTTCATTTATATGACGTTGTTAAGGAGATGCCATTAGCTGAATTTTGCGAGGTTTGCAAAATACCCTTTGAGGGCACCTTGGATGAACCACACCGTAACGAAGTAGAAGCTTTTATTAACACTATCACGGTGGGAGAAACCAGGAAGGTTTCTGATGCAAGAATTACTAGCATAAATTTTCCTGTTTTACGCTACTTTGCCTTATTTGCTAGTCGTTGCTTGATTGGACGCGGGAACTGTGGAAACCTTAGTGTTCCTGATATTATTATTTTGTTCCATGGTTTACACCGCAATAACTCTGTTAGTATGGGTGGAATTGTTGCTAGACGTTTAAGTCTGAACCGTACTAAGGGCCCCATCTTTGGAGGCATTTATGCTTCATGCCTAGCTGAATATTTTGAAATACCTATTAGGCATGAGGAGAAGGAGGAAACATCATTGCCCCGTGCTTATTTAGATTATAAGAGTATGCTAGCGCATGACTTTCTTGTTAAGAGTCGTGAAGGGGGGCTCAAATATAAATTATACTTTGATAAACATCACCCTGAGACTATTACTTTGCCTGCTCCCTCTTTGTTTAAATTGTCTACAGGTCCTCACATCGTTCCGTGGGCGGCCATTCAAGCCTACCGGAATCCTATACCAGCCCTGGAACCGGAGCCACAAGATGAGCCTCCACGACAGTCTGTTTATTCTTGGGATCTAGAGGTGGTTGCCAGCCAGTGGCAGTCAGAGTCTTCTTCATTGCAGTATGACCCCAGCTTCACCTACGGGTATCCGCCAGGCTATCCCTGGCAATAGACCAACTTAGGCCAAAAGCCTAAGCTTGGGGGAGTATGTATTTCTCACCGACATTACATTCATGTTCACACACACTCATTGCTAGATGTCGATGCTCATACTCTTTCACTGTAATATCCATGCTAGTTTATTTTCTTTTTCCTGCTTTCTTCTTGTGTGTTTAATAAACCTTAAGAAAAAACCAATTTTTTTAGTAGTAGTTTATTTCTTTGCTGTAGTAATTAAAAAGGAAAACCCAAAAATATTTCCCGTTCTTCTTTTTCTTGTTGGGAGCTTTCCCGTGTAAATAGTTTTAGTTTCCTTTCTTTGGGGTCGAGAAGACTATATTGAAAATGCTTAGTGGCTCTTATATGCATGATTGTTTATTTAACTTAGAGCCCATATTACTTGTCTTCTCTATTGAGTTGAATGCTTGCAGATTCCAGCTTAGTCCAATGCACGTGCACTCTTATTATTATTCACATCGTTCGGTCGTGCAAGTGAAAGGCAATAAAGATGATATATGATGGACTTATTGGGATGAGAAAAGCTGGTATGAACTCGACCTCTCTTGTTTTGTAAATATGATGATTCATCGTTCCTAAGTCAGCTATTCTGGAGTAAACATATTTGCAATGACATTTAGAGATTATATTTGCTTGTGCCATGCTTGATTAGCTATGAGTTATAATGGTTTACCTTGCGTGCCAACATGTTATTAGAATGATTATGATGTGGTATGATGGGATGGTATCCTCCTTTAAATGAATTGAGTGACTAGACTTGGCACATGTTCACACATGTAGTTGAATCAAATCAACATAGCCTTCATGATATTTATGTTCATGGTAGATTATATCCTACTCATGCTTGCATTCGGTGTAAATTAGTTTTAATGCATGTTTACAACTGTTGTCGCTCTCTCAGTTGGTTGCTTCCCAGTCTTTTGCTAGCCTTCACCTGTACTAAGAGGGAATATTGCTTGTGCATCCAAACTCCTTAAACCCCAAAGTTGTTCCATATGAGTCCACTATACCTACCTATATGCGGTATTTACCTACCGTTCCAAGTAAATTTGTATGTGCCAAACTCTAAACCTTCAAATAAATATTCTGTTTTGCATGCTCGAATAGCTCATATGTCAACTAGGGCTGCCCTTATCTTCCGTGTTAGGCGGGTTATTCTCAAGAGGAGTGGACTCCGCTCCTCATTCACGAGAAAATGGCTGGTCGCCGGGATGCCCAGTCCCATGCTTTATGCAAACTAAATCAAAATAATTGCAAACAAAACTCCCCCTGGGACCCGTTGAATGTTGGAGGCACTCGTTGTTTTGAGCAAGCCATGGATTGATGCTTGTGGAGGAGGGGGAGTATAAACTTTACCATTCTGTTTGGGAACCGCCTATAATTTGTTTAGCATGGAAGATATCATCATCTCTTAGTTGTCATGTTGACAATGAAAGTATGTCACTCAAAATATAATTTATCTCTATTTCAAAACTGAGCTCTGGCACCTCTACAAATCCCTGCTTCCCTCTACGAAGGGCCTATTTATTTATTTTTATGTTGAGTCATCATCCTTCTTATTAAAAAGCACCCGCTGGAGAGCACACTGTCGTTTGCATTCATTATTATTGGTTTATATCGGGTATGACTTGACTGGATCTCTTTTACCATGAATTACAATGTTTAGTCAGTCCTTGATCTTTAAAGGTGCTCTGCATTTATGTTTTGCGGTCTCAGAAAGGGCTAGCGAGATACCATTTTGTTATATCATGTTATGATTATTTTGAGAAAGTGTTGTCATCCGAGTCTTGTTATTATAGCTCGCTAGCTGATTATGCTATTGATATGAGTAATTGTGAGACCTATGTGTTATTGTTAGTATGGTTAATTCATAATATTTGCTGAAACTTGAATGCTGGCTTTTCATGTTACAACAACAAGAGCAAACAAAGTTTGTAAAAGTTTTTCTTTTTCTCTTTCAGTTTGTCAACTGAATTGCTTGAGGACAAGCAAGGGTTTAAGCTTGGGGGAGTTGATACGTCTCCATCGTATCTACTTTTCCAAACACTTTTGCCCTTGTTTTTGGACTCTAACTTGTATGATTTGAATGGAACTAACCCGGACTGACGCTGTTTTTAGCAGAATTGCCATGATGTTGTTTTATGTGCAGAAAATAAAAGTTCTCGGAATGACCCGAAACTCCACGGAACATCTTAGAAAAAATAATAAAAAATCCTCGCCAAAGATGAAGACCAGGGGGCCCACACCCTGTCCATGAGGGTAGGGGGCGCGCCCCCCTCCTAGGCGCGGCCCCTACCTCGTGGGCCCCCTGGTGGCCCTCCGACGCCAACTCCAACTCCATATATTGGCTTTAGGGAGAGAAAAATCATAGAGAAGAAATCATCGCGTTTTATGATACGGAGCCGTCGCCAAGCCCTAATCTATCGCAGGAGGGCTGATCTGGACTCCGTTCGGGGCTCCAGAGAGGGGGATTCATCGCCGTTGTCATCATCAACCATCCTCCATCACCAATTTCATGATGCTCACCGCCGTGCATGAGTAATTCCATCGTAGGCTTGCTTGACGGTGATGGGTTGGTTGAGATTTATCATGTAATCGAGTCAGTTTTGTTAGGGTTTGATCCCTAGTATCCACTATGTTCTGAGATTGATGTTGCTATGACTTTTCTATGCTTAATGCTTGTCACTAGGGCCCGAGTGCCAGGATTTCAGATCTGAACCTATTATGTTTTCATGAATATATGTGTGTTCTTGATCCTATCTTGCAAGTCTATAGTCACCTACTATGTGTTATGATCAGGCAACCCCGAAGTGACAATAATCGGGACCACTCCCGGTGATGACCATAGTTTGAGGAGTTCATGTATTCGCTATGTGCTAATGCTTTGTTCCGGTTCTCTATTAAAAGGAGGCCTTAATATCCCTTAGTTTCCAATAGGACCCCGCTGCCACGGGAGGGTAGGACAAAAGATGTCATGCAAGTTCTTTTCCATAAGCCGTATGACTATATTCGGAATACATGCCTACATTACATTGATGAATTGGAGCTAGTTCTTTGTCACCCTATGTTGTGACTGTTACATGACAAACCGCATCCGGTATAATTATCCATCACTAATTCAGTGCCTACGATTTTTCCATATACTGGTTCTCGCTTATTTACTTTCCCGTTGCTACTGTTACAATCACTACAAAATACCAAAAACATTACTTTTGCTGTCTTTGCTTTTGTTGCCGTTACCACCACTATCATATTACTTTGCTACTAAACACTTTGTTGCAGATACTAAGTTTCCAGGTGTGGTTGAATTGACAACTCAGCTGCTAATACTTGAGAATATTCTTTGGCTCCCCTTGTGTCAAATCAATAAATTTGGGTTGAATACTCTACCCTCGAAAACTGTTGCAATCCCTTATACTTGTGGATTATCAAGCAGCAATGTACTCTTCTTCACATGTAGATCCCACCATGACGCTCTGCTTGGAACGGCACCAACTGACAGCTCCTCCATTCAATAAAAATACGTATCCGGTTTGCGACTTTGAGTCATCGGATCAGTGTCAAAGCTTGCATCAACGTAACCATTTACGACGAGCTCTTTTCACCTCCATAAACGATAAACATTTCCTTAGTCCTTTTCAGGTATTTCAGGATGTTCTTGACCACTGTCCAGTGCTCCACTCCGGGATTACTTTGGTACCTCCCTGCTATGCTTATACAAAGGCATACATCAGTTCTGGTACACAACATTGCATACATGATAGGACCTATGGCTGAAGCATAGGGAATGACTTTCATTTTCTCTCTATCTTTTGAAGTGGTCGGGCATTGATTCTGGCTCAACTTCACACCTTGTAACACAGGCAAGAACCCTTTCTTTGACTGATCCATTTTGAACTTCTTCAAAACTTTATCAAGGCATGTGCTTTGTGAAAGTCGAACTAAGCGTCTTGATCTATCTCTATAGATCTTGATGCCCAATATGTAAGCAGCTTCACCGAGGTCTTTCATAGAAAAACTCCTATTTAGGTTGAGGGAGTCCTGGATTAGGGGGTCCTCGGACAGCCGGACTATATACTTTGGCCGGACTATTGGACTATGAAGATACAAGATTGAAGACTTCGTCCCGTGTGCGGGTGGGACTCTCCTTTGCGTGGAAGGCAAGCTTGGCAATTCAGATATGTAGATCTCCTTCTCTGTAACTAACTCTGTGTAACCCTAGCCCACTCCGGTGTTTATATAAACCGGAGGGTTTAGTCTGTAGGACAACAACAATCATAATCATAGGCTAGCTTTTAGGGTTTAGCTTCTATGATCTCGTGGTAGATCAACTCTTGTAATACTCATATCACCAAGATCAATCAAGCAGGAAGTAGGGTATTACCTCCATCGAGAGGGCCCAAACCTGGGTAAACATCGTGTCCCCTGCCTCCTGTTACCATTAGCCTTAGACGCACAGTTCGGGACCCCCTACCCGAGATCCGCCGATTTTGACACCGACATTGGTGCTTTCATTGAGAGCTCCACTGTGCCGTCATCGTAAGGCTTGATGGCCCGTCTTGTTGTCAAGGACAACATCACCTCTGGGGGAGCCCTGGCTGTAGGCCAGACTCTCCGGCTGGGCGGCTTCGGCATGACCGCCCGTTCGGCCGCCGCGCCGACGATGATTTCTCAGATCATCAAAAACAGCCTCCACGTCATCCTGGAATTCACCGAGCAGATGGGTCCAATGGAGCTCTACTCCCTGAACGAGCTCTTGGATCGCATCGCCGCCCTGGGAGTCTCTACGAACTATGATCAGATCGGGCTTAAACCCGACCAAAGGGAGATTAACTCTCCGCCGGTCACCCATCAGATAGCGGTGGTGGAGGAGCAATGTAGCGTTTCTTCCTCTATTTTGAGGATGAACTATGTCCGGATTCCCGAGCTCTCCAAGCCGGATACCCGTCTACGGGAGGACATGGCCCAGGCTCCGAACATAGAATCAGGCAGCGGGCCAGAAAAAATTGGGCAACATCCCGGAGTCCGAGTTGCCAAGCTCGGGAGCTCCTCTGCCCCTGGGTCTCAGATTGGGTCAAGGTTTGGACTTAAATCTACCCACCCACCCAGACACAAGTGATCTTTCCCATATTAGACAAGAGCCCCAAGAGACAGTACATCACTTCTGGGCCAGATTCCTCCTTGTAATGAGCAAGGTCAAGGACTATCGCGAGGAAGACGCAATTTCATTCTTTTGCAAAAACTGCACAGACAAGGGAATCCTCAACACCATAAGTTCCCGTGACATAGCACACTTCGCTGACTTGGTGGCCATAGTAGAGAAGTACTGTGCGATGGAAAGCGCCTGGAAAATCCAAACAAAATTCTGGGATCCTCCGACTCTCACTAAACCCCTCGTCCGAACTAACAGGGTGCGCTCTCGCAAGTCACCCAATCCAATTACAAAGAAACCAAAGCCCTCTACAGGGCGTGGAACCGTATTGGAGGGATAGCTCAGTGGGCCATGCAAAATTCACAGCACACCGGATATCATACCAACACACAGCCTTAGAGCATGTTGGATACTCCGGCAGGTGGCCAAGAGCGGCGAGGATCTCCTCATCAACAATACCGCAGAGCACCATCCCGCGGAGAATAACAATACACTACTGACGGTCTTCAGGACTTTCGCCTCAAACAATAGGAGTAAGCGAGCACTCCGCAACCTCACCGAAGTCCGCCACATTGCAGCAATAAATCCATGGAACGACACGGCCATAACCTTCAATGCCAGTGACGAACCTCAATTCCGAACAGTCCAAGCACCAGCCGCTTTGTTCCTTAGTCCAATTGTGGATGGCTTCCGGCTTACTAAAGTTCTCATGGATGGTGGCAGCGGATTAAACATCATCTACGAGGAAACTCTCAACAAAATGGAGATAGACAAGAGCCACATTGAGCAAAGTAGCATGACCTTCAGAGGAAGCATCCCTAGTCGGGAGGCACGATGTGCGGGAAAAATCACACTGGATGTGGTATTCAGCACGCCGGAGAATTATAGGTCCGAAGAAATCACATTCCAAGTGGCCCCGTTCAGTAGTGGATACCACACCCTTTTAGGGCGGGACACATTCACAAGCTTCCAAGCTATACCCCATTACGGGTACATGAAGCTCAAGATGCCTGGGCCCAATGGAATCATCACTCTAGCCAGTGATCCGGACATAGCACTCCACACCAAAAATAAAACCGCCACACTAGCCCTAGAGGCATTATCCGAAGCTCTCGTGGCCGAAGAATTAACTGCGCTGCGCTCCACAGTAGACAGGGACGACGTGATACTCGATAAACGACCCAAGTCCACCTCTTTTAAACCAGCAGACGAAATAGTCAAATTCCAGGTCCACCCAACGAAACCTACAAAAACAGTATCCATTGGGGCACAGCTGAACCCCACAGTAGACGCCACACCGCGAGAGTTCTTGCGCGAGAATTGGGACATCTTCGCCTAGCATCCTTTAGACATGCCAGGTATCCCACGCAGGCTAGCCGAGCATAGCCTAAATATACTAAAGGGATACAAGCCGGTCAAGCAGACTCTTTGGCGCTTTTCAGAACCTAAGCGACAAGCCATGGGAGAAGATCTAGCCAAGCTACTCGAGGCCGGATTCATCAGAGAAATAAAACATCCGGACTAGCTAGCAAACCTGGTGATGGTACCAAAGAAGGACAAATCCTGACGCCTATGTGTCGATATCAAGGACCTCAATAGGGCTTGCCCTAAGGATCCCTTCCCCTCCCCCACATCGATCAAATCATCGACGCTACCGCAGGACACGACTCATTGTGTTTCCTCAATGCATACTCCGGATACCATCAAATCAAGATGGCGAAGTCTGATCAAGCTGCAACGGCATTCATCACTCCATACGGCCCCTTCTGTTTTAACACATGCCTTTCGGGCTCAAAAACGCCGGTGCAACCTATCAACACATGATTCAGACATGCCTGGAAACACAAATTGGCAAACCAGTGGAGGCATACTTAGACGATGTGGTCATCAAAACCTGACATGTCGAATCCTTAATAGGCGACTTGAGGCTTACGTACGACAATCTCCGAACATATGACATCAAGCTCAATCCGGAAAAATGCGTCCTCGGCGTACCTACCGGAAAGCTCTTGGGCTTCATCGTTTCCAATAGAGGAATTGAAGCAAATCCAGCTAAAATCCGAGCTGTGTCACAGTTGGCTACCCCAACAGACCTCAAGCAAATCCCGAAATTAACTGGATGCGTGGCTGCCCTAAGCCGCTTTATCTCCTGATTAGGAGAAAAGGCACTACCTCTCTATCGCCTTCTTCGATGCACCGACCACTTCGAGTGGACGGATGCGGCTACGGCCGGACTTGAAGAAATAAAGGCCCTCTTGGCCAGCAATCCAATCCTAGCCATGCCAAATATCGGCGAACCCATGCTGTTATATATAGCTACAACACACCAGGTTGTAAGCGCAGTGCTCATCGTCGAACGAGAGACGGACGGACATAAGTTCCCGCTTCAAAAGCCGGTATACTACATATCCACCGTCCTCACTCCATGCAAATCACGGTACCCACATTATCAAAATATAGCATAATCAGTCTTCATGGCATCTCGAAAATTACGACACTACTTTCAAGAGTGTTCAATCACGGTGGCCTCTAAAGTACCACTCAACGATATAATAAATAATCGCGATGCCACAGGCCGGATTGCTAAATGGGCTATCGGGCTCCTCCCGTTTGACATAACATACAAACCACGACGAGCCATTAAGTCGCAAGTACTGGCTGACTTCATCGCCGAATGGACAGAAGCCGAACTCCCTAAAGAGTACGGCGCGTACTCCAATTGGATCATGCACTTTGACGGCTCTAAGATGCTGGCTGGTCTGGGGGCTGGCGTTGTCCTGACATCCCCCACCGGAGATACAGTCCAATACATACTCCAAATACTATACACAGATTCCAACAATGCAACCGAATATGAGGCTCTGTTGCATGGTCTTCGGATGGCAGCCTCCATGGGCATTCAATGCCTAGAAGTGTGTGTGGATTCAAACCTCGCAATATCTCAAATAAATGGAGACTTTGACGCAAAGGACCCAAAAATGGCGGCCTACCGCAATGTCATCCTTAAATGTTAGCTCGGTTCGAGGGGCTCGAATTCCACCATGTGGTCCGAGAAAACAATCAAGCGGCAGATATCCTCACCCGCATCGGCGCTAAGCACGACCCCGTCCCACCTAATATCTTCTTGGAAAGGCTGTTCAAGCCATCCGTGGTGTGGGAAGGGGAGACCGGCAATACCAGTCCGGATCCGAACACAACCCCAGATCCCGAACACTCTGACATAATCGGAGGCTCTGCCACCGAAATAACACCTTCGGCCCACGTGATTATGGCTGTCATCGCCCCGTGGACAGAACCCTTCTTAGCCTACCTAAATAGGAAAGAACTTCGTGAGGACCAAAATGAGGCACGTTGCATTGTGCGGCGTTCTAAAGCCTACAAGGTCCACGAGGGAGAGCTTTATAAGAAAAGAACGACTGGAGTGCTCCAAAGGTGCATCTCCGAAGAGGAAGGACGACAGCTTTTGGCAGAAATTCATGATGGACTCGGCGGCCACCACGCTGCAGCTTGGGCCCTTGTAAGCAAGGCCTTCCGTACAGGTTTCTACTGGCTGACAGCCCGAGCGGACGCATAGGACCTCCTCCAACATTGCGTCGGTTGCCAGCTTTTTGCAAATCAAAGCCATAGGCCACCTACCTCTCTCCAAACAATCCCCATAACTTGGCCCTTTGTGGTTTTGGGGCTCGATATGGTTGGACCCCTTAAAGGAGGAAGCCATAAGAAAAAAAATACATGTTGCTCATGGTAGATAAATTCACCAAATGGATAGAGGCCAAACCAGTTAAAACGGCCGAATCCGCACCAGTGATAGACTTTATATCTGGAGTTGTACACCGTTACGGTGTCCCCCACAGCATCATCACTGATAACGGCTCCAACTTCACAGCCGACGAGGTTAAAACTTGGTGCGGCAAAATGGGCATTAAGCTCGATTAAGCCTCTGTCTATCACGCGCAAACAAACGGTCAAGTCGAACGAGCAAATGGTCTTATTATGAGCGGCATTAAACCTAGACTAGTGCGATCCTTGAAGGAATCAGATACGCACTGGGTCGAGGAGCTCGACTCGATAATATGGGGGCTGCAGACCACGCCAAATCTCACCACTGGATACACACCATTTTTTTATGGTGTACGGCGCAGAGGCAGTACTACCCTGCGATATCATTCATGACTCACCTCGAGTGCGCATGTACGAAGAGAGAGAAGCCAAGCTAGATCGGCAAGACAGTTTAGATGCCCTGGAGGAGGAGCGTGATGTTGCAAAGGCATGTTCCGCATTCTATCAGCAGCAGGCTCGAAGGTATCAAAGGAGAGAAGTACGGGCCAAGACTTATAACGTTGGCGAACTCGTTCTATGCCTACCGGAGAAGAAAAAGGACAAGCTCAAGCCCAAGTGGGAGGGTCCCTTCATCATTGATAAAGTTCTCACCAAAGGAGCGTACCGTCTATGTGATGCATCGAATAACCGACTCGAGCCGAACCCATGGAACGCGGCCAGACTCCGAAGATTCTACACCTAGTGCCGAACTCTATGTTCGTCTCCGTACCTCCGTTTTTTTTAAAAGTTATGTCCTCCTTCTTTCTTTCTTTCCCTTTTTATATAGCCTTAAAAGCTTTAAGTGTGCTTCGGTCGCACACTCCTGCCGCGCTATGCGTGCACAATATACCTGGGGGCTTCTTATACAAAAGCTTAATATAATTATCTTCCGGGCTTTATGCCCACCACATATGCGTCACTTCTCCACATGTGCCTTTTTTCACCATTATATGCATCGATATGACTTAAGTTTTGGCCAAGCTGGGTTGCATGGCTCTTGTGTTTATGCCCTACGTTCCCGTTAATTCGGCTAGGGCATAAGGGGAGCACCTCTGCGATTGTTACTGCGGGGTCAGCTAGATGTTTACCTCAGACTGGGTGAAGCCGAAAGCTAGCATTCTTAAGGGAATATTCGATCGGCGAACAAAAGATGTTTCTTACTTATTTCAATACATGCCCCCAGATGTTTATATCCTGCGTCGCTTTTCGCAGTTCGGACATGCACATTAATGCATGCGTACCCAGGGAAAGGAACCCTTAACGGAACTATTCTCCCTGGAAGATGTTTCTTACTATCCATGTAATATAACATAGCTAGTTGGGTACTTGTTTGTTCAAGAACTTATGACCCCTACGCCTGGTTTCCACGCATACCCTGGTTTTTACATAACTGAGCAGGTATTCGGATACACTCCGGACTGTCGGGTCGGGAGGTTGAAGCGAAAAGGTCCGCCATGACAAATGATTTACAATCCGGCTAGAGACAAAATATGTCATTGGAAGTACACAATCACTTAGGCTGACTAAATTCTTCTTCTATACCATCCAACAGGCTGTCTAGCCTACAATCCTGTTGGGAATACTTTGCGGCTAAAGCTATCTGGTCATATACCAGACTAACGGGGATCTCTTTCCCATCTGACCCTACAGGTCCGACCTCAGCCATGTGGTTCGGGTCAGCCTTGGTGTGTCGCGTCTTCACCATGGCCCAGGTTTCCCTTGCACCTTGTCGGCAGGCCAATATCTTCCATATTCGGAAGCGCCACCGCGCTCCCTTAAGCATCTCCAGAAGCTCTCCCATGCCTCCGGGCAGGGATGCGGACGGCCACAAGGCCTGGGCAATACGCTGCATCACCTGCCGAATTTGTCCGTGCAGTTGTGAGAGCTCTTGCAGAAGATCACCTGCAGATCCGGGCATCTCCTCTTTGGGACGACCTGTCAGCATATCTACAGACATAATTCTGTTAGCCCACTTCTTCGCCGAACTTTATAAAGGTTCGTTCGAGCACTTACTAAAAATGTCGCGTCGAAGCCTCTTATTCTCCTTCACGGAGTCAACAAGCTGGGCTCGAACATCTTTTAATTCAACATCCAGCCGGGTTTTTGCGTCCTGGAGATCATTTTTCTCCCGTATAACCTTTGTAAGCACGTGCTCGCCAGCCTTTAGCTGTCGCTCATCATATTGCTCACCCCCAGTACGATCTTCGGATTACCTCCGAGATTGTCTACAGAATCTATTATTAGATTTGCATTCATGCCGAATACTAACTCGTACATGTCATTACATTCGTTCCGATCAAGACAAGTATTACCAGATGGGGCCTTCTTGGACTCCTCCATTCCGGCAACTGCGGCCCTCAGTTGGGCTTTGCACTCTTCCAGCTCTTTAGATAGCTGGGTATTCTTCTCTATAAGAACCTATGCATACAATGATCCTTAAATCAGTTGTGCCAACTGTTTCAAGTCTCAGGGGCTACTGATATACATACTTATGAAATTTTCTTACCCGTATATCCTTTACATACTGGTCTGTGGCTCTGGCGAGTCCATCTTGAGCAGCTCGGATGTACGTGTCCCCTGAGTTGAAGGCATTGAACGCCTCTTCAGAGAAATTAGGGTCGCATAGTGTGGCCCGTCGGCGCCTGTGATTCATGGCGCTCTCCACTTCGGAGTTTGTAGCGGATAATCTATCTGCATCCTCTGTAGGAGGATCGTCCAGCATTGTCCCCGCGTTAATCTCCGCCCTTGAGTCCGGCCCCAGAGTCCGGGTGGTCGAGGTGTGACCGGCAGGCTCTCCGGATATAGTCCAGCGAGCACTTTTTCTGCCGAGGAACCATGGACATTGTTATATTTTAAGGACGATAATTACGTAGCAGGTTTTTGATCATACCTCTGTGACGGTGTCTCGGTCCTGACTGCCTTCCTTTTGAGCCAACCCGACTTTGGTGCTCCTTGTTGACGAGTCGCCACGGGTTCGGTGCAGCATTCCGATGGCCTTCCCTGTAAAACGCAATACAAGTGCGGAGGATAAGGCGCAAAGAGGGGATCCTTCTTGGAAATTGGGACTTCGGTTTTACTTACATGTGATGCAGGGAGTAGGCCAGGAGAATCAGCTACGATGGCCACCAAGGCACCATCACAACTTAACTGATAAAATGTCCTGTTGACGAGCTCCACAAATATGTCTGGATCTTCTTCAAGTGCGGGGTCGAGGGCCCGGCCGGGGTCCTCTGGCTGAGGAGACGGGTTGTGGACCTCCCTCATAGCTTTTCGCAGTTCATGCTATGAATTGGCAAGGTAAATGTTTGTGATGAGGAATGCGGGAAAAGACTGGAATAAAAGGTAGCAGCTCACCCAACTTGGGGGGTTGTACATGGAGAATCCATCCCATGGCTTAATCCGGATGAACTCCTCTTCTTCTCCTTTGTACAATTCGGACAGTATTTTTGCCAGAGCGGCAGCGGAGTCCGGACCTTTACGACCGCAGCGGGTGGCACCGTATTCTCCATTGAAGTGCCACATGGGTTTTCCTCGATACTGAAGTGGCTGTACCCCCTGCATTATACATATCGACATAACCTCAATTATTGTCACTCCTGATTTGGCCAGCGTTTTTATCCTATCCATCAGGAAAAGGACCTCTCTGTTATCTTCCTCCCGGGGCTCTGAGGGCGCCAGCTGTGGCGTTTCTTTAATGGGGCATTAGCAAACTCGGGAAGGCCCATCCAAATAGGGTCCGGAAGAGGGACGCCCTCCATATAAAACCACTCCGAAGGCCAGTCTTCAGACGTCTTCTTCGGAGTACCAGACAGGTATCCAGTCCCGGCGATGCGCCATATTTCGGCTCCGCCCACTTGATATATCGACCCCTCCTGAGTGCGGGGTATGAGGCATAATAGCCTCTTCCATAGCTCGAAATGAGCTTTGCAGCCCAGAAATAGCTCACAGAAGGCGACATAGCCAGCGATGTGTAGTATGGAGGCAGGAGTGAAGTTATGCAGCTGGAGGCCATAGAACTCCAGGAGCCCACGGAGGAACGGATGGATTGGAAATCCGAGTCCCATCAGCAAGTAAGGGACAAGGCATATCAGTTCCCCCTTGGATGGGTTGAGAAAACTCTCTGCTTGCTCCCCGCCATTGTAAGTGGCTAGTCCGGCTCGAACAGGGACCATGTATGCAAGCGGGAGAAACCCTTGGGTTTGCAACTCTACCAATCGGCTATGGGGGACGAAACACTTCTCCCAGTTACCTGGCTTGGTGCTATGGGAGCGAGAGGAGGAGCCGCGACGGCTGGCCATGATGGGATGGATTCTTCCAGCCATGCTCTGATGGATACTAGCTGGGAGAGGATGGTGTGATTTGGATCTGAGGATCCCTGTCTCTTTTATAGACAATTTACTTACAGGGTAAGGGTGGCAAATGTAAAAATGCCCCGACTTCTCGCATTCGCTCGACATGTGGAGATAGCCATTATTAAAGCACAAAAGCCGAGGAGTGCAACATTGATGGGAAGTCGGACACTGCTCGTTACAACAGGTACTCAGGGATTTTGGAGAAGAACCCGCCTTGCAATGCCGAAGACAATCTGCACGCTGGACTCACCATCATAGAAGCCTAGTTCAGGGGCTACTAAGGGAGTCCTGGATTAGGGGTCCTCGGACAGCCGGACTATATACTTTGGCCGGGCTGTTGGACTATGAAGATACAAGATTGAAGACTTTGTCCCGTGTCCGGGTGGGACTCTCCTTTGCATGGAAGGCAAGCTTGGCAATTCGGATATGTACATCTCCTTCTCTGTAACCGACTCTTGTAACCCTAGCCCCCTCTGGTGTCTATATAAACCGGAGGGTTTAGTCTGTAGGATAGCCATAATCATAATCATAGGCTAGCTTTTAAAGTTTAGCCTCTACGATCTCGTGGTAGATCAACTCTTGTAATACTCATATCATCAAGATCAATCAAGCAGGAAGTAGGGTATTACCTCCATCGAGAGGGCCCGAACCTAGGTAAACATTGTGTCCCTTGCCTCCTGTTACCATTAGCCTTAGACGCACAGTTCGGGACCCCCTACCCGCGATCCGCCGATTTTGACACCGACACAGGTATCCCTTTATGCTATCTAGAAATTCTATATCATTTCCAATCAACAATATGTTATCCACATATAATATTAGAAATGCTTCAGAGCTCCCACTCAGTTTCTTGTAAATACATGCTCCTCCAAAAGTCTGTATAAAACCATATGCTTTGATCACACTATCAAAGCGTTTACTCCAACTCCGAGAGGCTTGCACCAGTCCATAAATGGATCGCACGAGCTTGCACACTTTGTTAGCACCTTTTGGATTGACAAAACCTTTTGGTTGCATCATATACAACTCTTCTTCCAGAAATCCATTCAGCAATGCAGTTTTGACATCCATTTGCAAAATTTCATAATCATAAAATGCGGCAATTGCTAACATGATTTGGATAGACTTAAACATCGCTACGGGTGATAAAGTCTCATCATAGTCAACTCCTTGAACTTGTCAAAAACCTTTCACAACAAGTAGAGCTTTTTAAACAGTAATATTACCGTCTGCGTCGGTCTTCTTCTTAAAGATCCATTTATTTTCTATGGCTTGCCGATCATCGGGAAAGTCCACCAAAGTCCACACTTTGTTCTCATACATGGATCCCACCTCATATTTCATGGCCTCAAGCCATTTTGCGGAATCTGGGCTCATCATCGCTTCCTCATAGTTTTTAGGTTCATCATGGTCTAGTAACATGACTTTCAGAACAGGATTACCGTACCACTCTGGTGCGGATCTTATTCTGGAAGACCTACGAGGTTCGGTAGTAACTTGATCTGAAGCTTCATGATCATCATCATTAACTTCCTCACTAATTGGTGTAGGAATTACTGGAACTGGTTTCTGTGATGAATTACTTTCCAATAAGGGAGAAGGTACAATTACCTCATCAAGTTCTACTTTCCTCCCACTCACTTATTTCGAGAGAAACTCCTTCTCTAGAAAGGATCCATTCTTAGCAACAAAGATTTTGCCTTCAGATCTGTGATAGAAGGTGTACCCAACAGTTTCCTTTGGGTATCCTATGAAGACGCACTTCCCCGATTTGGGTTCGAGCTTATCAGGTTGAAGCTTTTTCACATAAGCGTCGTAGCCCCAAACTTTAAGAAACAACAACTTTGGTTTCTTGCCAAACCACAGTTCATAAGGCATCATCTCAACGGATTTTGATGGTGCCCTATTTAAAGTGAATGCAGCCGTCTCTAAAGCATAACCCAAAAATGATAGCGGAAAATAAGTAAGAGACATCATTGATCGCACCATATCCAATAAAGTACGGTTACGATGTTCAGACACACCATTTCGCTATGGTTTTCCAGGTGGCGTTAGTTGTGAAACTATCCGATGTTGTTTCAAATGAAGACCAAACTCGTAACTCAAATAATCTCCTCCACGATCAGATCGTAGAAACTTTATTTTCTTGTTACGATGTTTTTGCACTTCACTCTGAAATTCTTTGAACTTTTCAAAATTTTCAGACTTATGTTTCATCAAGTAGATATAACCATATCTACTCAAATCATCTGTAAAGGTAAGAAAATAACGATACCCGGAACAAGCTTCAATACTCATTGGACCGCATACATCGGTATGTATTATTTTCAATAAGTCAGTAGCTCGTTCCATTGTTCCGGAGAACGGAGTTTTAGTCATCTTGCCCATGAGGCACGGCTCGCAAGCACCAAGTGATTCATAATCAAGTGATTCCAAAATTCCATCAGTATGGAGTTTCTTCATGCGCTTTACATCGATATGACCCAAACAATAGTGCCACAAATAAGTTGCACTGTCATTATTAACTTTGCATCTTTTGGCTTCAATACTATGAATATGTGTATCATAACTATCAAGATTCAACAAATATAGACCGCTCAGCAAGGGTGCATGACCATAAAAGATATTACTCATATAAATAGAACAACCACTATTCTCTGATTTAAATGAATAACCGTCTCGCATCAAACAAGATCTAGGTATAATGTTCATGCTTAACACTGGTACCAAATAACAATTATTTAGGTCTAAAACTAATCCCTATGGTAGATGTAGAGGTAGTGTGCCAACGGCGATCACATCAACCTTGGAACCATTTCCCACGTGCATCGTCACCTCGTCGTTAGCCAATCTTTGTTTAATCTGTAGCCCCTGTTTCGAGTTGCAAATATGAGCAACATAACCAGTATCAAATACCCAGGTGCTACTATGAGCATTAGTAAGGTCCATATTAATAACATGTATATCAAATATACCTTTCACTTTGCCATCCTTCTTATCCGCCAAACACTTGGGGCAGTTCCGCTTCCAGTGACCAGTCCTTTTACAGTAGAAGCACTCAGTTTCAGGCTTAGGTCCAGACTTGGGTTTCTTCTCTTGAGAAGCAACCTTTTTGCCATTCTTCTTGAAGTTCCCCTTCTTCCCTTTGCCCTTTTTCTTGAAACTAGTGGTCTTGTTGACCATCAACACTTGATGCTCCTTTTTGATCTCTACCTGCGCAGCTTTTAGTATCGCGAAGACTTCGGGAATAGTCTTGTTCATCCCTTGCATATTATAGTTCATCACGAAGCCTTTATAGCTTGGTGGCAGTGATTAAAGAACTCTGTCAATGACAAAATCAACTGGAAGATCAACTCCCAACTGAGTCAAGTGTTTATGGTACCCATACATTCTGAGAATGTGTTCACTGATAGAACTATATTTCTCCATTTTGCAGTTGTAGAACTTGTTGGAGACTTCATATCTCTCAACTCGGGAATTTGCTTGAAATATTAACTTCAACTCTTGGAACATCTCATATGCTCCATGACATTCAAAACGTCTTTGAAGTCCCGATTCTAAGCTATAAAGCATGGCGCACTGAACTATCGAGTAGTCATCAGCTCTGCTCTGCCAGACGTTCTTAACGTCATCAGTAGCATCTGCAGCAGGCCTGGCACCTAGCGGTGCTTCCAGGACGTAATTCTTTTGTGCAGCAATGAGGATAATCCTCAAGTTAAGGACCAGTCCGTGTAGTTGCTTCCATCATCTTTCAACTTAGCTTTCTCTAGGAACGCATTAAAATTCAAAGGAACGGTAATAACATAGACATGCAAAATAACTATCAGGACTAGTTCATGATAAATTAAAGTTCAATTAATCATATTACTTAAGAACTCCCAGTTAGAGAAACATCCCTCTAGTCATCTAAGTGATCATGTGATACAAATCAACTAAACCATGTCCGATCATCATGTGAGATGGAGTAGTTTTCAATGGTGAACATCACTATGTTGACCATATCTACTATATGATTCACGTTCGACCTTTCGGTCTCATTGTTCCGAGGTCATATATGCATATGCTAGGCTCATCAAGTTTAACCTGAGTATTCTGCGTGTGCAAAACTGGCTTGCACCCGTTGTATGTGAACGTAAAGCTTATCACACCCGATCATCACATGGTGTCTCGGTACGACGAACTATAGCAATGGTGCATACTCCGGGAGAACACTTGTACCTTGAAATTTAGTAACGGATCATCTTATAATGCTACCGCCGTACTAAGCAAAATAAGATGCATAAAAGATAAACATCACATGTAATCAAAATATGTAACATTATATGGCTTTAGTTGAATCGAGTGTGACTACGCCCAGTCCTTGTTGAAGGTTAAAACAGCACACTTGACGAAAAATCGTTGTGGTTTTGATGCATAGGTAAGAACGGTTCTTGCTAGAAGCCCGTAGCAGCCACGTAAAACTTACAACAACAAAGTAGAGGACGTCTAAGTTGTTTTTGCAGGGCTTGCTATGATGTGATATGGTCGAGGCATGATGTGATATAAATTGTTGTATGAGATGATCATGTTTTGTAACAAAGTTATCGGCAACTAGCAGGAGCCATATGGTTCTTGCTTTATTGTATGCAATGCAATCGCCATGTAATTGTTTTACTTTATCACTAAGCGGTAGCGATAGTCGTAATAACAATAGTTGGCGAGATGAAAACGATGCTACGATGGAGATCAAGGTGTCGCACCGGTGACGATGGAGATCATGACAATGCTTCGATGATGGAGATCACGAGCACAAGATGATGATGGCCATATCATGTTACATATTTTGATTGCATGTGATGTTTATCTTTTATGCATCTTATTTTGCTTAGTACGGCGGTAGCATTATAAGATGATCCCTTACTAAATTTCAAGGTACAAGTGTTCTCCCTGAGTATGCACCATTGCTACAGTTCGTCGTGCCGAGACACCACGTGATGATCGAGTGTGATAAGCTTTATGTTCACATACAATGGGTGCAAGCCAGTTTTGCACATGCAGTATACTCAGGTTAAACTTGACGAGCCTAGCATATGCAGATATGGCCTCGGAACACTGAGACCGAAAGGTCGAACGTGAATCATATAGTAGATATGATCAACATAGTGATGTTCACCATTGAAAACTACTCCATCTCACATGATGATCGGACATGGTTTAGTTGATTTGGATCATGTGATCACTTAGATGACTAGAGGGATGTCTATCTAAGTGGGAGTTCTTAAGTAATATGATTAATTGAACTTTAATTTATCATGAACTAGTCCTGATAGTTATTTTGCATGTCTATATTATTACCATTCCTTTGAATTTTAATGCGTTCCTATAGAAAGCTAAGTTGAACGATGGTGGCAGCAACTACATGGACTGGGTCCGTAACTTGAGGATTATCCTTATTGCTGCATAGAAGAACTGCGTCCTGGAAGCACCGCTAGGTGCCAGGCCTGCTGCAGATCCTATTGATGACGTTAAGAAGGTCTGGCAAAGCAAAGCTGATGACTAATCGATAGTTCAGTGTGCCATGCTTTACGACTTAGAATCGGGACTTCAAAAACGTTTTGAACGTCATGGAGCATATGAGATGTTCGAAGAGTTGAAGTTAATATCCAACCGATCAAGTACGGAACGCGCGACACCTCCACGATCTGCACACATTTAGCTTGGTGACGTCCCTTGAACTCTAGATCCAGTTGAGGCTGAGGGAGAGTTCTGTCAGCATGACGACGTGGTGACGGATGATGAAGTTACCGGCGCAGGGCTTCGCCTAAGCACTACGACGATATGACCGAGGTGGAAATCTGTGGAGGGGGGAACCATACACGGCTAAAAGATCAACTTGATCAACTTGTGTTTCTATGGGGTTCCCCTCCCCCGTATATAAAGGAGGGAGGGAGGAGGAGGCCGTCCAGGGGAGGAGGCGCGCCAAGGGGGGGCAATCCTACTCCAAGTAGGTTTCGGCCCCCCTTTCCTATTCCAACAAGGAGAAGGGGGGAAGGAGGAGGAGGAGAGAAGGAAGGAGGGGGGCGCCGCCCCCTCCCCTTGTGCAATTCGGATTAGGACAAGGGGGGTGCGTGCCACCTCCTCGCTGGCCCTCTCTCTTCTTCACTAAGGCCCATGAGGCCCAATAGCTTCCCGTGGGGGTTCCGGTAACCCCCGGTACTCCGGTTTTACCTGAAGCTTCTCCGGAACACTTCCGGTGTCCGGACATAGCCGTCCAATATATCAATCTATATGTCTCAATCATTTCGAGACTCCTCATCATGTCCGTGATCACATCTGGGACTCTGAACAACCTTTGGTACATCAAATCACATAAACTCGTAATACTGATCGTCATCGAATGTTAAGTGTGCGGACCCTACGGGTTCGAGAACTATGTAGACATGACTGAGACTCATCTCCGGTTAATAAAAAATTGTGGAACCTGGAGGCCCATATTTGTTCCTACATATTTTACGAAGATCTTTATTGGTCAAACCGCATAACAACATATGTTGTTCCTTTTGTAATCGGTATGTTACTTGCCCGAGATTCAATCGGCGGTATCATCATACCTAGTTCAATCTCATTACTGGCAAGTCTCTTTACTCGTCCTGTGATACTTCATCCCACAACTAACTCATTAGTCACAATGCTTGCAAGGCTTATAGTGATGAGTATTACCGAGAGGGCCCAGAGATGCCTCTCCGAAACATGGAGTGACAAATCCTAATCTCGATCTATGCCAACCCAACAAACACCTTTGAAGACACCTGTAGAGCACCTTTATAATCACCCATTTACGCTGTGATGTTTGGTATCACACAAAGTGTTCCTCAGGTATTCGGGAGTTGCATAATCTCATAGTCCGAGGAACTTGTATACGTCATGAAGAAAGCAGTAGCAATGAAACTGTAACGATCATAGTGCTAAGCTAACGAATGGGTCATGTCCATCACATCATTCTCCTAATGATGTGATCCCGTTCATGAAATGACAACACATGTCTATGGATAGGAAACATAACCATCTTTGATTAATGAGCTAGTCAAGTAGAGGCATACTAGGGACTATATGTTTTGTCTATGTATTCACGCATGTACTAAGTTTCCGGTTAATACAATTCTAGCATGAATAATAAACATTTATCATGAATTAAGGAAATAAATAATAACTTTATTATTGCCTCTAGGGCATATTTCCTTCATTTTATTCTTTGGTTGTGGGTTATCAAGATCAACAACTAGTTCTATTTCAACATCATTGTTTGGGTCTATTTGGTTAGGTGTCTTCATGAACCTCATCATCATCTTTTTCATTATCGGAGGGTGAGTGTTCACTACCAGATTGAGTTTCAGCATCAGAGACAGAAACTTCATATCATTATCAGGAGGTTTTTCTTCTTCACGTTCACTAGAGGCATGCAAAGTCCTATCCTTTTTCTTCTTCTTTTTCTTTTTAGAAGGACTAGGTGCATCAGTGTTAATTCTTTGAGAATCTTGTTCAATTCTCTTTGGGTGTCCCTCAGGATAAAGTGGTTCCTAAGTCATTTTACCTCCTCTAGCTGCTACTCTAACAATAAAGTCACTTATATTATTGTTCATTTCATCAAGCAACTCTCTTTGAGATTTAGCCACTTGTTCTAATTGAGTTTGAACCATAGAAGCATGCTTCCCTACACCTCTAACATCATTTGAGATTCTAAATAACAAGTCACTCAAGCGAGCAATCATATCAGAGTTGTATTTAAGTTGTTTCATAACATTTTTTCATTGAAGTGATCTTGCTTTCTAATGTAGTTTTCAAACTCATATAGGCATTGGCTAGGGTGCATATTGTGAGGATTATCATTATCACTGAATTTCATTAGAGAATTTACCTCTACCACCTTAGGTGGTGGTGGTGTATCAAGCCCATGTATTTCTTCAATAGGAGGTAAATTTTTGACATCCTCAGCTTTAATACCTTTTTCTCTCACAAATTTCTTTGCCTCTTGCATATCTTCAGGACTGAGATATAAGATACCCCTCTTCTTCGGAGTGGGTTTAGGAGGAGGTTCAGGAAGAGTCCAATCATCATAAATTTTCAATAAGTTATTCAATAATTCTTCAGCTTGCCCAATAGTTTGTTCCCTGAAAACACAACCAGCACAACTATCTAGGAAATCCCTAGAAGCATTGGTTAGTCCATTATAGAAGATATGAAGTATTTCATTTTTCTTAAGAGGATGATCATGCAAAGCATTAAGAAATTGGAGAAGCCTCCCCCAAGCTTATGAGAGACTCTCTTCTTCAATTTGCACAAAGTTAAATATTTCCTATAAGGCAGCTTGTTTCTTATGAGCAGGGAAATATTTTTAAGAGAAGTAATAAATCATGTCCTGGGGAGTACGTACACAACTAGGAGCAAGAGTATTGTACCAAGCTTTAGCATCACCATTTAATGAGAGTGGAGATAATTTTAGAATATAATAATAGCAAATTTTCACATCATGAGAAAAAAGGGTGGCTATGTCATTCAACTTAGTAAGATGTGCCACAACAGTTTCAGTTTCAGAACCATGGAAAGGATCAGATTCAACCAAAGTAATCAACTCTAGGTTGATAGAGAATTCATAATCCTTATCGTCAACAAAGATAGGTGAAGTAGCAAACTGAGGATCACATCTCGTTTTAGCATTCAAAGTTTTTTCTTTATAGTCGCATAATAATTTTTCTAGATCATCTCTATCCTTCCAAGCAAGAATATCCCTAGTTGCCTCCTCATCCATAACATAACCTTCCAGTACCTTTGGCAATTCATATCTAGGAGGGCTAGTTCTAATAGGTGTTTCAAGATTTTTAGTTCCAAGCTCTTCATCAGTTTCAACATTCTCAAAAGCTCTAGTTCTAGCAACTTGTTCATCAAGAAATTCACCTAGTGGCACATCATCAAGCAAGGTACTAGCATCATCATGAGTAGCATTCATAGCAGAAGTAGCATCATCAATAACTTGCGACATATCAGAATTGATAGCATGTGGTGGTGTTGCAAGTTTACTTATAGCGTAAGGTGAATCAAGTGCAGAGCTAGATGACAGTTCCTTACCTCCGCTCGCCTTAGAGGGAAAAATCTTAGTCTTAGCTTCCTTCAGATTCTTCATAGTGATAATTTGATAATAATCCCAAGTGACTCAACAAATATAGCTATGCTCCCCGGCAATAGCGCCAGAAAAAGGTCTTGATAACCCACAAGTATAGGGGATCACAACAGTTTTCGAGGGTAGAGTATTCAACTCAAATGTATAGATCCGACACAAGGGGAGCCAAAGAATATTTGCAAGTATTAGCAACTGAGTTGTCAATTCAATCGTACCTAGAGATTAATTATCTGCAACAAAGTGATCAGTAGCACAGTAATATGATAGCTTTGATAGTAGTGGTAGCAGCAACAGTAACGGTAATAGTGATAGTAATGGTTTTGTAGCAGCAACGATAGTAACAGCAGCAGTAGTAACTTAGAAAGATCAACATGTAGGAAAATCATAGGCATTGGATCGACAATTTGTTGGATGATATTCATCATATAACAGTCATAACCTAGGGCGATGTGGCACTAGCTCCAGTTCATAAATATAATGTAGGCACATATTCCGTAAATAGTCATAGACACTTATGGAAAGAAATTGCATGACATCTTCTGTCCTACCCTCCTGTGGCAGCGGGGTCCTATTGTAAACTAAGGGATATTAAGGCCTCCTTTTAATAGAGAACCGGAACAGAGCATTAACACATGATGAATACATGAACTCCTCAAACTACGGTCATCACCGGGAAGTGTCCCGACTATTGTCACTCCAGGGTTGCCGGATCATAACACGTAGTAGGTGACTATAACTTGCTAGATCGGATCTAGAACATAGATATAATGATGATAACATAAACAGTTCAGATCTGAAAACATGGCACCCGGGCCCAAAGTGACAAGCATTAAGCCTGGCAAAGTCATAACAACATCAATCTCAAAACATAATGGATGCTAGGGTTCAAGCTCTAACAAAACTAACTCGATTACATGATGAATCTCATCCAACTCCTCACCGACCAGCGAGCCTATGAAGGAATTACTCACTGCTGGTGGGGAGCATCATGGAATTAGCGATGGAGAAGGGTTGGTGATGATGAATATCGAAGATCCCCCTCTCTAGAGCCCTAAATGGACTCTAGATCTGGCCTCCCGATGAAGAATAGGAGGTGGCGGCGGCTCCGTCTCATGAAACGCGATAATTCTTCCTCCCTCATTTTTTTCTAGAAATATGTGATTTTATAGCGTCGATTTCAGGGTCTGCGGGTCCACCAGGTGGGGACAACCGACCTGGGCACGCCTGGAGGGGTGGGCGCGCCCTGGTGGCTTATGCCCACCCAGGTGCCCCCCTCTGGTGGTTCTTGGCTCCAGAAATTATCTTTATTTGTATAAAACTTCCTCGCAAAGTTTTGTTCCAATCCGAGAAGTTTCATTTCTGCACAAAAACAACACCATGGTAGTCCTACTCAAAAGAGCGTCAGTTCGAGTTAGTTTCAATCAAATCATGCAAATTAGAGTCCAAAACAAGAGGAAAAGCATTATGAAAAGTAGATACAACGGAGACGTATCACATGCGTTCAGCTCGGTGACGTCCTCGCCTTCTTGATCCAGCAAGACGGTGAAGTAGTGGATGAGTTTCGGCAGCACAACAGTGTGGTGACGGTGGTGGTGATGCTATCTCCGCAGGGCTTCACCTAAGAACTACGAAAATATGACCGAGGGAAGAAACTGTGGAGAGGGGCGCCACACACG
The DNA here is from genome assembly GCF_002162155.2 of Triticum dicoccoides. Lineage (NCBI taxonomy): Eukaryota > Viridiplantae > Streptophyta > Magnoliopsida > Poales > Poaceae > Triticum > Triticum dicoccoides. Next base: position 87,522,954 of record NC_041385.1, read on the forward strand.
GCTAAGAGATTGTCGTCAACTTGTGTGGCGCCTATCGGTGTCAAAACCGGCGGATCTCGGGTAGGAGGTCCCGAACTGGGCGTCTAAGGTCGATGGTAACAGGAGAAAGGGGACACGATGTTTACCCAGGTCTGGGCCCTCTCTATGTAGGTAATACCCTACTTCCTGCTTGATTCATCTTGATGAATATGAGTATTACAAGTTGATCTACCACGGGATCGTAAGGGCTAAACCCTAGAAGTCTAGCCTGTATGATTATGATTGTGCCCTACGGACTAAACCCTCTGGTTTATATAGACACGGAGGGGGCTAGGATTGTACAAAGTCGGTTACAGAGAAAGGAATCTTCATATCCGAACGCCAAGCTTGCCTTCCATGCCAAGTAGAGTCCCATCCAGACACGGGAAGAAGTCTTCTGTCTTGTATCTTCATAGCCCATTAGTCCGGCCCATGTCACATAGTCCGGACGGCCGAGGACCCCTTAATCAAGGACTCCCTCGGTAGCCCCTGAACCAGGCTTAAATGACGAGGTGTCCGGCGCGCAGGTTGTCTTCGGCATTGCAAGGCGGGTTCCTCCTCCGAATACTCCAAAGCTTCCTTCGAATACAGAAAACGTGTCCGGCTCTGCAAAACAAATACCACACACAACCGCATAGAGTATAATATTTCACGAGTCCAATCCGCTGACAACTTTTCATGGCATGACATCACGTCGCCGCCCGGTCATTATTTGAACCATTTTTTAGCCTGCCGCTCCATATTTCGAGATGTGGTTTCATTGGCACGTCTTGTCAAAGCATTCATCGTTGTGTGTGAGGCCTTCCTCCGCATCCCACCCCACTTCGAATTATGGCTGAAGATCTTCAATGTGAAGCCGAAGGTGGTCAGTGGCCAACACGCAGAGTGCGGAGGCGCCATGGTGAGCAAGATGCCCAACATCACATGGCCCAAAGGCTCCTTCGTGGAGACTGTCAAGGGGTAGCAGAAGTCGTGGTTCTACATCACGGAGCCGCATGGCACCAACTAGGCGGCAACTCCCGCATTCCGGCCCGGAGCCCCGATGCGGCTCACATCCTGGCTGGAGAAGGGCCTGGACTGGTCTTCTTCGAACAAACTGACAGCGCTTCAATCACGCATACAGAGCATGATAATCAAGATAATCAAGCTCGTCAATGTGATCCAGGTGATGCTGATTCGCCGGATCCTTCCATGCCAGCGCTGGACTTGCCATTTGTGGGAGTATGAAACGACCAAGCACCAGACCTTGCTGCAATTCTTTGGCACTACGCACAAAGACATCTGGAAGGTGCTCTTCAAGGCCTCCGAGACGCGGCCGGACACCGCCGAGGACCGCGGGCATGATTTGTCCCATCCTGCTAGTCCGGTAAGTTTTTTCATGTTTTCAAGGTGTATCCTTTACTTGCATACTCGAGGAAGATGCCTAAGCTTCCCTATTAACTTTTTCAGGCCTGGACAAAGAAGGCGGCGCGGATGCACTATCCGGCTCCGCTGCCCGAAGACCCAGAACTGCCGCTCCTGGCGAGGATATTGGTTCTGGCGCCCTATCAAGCGCCAAGGGGACCAGGGGTGGTCTCCGTTGCAAGGGCACTTCGGACGTGACAGCCGAAGACGTCGAGGCTCACTCCTCTGCCGCTGAGGACGACGAGGAAGAGGAGGAAGAAGAAGAAGAAAGCCATTCCCCCCTACAGGGGGAGAAAGAAGAGGACGTCCTCCACATGTTTGGAGGCCGAAGCGTCAAAGAAGGGGAAAGCTTCCCTTCCAGACGACTCAACCGCGACCACCGATAGCAGCTTGGAATGGCACCCCAGGGTCAAGCCCCTGGCCAAATTGTGAGTACCTTAAAACCCGGACACATTCATATATCCGGCCTCACTACTTCATAGTATTTAATGTGTTGAATCATGCATTCGCAGTCCGGCTCGGTCCAACCTCGAGCGGTCCTTATCTTTGGAGGATTCGCTGGACCCGGAGGCGATGAATAGTGGGACCCTTCCATCGGCCTCCTTTCCCAAGGACACGGATGGCACCGAGGCATCGTCCCGAAGGATCCCATGCGAGGGAGAGACGCAGGAGGCCGTCCTGGAGGTGCCGGAAGGTGAAACCTCGGCTCCCGGACACATGGGGGAACAAATCCCCATGGAGACTGACGATGGGGGCCATATCCAATTTGGCCCCCAGCCGAATATAATTCCGGAGACCCATATGGCTCCGGATTCAGGCAAGCAGCCTCTTTTGAAAGAAGGGGGTGTGCCTATTCCACCGGTGACCTCTGTCCATCCAGAGGTGCCGGATACTTTGCTGGAAGCGCTGCGAGGCGCTTCTATTGTTGAGGAACACCGTACCCTTATGGGTACAGTGATTGAGAGGATCCAATCCGCGAAAAGCAGACTGACGAAGCCTGCACAAGCCTTCTAACAGGCTTTGAGGTAAGCAACGCGATTATGTAAAAATAATGTCATAGTATAGACAGTAGCCCCTGAGACACTATCCGGTGTTCGAAAAGACAAGCCGAACAGAGGATCAAACGATTCTCGCAGGAGACTAACCAATTTAGTCAATGTGAATAAGCAAGCGTCATTATTGGTTGCGACCTCTCATACTGCTGAGGTTTCCAAACTGAAACAGAGTCTGGAGTAGGCCGAGGAAGAGCTTGGCCGCATGAAGAAGCAGCTAGAGAAAAATCAAGGTATGCAATAACCTTATCTAAATTCAGAAAGGATGAATGATTTGTTCTAACTAAATTGTCATGATATTTATTAGGAGCAGCGACCGAGGTAGAGGCCCTCAAGAAGGCGCTGGCTGCAGCCAAGGATAGAGCGGCCAAGGAACAAGCCGCACGCGAAAAGCGTGAGGCCAGGGTTAGTGAGGTCTAGCAAGAGCTCCAGGACGCCGTCAAGAAGTGCGAGTCTTTGGAGCGCGACATTACGGATCCAGAGTCCGAACTTGCCAAGGCCTGCCAAAGTGCACACGATGCCCGAGCTGAAGCCCAGGGCGCCCTCCAGGAAATCCAGGCAGCCATGAAAATCACGGCAGGTAGTCCTTTATTATGCAGCTTGTCAGACACTATGGAATTCTTCTGAGCCAAAGAGGGGAGCTCTATGGAGAAGCTGTTTTGATCGCAATACCTTGCGCCAGAACATCCGGTGCTCTTTAGAGATCAGCTAAAACAGCTGGTCGAACTGCATAGGGCGGCCGAACTAGCCATGAAGGATTTGATAATCCGGTTGTGGTCTGCCGAAGCCATTCCCAGTAGCTACTTCGGGCTCGTGAAGTGGCTGGTCAATGCCTGCCCTCGGCTTGATGCTATCAAGCGGTCGGTCTGCATCAAAGGCGCGTGAATGGCCTTCGCCCGAGTCAAGATACACTGGGTGAAGATGGATGCCGCGAAACTTATGACCGAGGGACCGCCTACGGGCAAGGAGAACCGCACACCCGAACTTTGTTTTGATAGTGTCTTGGAGGGATCCCGCCTTGTGGCGGAGCAATGTGCTAAGGATATTATATTTCCATGAATACATTCATGTTATCCTATCATTTACTGTGAAACAGATCTGTTATGTAATATAATGTCTGTTATTTAAAAAAAATTACCTCCTGTGCGGCCGTTTTGTTTAATCTGAGAGTTGGCCAGTCGTCGGCTTCAGCCCCCACGTAGGCAGTACGGGAGTGTTCGGGATGAATCTAAACACTCTTTATCCAAAGTTTGGTCATTTAAGGAGGTGTTTAGCGCAACGAACCAGACAATCGGACTATGTGGCTTTATCACCCTCACTTAGCCATAGGAGTTTGACAATAAAAATTTAGGCCCAGCCCCTAGTGTTCGTAAGTCCGAACTTGGGGTGCTGTAAACACCTGATCGGATAAAAACCGATTCATCGCACAATGCGGAAAAAATCGCTAAGGATTTGTAACCTCTCGAACAGCTGACCGACTCTTGCAGCATCATGACTGTCAGTTTTCGGCTTTCTCTACTGAGGTGCTCATCTGGAAGAACCAGGACATAATCGCAGTAGTTCTCCCTTTACTACCCTAGCTGATATAGCAGAACATAGGGTAGCAAGCACAGGAGCCGGGCAACCCAACTATTAACCAAAGACATGATTCGGAGCCGATGCATATAATGCTACAATTCTGGGTGCCGAACTACTATAAAAGTGTTCAGACTTTCTTGCCGTATTATGGGGCATAATGAAGCCCCTGGTGAATTAAGGCGTACCAGAGTATATGGGTGCAATTGATAAGAATATCAAGAAAAGGAAAAATCAAGCAATAAGCTGGTGCCACAAGAATTGAGCCGCACACTATTTTCCATTGTAATCTGATTAATACATCAAAGCGTATTTGTACAAGTAGTGTGATAAGCAATAGGTCTATTTAACATGCCACAACCAAGGGAGAGCTGCGTGCGGGTCCTTAAAACAGGTATAACAATCGTTAGCAGAGACCACGTGGAAATTCCCTTGTACATCAAAGCTTCTTGCCATCTTGGTGTATCCATCCCTCTATAGGTCCCTCGATCAGGTCACCAGGAAGGACCTGGGAAAAGAAAAGAGACCTGAAAAGAAAAAAGTAAAAGTAAAAGTATGTGGGTCCAGGTGCGGTTGAGCCGTATTATGGACCACAGTCTAGCTGTGCCTCCATCTATGCCCATGGTATTTTGAGTGCGTAGTTATGTACGCGCGGTACGAATGTCGCTGTTTGGTCGGGATTGGGACGGAGGCCGAATTGCTAGTCAAGCTCTTGATGAACTGGACTGTCCAGCTGCAGAGTAGTTCGGACTCGTTTGACAGTGTCCGGGAGCTTGGCCGCTGAATTAAGGTTCTGCCTGAAAAGGCTGCTCTGTACTTCTGTTATGAGGGCAGCGGTGTGCTCCTCGGTACGGAGGGAGTGTTCCGTATTTCCATTGACTATTATGACACCGTGTGGTCCGGGCATCTTGACCTTGAGATAAGCATAGTGTGGCACCGCATTGAATCGCGTGAATGCGGTTTGTCCGAGCAGTGCGTCATAGCCACTGCCAAAAGGGACGATATCGAAGATCAACTCTTCGCTTCGGAAATTGTCCGGGGATCCGAAGACCACCTCTAGTGTGATTGAGATCGTACAGCGGGCCTCTACACCTGGTACACCTTTAAAGGTGGTTTTTGTGGGTTTGATCCTTGAGGGATCAATACCTATTTTTCGCACTGTGTCCTGATAAAGCAGGTTTAGACTACTGCAACTGTCCATGAGGACTCGCATAAGATGAAATCCATCAATGATTGGGTCAAGGACCAGTGCGGCTGAACCGCCATGATGAATACTGGTCGGATGGTCCCTGCAATCGAAGGTGATCAGACAGGACGACCATGGGTTGAACTTTGGGGAAACTGGCTCCACCGTGTAGATGTCCGTGAGCGCGCTTGTGCTCCCTCTTGGGGATGTGGGTAGCGTATATCATGTTCACCATTTTAACTTGGGGGGACTTCTTCTGTCCTCCTGTGTTCGGTGACCGGGGCTCCTCGTCATCGTCATCGCTATGCGACCCCTTCTCCTTGTTCTCAACATTTAACTTGCCGGCCTGTTTTAAAACCCAACACTCTCTGTTGGTATGATTGGCTGGTTTATCAGGAGTGCCGTGGATTTGACATGGACAATCGAGTATGCGGTCCAAGCTGGACGAGCCCGGACTGTTTCTTTTATATGGATTCTTCCGCTGACCGAACTTGGAGCCACTGAATCTGGCATTGACCATCGTGTCCTCGGTGCTGTTACCGTTGTTTTGACGCTTGTGTCTGTTGTCTCGGGGCTTGCCGTTGCGATTTCTGGCTTCAGAAGTGCCAGGTTTGCTTTCATTGTTAGTGCTACGGGCTATCCAGCTATCTTCGCCTGCACAAAAGCGGGTCATAAGCATCATAAGGGCTGCCATGGACTTCGGCTTTTCTTGGATGAGGTCCCGGGCAAGCCATCCGTCACGGATGCTATGCTTAAAGGTCATGAGGGCTTCGACATCCATGCAGTCGACGATTTGGTTCTTTTTAGTTAAGAACCTAGTCTAGGATTTCCTGGTTGTCTTCCAGGCTATTGAACTATGTGACTTAAGTCGTCAGCATCCGGAGGTCGGACATATGTGCCCTGAAATTTGTCGAGGAAGGCATCTTCCAAGTCTTCCCAGCTGCCAATGGAGTATTCGGGCAGACTGTTCAACCAGTGCCGAGCTGGCCCCTTGAGTTTTAGCGGGAGGTATTTGATGGCGTGAAGATCATCACCGTGGGCCATGTGAATATGGAGAAGAAAATCCTCAACCCATACCGCGGGGTCTGTTGTCCCATCATATGATTCAATGTTCACGGGTTTAAACCCTTCCAGGAATTCATGTTCCATTACTTCAGGAGTAAAGCATAGATGGTGTGTGGCGCCTCTATATAGAGCCAAATCATGACATAGCGCGGATGGAGTTCATTTGCGGTTTTCGGCTCGGATGTGGTTATGTTTGTCACGTCCGACCGGGTAGCCATCATCGCGCATCGGGACACGCCCCCGCGTTCCATAGATCGATCTGGTCTGGCCTGCTTTGTTTTCCAAGTCATGCCGCAGGTCATATGTGTATCCCCGAGTTGTTGTGTTTCTGTTTTTACGACGAGGTAGTGCGGGCTGGTGTTCTTCTTGAGTTGTCGCTTTGTCCCGGCCACGTGGTGGTCGGTCAGCCGCATTGTGCGCTGGTAGGACAGGCTCCAGCGCCTCGTCATTGAATTGGGGTAGCAATTTGCGCTTCGAGTAACTTTTGGTTGGGCGCTCAAGGCCGTCTTCCTCGGCTGCCAGGACATCAATCCATCTATCGTTGAGCAGATCTTGATCATCTTGAAGCTGCTGCTGCTTCTTTTTCAGGCTCCTTGCAGTGGCTATTAGCCGGAGCTTAAAGCGCTGCTGCTCGAGACGTTCCTCAGGCATGATAAATTCTTTGTCGCCGAGGCTCACCTCGTCCTCGGAGAGCGGAAGGTAGTTGATGTCCTCCGAGTCTTCATTCATGGCCTGTTCATCAGGGCTAACTTTCCCATCTTCCCGTTCGTCCTGTTTGGAGGTTGGCTCAACGGGGTCTTCATTGTCTTCGTCACCGTCTGGAGTATTATTCTCTCCTGTGCCGGTATTGCTATTTTTTCCACGGCGTGGTTTAGAGCGGCATCACTGACGCCGGTGTTTTGGCTGTATCTCAGGAGGCTTGTCCTCGACTGGATCCTATTGGTTGTCGCAGTTGTTCTCTTTAGGTGTATCCACCATGTATATGTCATACGAGGAGGTGGTTGTCCAGCGCCCTGTAGGCGGTGGTTCCTGCTCCTCTCCGGCATCGTCGTCCATACCGTCGATGTCTTCGGAGTCATAATAAAGCATGTCGGTTAAGTCTTCAACAGTGGCTATGAAGTGGGTGGTGGGTGGGAAGCGGAATTTTCCGTCATCGGCTTCCAATTCAAGCCGGATATAGTTCAGTTGAGAGTCTCCTGATAAGGAGGGGGATTTTAATGAGTTTAATACATCGCCTAGAGGTGAGTATTAGAAGATGTCCGCGGAGCTGAACTCAAAGATCGGCGCCCAATCAGGTTCGATGGGTGCGGATACACACGGTCCGAAACCTATGGCCGGAGATGAATCCGAGGTTCTAGTGACACTGGCCCCGCTCGAGGTTGGGTTTGTGTGCGGCTCCAATGCTGCTGAGTCTGCGGCTTCCATGGTGGGGTTGAGCTTCCCGTCCTCGGACGATGCAATCTGCTCCGGATCTAGGGCCAGAGCAGTTACAGGCGCTATCTCCTGAGCATAGTCCGAGGACAGATTTAGGTCATGTTCATCATGGTGGCAGGGAGCGGCCGTCATGGGCTCGAATCCGTTGAAGATCAAGTCTCCGCGGATATCGGCCACGTAATTCAAGCTTCCATACCTTACCTGATGGTTAGGGGCGTAGCCATCAATCTGCTCTAGATGGCCAAGCGAGTTGGCCTGTAGTGTGAAGCCGCCGAATACGAAGATCTGTCTGGGGAGGAAGACCTCCCTCTAGACTGCATTGTTGTAGATGATTGATGGAGCCATCAAACATTATGGGGACAACGCATCGGAAAACTCAATGAAAGAACCAATGTCGGTGTCAAAACCGGCGGATCTCGGGTAGGGGGTCCCGAACTGTGCGTCTAAGGTCGATGGTAACAGGAGACAGGGGACACGATGTTTACCCAGGTTCGGGCCCTCTCTATGGAGGTAATACCCTAATTCCTGCCTGATTGATCTTGATGAATATGAGTATTACAAGAGTTGATCTACCACGAGATCGTAAGGGCTAAACCCTAGAAGTCTATCCTGTATGATTACGATTGTGCCCTACGGACTAAACCCTTCGGTTTATATAGACACTAGAGGGGGCTAGGGTTGTACAAAGTCGATTACAGAGAAATGAATCTTCATATCCGAACGCCAAGCTTGCCTTCCATGCCAAGTAGAGTCCCATCCGGACACAGGAAGAAGTCTTCTATGTTGTATCTTCATAGCCCATCAGTCCGACCTATGTCACATAGTCCGAATGGCCGAGGACCCCTTTATCCAGGACTCCCTCAGCGCCCCCTCCCACATATATATAGGTGGAGGGGAGAGGGAGCAGCCAAAGGAGGCCGAATCCTCCTAGGGTTCCTTCCCCACGCCCCCCTTACCATATTTGTCGGAGGAGGAAACGAAAGGGGTTGAGAGGGAAGGAAGGGTGAATCCCCCTCCTTTCCTTTCTCCCATAGGCCGGCTGCCATAGGGGGGTGCGCCAGCCACTTGTGGGCTGGTGTGCTCCCCTCTAATGGCCCAAAAGGCCCATCATCCTCCTGGGGCTTCCCAGAACCCCTTCCGGTGATCCGATGACTACTTGGTACTCTCTGAAACCTTCCGGTGTCCGAATATCATTGTCCTATATATCAATATTTACCTCTGGACCATGTCCGGGCTCCACGTCATGTCAATAATCTCATCCGGGACTCCAAACAACATTTGGTCACCAAATCATATAACTCATATAACACTATATCATGAACGAACATTAAGCGTGCAGACCCTACGGGTTCGAGAACTATGTAGACATGACCGAGACACCTCTCTGGTCAATAACCAATAGCAGAAGCTGGATGCCCATATTGGTTCCTACATATTCTACGAAGATCTTTATCGGTCGAAACATGATGACAACATACACAATTCCCTTTGTTTGTCGGTATGTTACTTTCCGGAGTCTCGATCGCCGATATCTTCATACCTAGTTCAATCTCATTACCGACAAGTCTCTTTACTCGTTCCATAATACATCATCTCGTAACTAACTCCTTAGTCATTTGCTTGCAAGCTTATTATGATATGTATTACCGAGAGGGCCGAGAGATACCTCTCCAATACTCAAAGTGACAAATCCCAATCTCGATCCATGCCAACTCAACAAACACCTTCATAGATACCTGTAGAGCATCTTTATGATCACCCAACTACGTTGTGACGTTTGATAGCACACAAGGTATTCCTCCGATATTTGGGAGTTGCATGATTTCATAGTCAAAGGAACATGTATTTGACATTCAAGAAAGCAGTAGCAATAAACTGAACGATCATATGCTAAGCTAACGGATGTGTCTTGTCCATCACATCCTCCTAATGATGTGATCCCGTTATGAAATGAAAACTCATGTCTATGGTTAGGAAACCTTAACCATATTTCATCAACGAGCTAGTCTAGTAGAGGCTCACTAGGGACACGGTATTTGTTTATGTATCCAACCATGTATTTAAGTTTCCTATCGATACAATTCTAGCATGAATAAGAAACTTTATCATGATTAAGTAAATATAATAATAATCATTTTATTATTTCCTCTAGGGCATATTTCCATCATTCTCCCACTTGCACTAGGGTCACTAATCTAGTTCACATCGCCATGTGATTAACACACATAGTTCATATTGCCATGTGACTAACACCCAAAGAGTTTACTAGAGTCAATAATCTAGTTCACATCGCCATGTGATTAACACCCAAAGAGTACTCAGGTCTGATCATGTTTTACTTGTGAGAGAGGTTTAGTCAACGGGTCTCCCACATTCAGATCCGTATGTATTTTGCAAATTTGTATGTCTAAATGCTCTGCATGGAGCTACTCTAGCTAATTGCTCCCACTTTCAATACATATCCAGATTGAGACTCAGAGTCATCCAAATCAGTGTGAATGCTTGCATCAAGGTAACTCTTTATGACGAACTCTTTATCACCTCCATAACCGAGAAACATTTCCTTAGTCCTCTTAGGTAACTAAGGATAGCTTTGACCGCTGTCCAGTGATCCCCTCCCGGATCACTATTGTACCCCCTTGCCAAACTCAGGGCAAGGTACACAACAGGTCTGGTACATCGGATGGCATACTTTATAGAACCTATGGCTAAGGCATAGGGAATGACTTTCATTCTCTCTCTATCTCTTGCCGTGGTCGGGCTTTGAATCTTACTCAACTCCACACCTTATAACCTAGGCAAGAACCCTTTCTTGGACTGAGCCATTTTGAACTTCTTCAAAACTTTATCAAGGCGTGTGCTTTGTGAAAGTCCTATTAAGCATCTCGATCTATCCCTATAGATCTTGATGCTCAATATGTAAGTAGCTTCACCGAGGTCTTTCATTGAAAAATTATGTAAGTAGCTTCACCGAGGTTGTTCCATAATACATCATCTCGTAACTAACTCCTTAGTCATTTGCTTGCAAGCTTATTATGATATGTATTACCGAGAGGGCCGAGAGATACCTCTCCAATACTCAGAGTGACAAATCCCAATCTCGATCATGCCAAATCAACAAACACCTTCATAGATACCTGTAGAGCATCTTTATGATCACCCAACTACGTTGTGAAGCTTGATAGCACACAAGGTATTCCTCCGATATTTGGGAGTTGCATGATTTCATAGTCAAAGGAACATGTATTTGACATTCAAGAAAGCAGTAGCAATAAACTGAACGATCATATGCTAAGCTAACGGATGGGTCTTGTCCATCACATCCTCCTAATGATGTGATCCCGTTATCAAATGAAAACTCATGTCTATGGTTAGGAAACCTTAACCATATTTCATCAACGAGCTAGTCTAGTAGAGGCTCACTAGGGACACGGTATTTGTTTATGTATCCACACATGTATTTAAGTTTCCAATCAATACAATTCTAGCATGAATAAGAAACTTTATCATGATTAAGTAAATATAATAATAATCATTTTATTATTGCCTCTAGGGCATATTTCCATCATTCTCCCACTTGCACTAGAGTCACTAATCTAGTTCACATCGCCATGTGATTAACACACATAGTTCATATTTCCATGTGACTAACACCCAAAGAGTTTACTAGAGTCAATAATCTAGTTCACATTGCCATGTGATTAACACCCAAAGAGTACTCAGGTCTGATCATGTTTTACTTGTGAGAGAGGTTTAGTCAACGGGTCTCCCACATTCAGATCCGTATGTATTTTGCAAATTTGTATGTCTAAATGCTCTGTATGGAGCTACTCTAGCTAATTGCTCCCAGTTTCAATACATATCTAGATTGAGACTCAGAGTCATCCAAATCAGTGTGAATGCTTGCATCAACGTAACTCTTTACGACGAACTCTTTATCACCTCCATAACCGAGAAACATTTCCTTAGTCCTCTTAGGTAACTAAGGATAACTTTGACCGCTGTCCAGTGATCCACTCCCGGATCACTATTGTACCCCCTTGCCAAACTCATGGCAAGGTACACAACAGGTCTGGTACATAGGATGGCATACTTTATAGAACCTATGGCTAAGGCATAGGGAATGACTTTCATTCTCTCTCTATCTCTTGCCGTGGTCGGGCTTTGAGTCTTACTCAACTCCACACCTTATAACACAGGCAAGAACCCTTTCTTGGACTGAGCCATTTTGAACTTCTTCAAAACTTTATCAAGGCGTGTGCTTTGTGAAAGTCCTATTATGCATCTCGATCTATCCCTATAGATCTTGATGCTCAATATGTAAGAAGCTTCACCGAGGTCTTTCATTGAAAAATTCTTATTCAAATATATGCTATCCAGAAATTCTATATCATTTCCAATCAATAATATTTCGTCCACATACAATATCAGAAATGCTACAGAGCTCCCACTCACTTTCTTGTAAATACAGGCTTCACCGTAAGTCTGTATAAAACCATATGATCACCTCATCAAAGCGTATATTCCAACTCCGAGATGCTTTCACCAGTCCATAGATGGATCGCTGGAGCTTGCACACTTTGGTAGTACCTTAGGATCGACAAAACCTTTTGGTTGCATCATATACAACTCTTCTTTAAGAAATCTATTAAGGAATGCTGTTTTTGACATCCATTTGCGAGATTTCATAATTATAAAATGTGGCAATTGCTAACATGATTGAATTTGTCAAAACCCTTTTGCGACAAGTCGAGCTTTATAGATAGTGATATTACCATCAGCGTTAGTCTTCAGCTTGAAGATCCATTTGTTCTCTATGGCTTGCCGATCGTCGGGCAAGTCCACCAATGTCCATACTTTGTTTTCATACACGGATCATATCTAAGATTTCATGGCCTCAAGCCATCTGTCAGAATCTGGGCTCATCATAGCTTCTTCATAGTTCATAGGTTCGCCATGGTCTAATAACATGACTTCCAGAATAGGATTAACGTACCACTCTGTTGCGGAACGTGTTCTGGTTGACCTACGACGTCAAGTAGTAACTTGATCTCAAGTTTCATGATCATCATCATCAGCTTCCTCTCTAGTTGGTGTAGGCATCAAGGGAATAGTTTTGTCTGATGTGCTACTTTCCAATTTGAGAGAAGGTACAATTACCTCATCAAGTTCTACTTTCCTCCCACTCACTTCTTTCAAGAGAAACTCCTTCTCTAGAAAGGACGCATTCTTAGCAACAAAGATCTTGCCTTCAGATCTGTGGTAGAAGGCGTACCCAATAGTTTCTTTAGGGTATCCTATAAAGACACACTTCTATGATTTGGGTTCGAGCTTATCAGGCTGAAGCCTTTTTACATAAGCGTCGCATCCCCAAACTTTAAGAAACGACAACTTAGGTTTCTAGCCGAACCACAGTTCATATGGTGTCATCTCAACGGATTTTAGACGGTGCCCTATTTAACGTGAATGCGGCTGTCTCTAATGCATAACCCCAAAATGATAGTGGCAAATCAGTAAGAGACATCATAGAATGCTTCATATCTAATAAAGTATGGTTACTACATTCGGACACACCATTACGCTATGGTGTTTCAGGTGGCGTGAGTTGTGAAACTATTCCACATTGTTTTAAATGAAGGCCGAACTAGTAACTCAAATATTTTCCTCCGTGATCAGTTCGTAGAAACTTTATTTTCATATTACGATGATTCTCCACTTCATTATGAAATCCTTTGAACTTTTCAAATGTTTCAGACTTGTGTTTCATCAAGTAGATATATCCATACCTACTCAAATCATCTATGAAGGTCAGAAAATAACGATACCCACCGCGTGCTTCAACACTCATCGGACCGCATACATCGGTATGTATTATTTCCAATAAGTCATTAGCTTGCTCCATTGTTCCAGAGAACGGAGTTTTAGTCATCTTGCCCATGAGGCATGGTTCGCAAGTATCAAATGATTCATAATCAAGTGATTCCAAAATCCCATCTGCATGGAGTTTCTTCATGCGCTTTACACCAATATGACCTAAACGATAGTGCCACAAGTATGTTGCACTATCATTATCAACTTTGTATCTTTTGGCATCAATATTATGAATATGTATCACTACGATCGAGATTGAATAAACCATTTACATTGGGTATATGACCGTAGATGGTTTTATTCATGTAAACAGAACAAGAATTATTCTCTGACTTAAATGCATAACCGTATTGCAATAAACATGATCAAATCATATTCATGCTCAACTCAAACACCAAATAACATTTATTTAGGTTCAACACTAATCCCGAAGGTAGAGGGAGTGTGTGATGGTGATCGTATCAACCTTGGAATCATTTCCAACACACATCGTCACCTCGCCCTTAACTAGTCTATGTTTATTCTGCAACTCCTGTTTCGAGTTACTAATCTTAGCAACTGAACCAGTATAAAATACGCAGGGGCTACTACGAATACTAGTAAGGTACACATCAATAACATGTATATCAAATATACCTTTGTTCACTTTCCCATCCTTCTTATCCGCCAAGTATTTGGGGCAGTTCTGCTTCTAGTGACCATTTCCTTTGCAGTAGAAGCACTCAGTTTCAGGCTTATGTCCAGCTTTGGGCTTATTCATGGGACTGGCAACTTGCTTGCCAATCTTCTTGAAGTTCCCTTTATATCCCTTGCCTTTTTTTGAAACTAGTGGTCTTGTTAACCATCAACGCTTGATGCTCTTTCTTGATTTCTACCTTTGCCGATTTCAGCATCGCGAAGAGCTCAGAAATCATTTTCATCATCCCTTGCATATTTTAGTCCATCATGAAGTTCTAGTAGCTTGGTGATAGTGACTAGAGAACTTTGTCAATCACTATCTTATCTGGAAGATTAACTCCCACTTGATTCAAGCGATTGTAGTACCAGGCATTCTGAGCACATGCTCACTAGCTGAGCTATTCTCCTCCATCTTGTAGGCAAAGTACTTGTCAGAGGTCTCATACCTCTCGACATGGGCATGACTCTGAAATACCAATTTCAACTCTTAGAACATCTCATATGCTCCATGGAGTTCAAAACATTTTGAAGTCCCGTTTCTAAGCCATAAAGCATGGCACACTAAACTATTAAGTAAGTAGTCCTCATATCGAGCTTGCCAAATGTTCATAATGTCTATATCTGCTCCTACAATAGGTCTGTCACCTAGCGGTGCATCAAGGACATAATTCTTCTATGCAGTAATGAGGATAATCCTCAGATCACAGACCCAGTCCGCATTATTGCTACCATCATCTTTCAAGTTAGTTTTCTCTAGGAACATATCTAAAATTGGGGAGCTATATCGCGAGCCATTGATCTACAACATAGATATGCCAAAAACTATTAAGACTAAATTCATGATAAATTAAGTTCAATTAATCAAATTACTAATGAACTACCACTTAAAATAACATCCCTCAAGTTATCTAAGTGATACATGTCGAGGAAACTGATCCATGAACACCTATGGGGCCGGCGGACCGAGCCCCTTTCGGTTCGGCGGGGGGCGGAGATCGCACGAAGAGCAGATCGAGGCGAAGCACACGAGCGGTTTACCCAGCTTTGGAGCTCTCCGGAGAGATAATACTCCTACTGCTGCTTGTCTGATTGTATAGAGTTCTTGCTCGGGAGCGCTGAGTGCTACAGTACACTCTAGCTGCTAACGAGACTGAGCGTGAGTGTTTTCTGGCTTCGAACCTTCCGAACCCCTCTCTACGTTGTGCATGGGCCTCCTTTTATATGCTCAAGGGGTCACCGACAGGTGGCAACATAGACAAGGGTAAAAATGGAAAAAGGACTTGCGGTTGGTACAACAACCTGTACAGTGTATCATAACTAACCCTAACGGCAGGGGACAAAGGCATTAAATGCCCGTCTACGTCGCCCAAATAGTGCAAACAAGGACCGTCAGGAATGCCACCGCTCGCCATGATGGCGATCTTGTCAGTGCCGCTTGCCACCGCGCGCCGCTGGGTGCACAGCCTCTCGCCACGCGCGCCTGGAAAGGCCCCAGGGCGACACGTTGGTGGATGCGCTGGAGCGTAGGTACAGGGTGGTAGCGTGCCACAGCAAGTGCCTTGCCGCGGTCGTTGTCTTGTCGCATCCGGAAGCTTGTCGCTCCACGGGCCTTGCCGGGATGCGTGGCGCGTCACGGCAAACTCCTTGAGATGCCTTGGTGGGCCTTCCCGGCAAGCTCCTCTTGCCGGGGCCTTGTCTCCTTGGCTTGGATGCTTTGCTCTTATGCCTTGGTTGGCCTTCCCGGCAAGCTCCTCTTGCCGGGGCCTTGTCTCCTTGGCTTAGATACTTTGTTCTTGAATGGCTCCACAGGAACCGCGGAGGACCTTGGCGGTCACCCGGCAAGCCTTGCCGCGGGTGGCTGCAACTGCCCGTGCACAAGTTCGGGATACTAGGGTACCCCTACTCTAGTACACCGACAGGAGCCCCCGGGCCTGGGCCACACACGGTGCCGAGCGCTGTTGGGCCAGGCCCAAAACAGGGCACGGGCACGCGCGGCCTGGGTTACGCCGTATCTTTCTCCGTATCCACCGCGCCCTGCCCCAACGGCACGCGTCGAATGCGGCGTCGTGGGAGAGATCGTGGGTGGTTTCTTTATTTGGAAGGACGAAACGTCCGCCCCCTCCCCCTTTATAAGCAGGGGAAATAGGGGCAGTTCGCCCATCTCGCCGGTTGTTACTCCAATTTCACAAGTCTCTGCCGCTTCCCTCTTCTTCTCGAAGCTGAAAGAGAGCAACGCTCCGCCCCCCATTGCCACCAGCACCACCAACACCATCGATCTCCCCCACCACCTCCGCCATGGCTTCGAAAGCCGACAAGGGGAAGGGCGTGAAATCGGCCGAGGCGCAGCGGCTCGCGGTGCTGCGGAAGGAGCGGGCCATCTTCCCCCCTCAGCTCGGCGCGAAGGAGCTGAGGGAGTACTACTACCTCTTCTGGTCGACGGAGACGCGAGCGCATCCGCGCACGAAGGTACTCCCCGCTACCACTTCGGAACTGGCTCCGACCGGGTACCCCTTCTTCGCGCTGTTCTTCTACTGCGGGCTCTGCCCGCCCTTCTCTGAATTCTTCTATGACATCATGAACACCTACGGGTTCCGCCTCCTTGACTTCACCCCCAATGTTGTCCTGACCATGGCAGTTTTCGCACATCTCTGCGAAAACTTTGTCGGAGTCCATCCCAACGTAGCTCTTTTCCGCCATTTCTTCATGCCCCGAGTAGAGAGAGGAGAGCCCTTATCCGGCGGAATCGCCTGGATCTCGAGGACCGGCAAGAAGGAGGCCTATTTGGAGGGAGAGCTCCGCAGCAAGTGGCTGGAATGGAGGGCAGAATGGTGCTGGATCGTCGAGGAGAACCCGCAGCCCTTCACCACCCAGCGCCAAGTCCCAATAGCGCGCGGCAACGATTGGTGCAATGTGGCCCCGGAAGACGACAGGCTGAGGATTGCCGTCACCCAGATCCTACGCCTTAGGCTTGCCGGGCTCACCGTAGGCGCTGTTGGCGCAGATTTCCTTCGCCGCCGCATCGCCCCCCTGCAGGAGAGGAGGAGACCCGCCTAGGAGTTCCAGAACTCGGCGGATATCATGAGGCTGCGCCCGGGCCTCAACTTCAACTTCACTGTCCTGGAGCTGGACGCGATGCTCCTGGAACTGTTCAAGCGCGATCCTCAACATCCATTTATGTTGCCGAGGGGTGTGATTCCGCTGTGTAACAACTCCTCGCTCGACCGCATCCGTGCAATGATGCCTCTGTGCGACTCACATGGAATTGTCCCAACTTGGCAAGAGCCGGCAGACGCTGTCGTGCAGGAGTTCTTCGACAGCCTGGTAGAAGTGGCGATCCGCTCTGATTAACAGAAGAGCCTCACCCGCGACACCACCGATGCGGAGATGCAGTGCATCGCCACCAGGCTGGAAGAGGCGGCGGCAGCAGCTGCTGCGGGCGAGTTTGGATTTACTGTGGAGGAGGCAGAGGCAGCAGAGGCGGCAAGCCTTGCCGAGCGAGAGGAGTTTGCCAGCGAGGAAGAACTTGTCGGGCCTGAAGCTGAGTCGAGCGAGCCCGGCGAGGGAGAGCTTGTCGGGCTCGAACCTTCAGGCAGCTCGTCGCAAGCGGAGCCCCCAGCTCCACCAAGAAGGCGTCTCCGCAGGGCCGGGACGTAGCGGAGCGGCAGACGAGTCAACAGCCGCCGAGCCGTGCAACACACTCCACTGCGGCAAGCAGGGTTGCCGTGGGAGCGCCCCACGCTGCTGCGGCAACTGGAGCGGGGTCTTCCCGGTCCACCGCCACCGCCCCTGCCAAGCGGGCAAGGGAACCTACTCCTCCGCCTCGTCGCACCGGAGGCGAGCCGGACTTCAATCTCTCCGCACTTAGCTCCGATGAGGAAGAAGAAGAGTAAGACTCTTTACTCTACTTGTAGTTCTTCAATTTTTGTTGCTTTGTCTTGTATCTGACTTGCTTCACTCTGAACCCATTCCTTTTCAGGACGCTGGCCCAGAGAGCGGCGAAGAGAGCCAAGGCCGGCAACCCTTCCTCCAAGCAGCCCCAAGCATAAGTATATGGTTTATTTCCTGCTGTTGGGCGCGCATGGGTGCTTTTTCTTTGCTGATATCTGAATTTGGCTTGTGTAGGAGCAGAGCAGCCTCACCAGGAGTGCCCGGAAGCCGCTCCTGAAGTGCCATCTGCTTCAACTACACCGCCAAGGGAGAATTCCCCGGCACGGGAGCGTTCTCCGG
Organism: Triticum dicoccoides; assembly: GCF_002162155.2. NCBI lineage: Eukaryota > Viridiplantae > Streptophyta > Magnoliopsida > Poales > Poaceae > Triticum > Triticum dicoccoides. The sequence continues at coordinate 87,541,464 of NC_041385.1, forward strand.
CAAGGGAGAATTCTCCGGCAAAAGACCATTCTCCTGCAAGGGAGAATTCTCCGGCAAGGGGCAGTTCTCTGGCAAGGGACAGCACCAGTGGCCCTCTAGCGGTTGAGACCACGACTGCAGGCCCTAGTACAGGTAATCCTCTTGCCTGAAAACTTCCCTTGGGTTCTTCTTCTTCTGGTTTTCTTTTTGGATGTTCGCTTGATTTCTCTCCCTTTTTCCGTTCACCAGATCCATCTGCCACGGAGCCGATGGAAACCGAGGTCGCCAGCGAGGAGAACGCGCGCAGCAGCGTTGACGATGCCGTCACCACCGAAGGAGAGGCCGGCGTTGATGATCCTGCCGGCGAAGAGGCCGCCAAGGCTGCCGCCGCAGAAGCCGGCGAGGGATCCGGCAATCGCACTGACGGCCCCGAGGCCGCAGGAGCGCCAGGCGCTACGCCGACCGCCGATCCCTCCGCCGCTGCTGCAGCGCCAGGCTCCGAAGAGCCCCAGTCCGGCGCCTATCTGAAGGCCGGCGACGGCATCTTCATCAAGCTCCCCTGGGCTTCAAGCTCCAGGGCGTCGGTCGAAGGAGAGATGCTGGACGGAGAAGTACTTGCCTCCGCTGGGCTGAAGCTGGTTGACGCGCCAAGCAGTGACGAGCCTGAGGAGGAGCGGCTGCTGCGGAAGCTGCTGTCACTCTACCGCGCCCGACAAGCCAAGCTGGTGTCCCGAGAAGCACTTGTCGCGAAGGCGGGAGTGGACATCAAGAAGCGCGCGGAGGAGCTCCGGGTTTTCAGGCAGGAAGCTCTCCGGGCTCTGGCGGAGGAGCGGGAACAAGTTGACGAGGAGCGGAAGGCCTTCCTCCTCGAGAAGGCTGAAATCGAAGAGCGACATCGGCTTGTTGCCGAAAAGCTGTCTGCGCAAGAAGGTGAGCTGGCGCAGTGCAAGGTCAACCTTGACAGCCACGAGGAGGAGCTTGCCGCGCACGAGAAAACACTCGGCGGGGCTCTCAAGGAGGCGAAGGATGCTTCCGCAGCTGCCGAGGCCGCCAAGGAGGAGCTGGAGACGAAGGTGGCATAGCTGGAGGCCGATCTCAAGGCGAGCGGCGAGGAGCTTGCCGCGCTCAAGCGCGAGCGCGAGAAGGACGCCGCCGCTCATGGCGAGCTGCAAGGTCATCTCGCTAAGAGGATCAAAGAGCTCAGCGCCGCCAAGGACTCCAATGCAGATCTGGAGTTGAAGCTGGCCACATTGACTCAGACGCTAGATGGCGCCAGGGAGCGGGAAGTGGCCTTGTCAGAGAAGATCAAGGCCGACGAGGCGCTGCTGGCGAATGCTACTGCCGCCCAGGACACTTTCAGGGAGACCGTGGAGCATTGGACCGAGGGTCTTGTGGATGCTGCCGCGGCCATCGACAAGGAGCTGGCGCAGCTGGGGATGGAGGATTTCAGGTACTCCTCCGATGAGCACCTCCAACCCAGCGCCAAGCTCAGCTTGTTCTTCGAAGGCGTGGCGACGGCCCTCCAGCGACTCTGGGAGAAGATCCCAAAGCAGCTGGCCGACGAGTCGCGCAAGATCTGCGCAGGGGCTCTCCAGAAGGTGCTGGTCAAGGTGGCCTTTCGCAATCCAGGCCTCAACCTCACCAATGTGCTTAGGTCCTTGCCGCCGGATGCCGATCTGGAAGCGCTCAAGGCCCTTGTCGCACCCATTGTGGACAAGGTGAGCGGGATGAAGAGGGTTGAGGGCGATCGCGTAGATTAGGCCGCCCATTTTCTCTTTTCCTTGTCGCTGCTGGTCATGTTACGAGACGAACTGTTAGAGCTACGACAAGCTATCTTGTACTATGACTCTATTTTGAGGTGGCAATTGCTATGTTATTTCCTTTACTTGATTCCCTTCTTTGTATGTTTTTTGCCCTACGCTTTTAGGGAACTTGTCAGCGCAGGCACCTTAGCCGCGAGCGCTGAGTGCGGAACGTCAGCAGCCTGCTGGCGGTGCCGCTGCCGACAAGAAACCTTGTCGCAAGTAGTTGCAGCTCACTTAAGTTGTTGAGCGGACTCGAAACAAAATAAGGGCGCAACTAGCTACGAGTTGGTTCCTCCGCGCACAGTTTTTCCATACAAAGCAGGGTCGTTCGAGGAAGATAACTTAAAAAGTAAAACTGATTGCTCAAACTTTGGCAACTTAGCTTTTCTCTTAGCTTTTCTGTCGTTTGCTTTCCGGTAAGGCGAACACTTCCTTGAACGACGCCTGGTCCACACCATTATCTCCTTTCCCCCCCGGCAAACTTGTGCGCGAGGGAACTTCCTTCCTTTGAGAAAGAGAAAGCAGAGAAAACAATGATATGAAGCCTGACGGCTCGTTATTTCTTACCGGGGGTATGTGCTGCACAAAGTGTCAGATACATGCATGCAAAGAAATATAGAAAGCATGAAATTGACAAGATGTGCAGAGCACATGAGCTTTACTTATGCACGGGATCTGCGCTCGGCTTTGTACAAGGGATTACATGCAATATCGGCAAGACTTGTACAAAAGATTGTTGCCGGAACAGGTTCCGGCAACCGCGCCTTACGGGTAAAACTTACGAAGATGCTCAATGTTCCAGGAGTTGCTCACTGGATTACCATCTTCGGTCTCAAGGCGGACAGCGCCAGGCCTAGTGACTCGTTTCACCCGGTAAGGGCCTTCCCACTTCGGCGTCAACTTGTTAGAATTCTTGGCGGACTGAACGCGCCGAAGAACAAGGTCGCCTTCCTCGAGACTTCTGGCATTAACTTTGCGGCTATGGTAGCGGCGCAAAGCTTGCTGGTATCGAGCAGCTCGTACAGCAGCCTGAAGACGGTCCTCCTCAAGGAGCAGCGCGTCGTCTTGTCGCAGCTGCTCTTGCTCAATCTCATCATAAGCGAGCACTCGAGGTGACCCGTATACAAGTTCCGTGGGGAGAACTGCCTCTGCTCCATAGACTAGAGCGAAAGGTGTCTGGCCAGTGGCTCGATTTGGCGTCGTTCTGACCGACCAAAGAACCACCGGCAGCTCCTCAATCCAGTTCTTTCCGCACTTGCGCAGCCTGTCGAAAGTCATGGTCTTGAGTCTACCCAGCACTTCAGCATTTGCCCTCTCCGCTTGACCGTTGCTTCTCAGATGAGCAACAGAAGAGAATCAGACCTTGGCGCCAAGATCTTGGACGTACTGCATGAAGGTGCGGCTCGTGAATTGTGTGCCGTTGTCGGTGATGATCCTGTTAGGGATCTCGAAGCGGCAAACAATCGACGTAAAGAACTTGACTGCTGACTGTGCTGTCACCTTCCTCACTAGTTCCACTTCCGGCCACTTTGTGAACTTGTCGATTGCAACATACAAGTACTCAAAGCCCCCGACAGCTCAGGGAAAAGGGCCGAGGATGTCGAGCCCCCAGACCAAAAATGGCCAGGATAAAGGGATCGTCTGGAGAGCTTGAGCTGGCTGGTGTATCTGCTTGGAATGGAACTGGCACGCTTCACACTTGGTTACTTGTGCAGTTGCATCCTGGAGGGCTGTCGGCCAAAAGAAACCTTGCCGGAACGCTTTGCCGGCAAGTGCTCTTGCGCCAATGTGGTGACCACATACGCCTCCATGTATCTCTGCCAACAGCTTTTGTCCATCTTCCCGGTGGATACACTTCAATTTCACACCGTTGAGTCTTCTTCTGTACAGTGTGCTGTCGACAAACTGGTACATACTTGACTGTCGGGCTACTCTTTCCGCTTCTTCTTGCTCTTCGGAAAGTTCTCCTGTCTGAAGGAAACGGACAATCTGATGTGCCCATGCTGGAGCTTGCGGCTCGACAACAAGGACTAAAGGCACATCTGCTGCTGCGGGAACATCCGCTTCTACGGCGAGAACCTGAGGCTCAGCCGGAGCTTGATGTTCCCCGGCAAGCTTGCCAGAGCAAAGCTTGTCGGGAGCGTCTGCTTCGACGGAGCAAACCTTAAGGCTTGCCGGAGCAGACTGCTCCTCAGCACTCTCGGCGTTGATCTTGGGGACCTTCTTGGCGGCGGCTTCGGGGAGCTCTGCCGGCAAATAGTCGCCAAAAATCAACTTCCCCTTCTTGCTCTGTTCAGTTGACGGTGTTACAGATGGTTGAGTCAGCTTGAGCACAAAGATCCCTGGTTCCACAGGTAATTTAAGTGCGGCGCACTTTGACAGGCCATCGGCAATATCATTCTGAGTTCTTGGAACATGTTCCATTTGTAGGCCGTCAAAGTGCTCTTCTAGCTTTCTCACTTCATCAACATAAGCTTCCATCAACGGACTCTGATAATTCTTGTTCACTTGGCGGACGACAAGCTGTGAGTCTGCCCTGACAATGAGCTTCTTGATCCCAAGGTCTGCTGCGATCCTGAGACCGGCAAGCAAACCTTCATACTCTGCGGTATTTTTCGCTGCTTGCTCCTTGGGAAAGTGCATCTGGACTACGTACTTGAGGTGCTCTCCGGTGGGTGCGACAAGCAGCATGCCCGCACCGGCGCCTTGCAGCGAGAAAGCACCATCAAAGTACATCAGCCACTCTTTGCTTGCTTCCTTGATGGGGATGCTTGTTTCTGGAATTTCTTCATCTTGTGTTGGCGTCCATTCTGCTATGAACTCTGCCAGCGCTCTGCTTTGGATAGTTGAAGTGCTCTCAAACTTGAGGCCAAAGCTTGACAGTTCCAGTGCCCACTCGACAATCCTGCCTGTTGCTTCTGGACTTTGCAGTATCCTCTTCAGCGGAAAACGAGTGACGACTGTGATCTCATGTGCTTGAAAGTAATGGCGCAGCTTTCTCGAGGCCATGAGAAGGCCGAAAAGCAATTTCTGCACACCATAGTACCTTGACCTAGCCCCCTACAAAAGGGAACTGACAAAGTAAACTGGGCGCTGCACCATTCTTTTCTGCATCTTCTCATGTGACTGCGCAGATCCATCTTTGTCGGGACCAGAGCTTGCCGGTGAAGTCCTCTGCTTGTCGCTGGATGCATCTGCCGTGGTTGCTGGCTCATCATCTGCCTCCCTCACCACTACTAACGCAGCACTAACCACTTGATTGGTTGCCGCTATATATAGCAGCAACTTCTCTTGTGGCTTAGGTGCGACAAGTATTGGAGTGGAGGACAGGTATCTCTTTAAGTCCTGCAGCGCTGCCTCCGCTTCCGGGGTCCATTTCATTGGACCTGCCTTTTTCAATATTTTGAAAAACGGCAGGGTGCGCTCAGCAGACCTAGAGATAAACCTGCTGAGAGCAGCTACGCAGCCGGCAAGTCTTCGTATATCCTTGACGCGCTTTGGTGCTTCCATCTGCTCAATGGCCTTGATGTTGTCGGGATTGGCTTCGATTCCCCGCTGAGACACGAAGAACGCGAGAAGCTTGCCGGAGGGGACTCCAAACACACACTTCTCGGGGTTAAGCTTGAGGTTGATCTTGCGCAGATTTGCAAAGGTTTCGTCTAAATCTTGAATCAGAGTCGCCTTGTCCTTGCTCTTGACCACTATATCATCCATGTAGGCTTCCACATTTCTGTGCATTTGCGGCTCAAAAGTGTAATGGACTACCCTTGCAAATGTTGAACCAGCATTCTTTAAACCGAAAGGCATCCGTACAAAACAGTATGTGCCACATGGGGTGATGAATGCGGTCTTCTCCTCATCCTCTTCCGCCATGAAGATCTGATGGTACCCTGAGTATGCATCAAGAAATGACAGCAAGTCACATCCGGCCGTGGAGTCAACAATCTGGTCGATGCGCGGCAAGGGAAATAGGTCTTTGGGACAAGCTTTATTGACATCGGTAAAGTCGATACAAAGTCTCCATTTCCCGTTTGCTTTGCGCACGACTACAGGATTGGCCAACCACGTAGGATGGAGCACTCCTCTGACAAGGCCTGCTGCTTCCAATTTCTTGATTTCTTCTGCAATGAATTCTTGACGCTCCACTGCCTGCTTCCTAACTTTCTGCTTGACGAGGCGCGCACGAGGGCAGACGGCAAGATGGTGCTCTATTACTTTCCTGGGAACACCGGGGATGTCAGACGGTTGCCACGCAAACACGTCGACGTTCGCCCGCAGGAAAGCAATGAGCGCGCTTTCCTATTTAGGGTCGAGAGTGGCACTGATGGTGAAGGTACCACTAGTGCCATCCTCCTTGGCGGACACCTTCTTGGTCTCTGGTGGAGCTGCCATTGTCTTCTTACACTTGCCGGAGGAGCTCGATGGTGCGTCCTCGACGGTAGCGCAGCACTCCGAAGAGGTGCGCTTGCCGGAGTGGGCATCAGAACTCTTGCCGGACTTGGTCTTCTTCTTCGCCCCGGGAGCTTCAGCGGCAAGTGACTTGCGATCTGTTGCGGCTGCTGCTTCCCGGTAGATCTTGTCGGCGCAGATAAGAGCATCTTTCTTGTCGTCAGGGACAGAGATGACACTTATCGGGCCTGGCATCTTCAGCATGTTGTATGCATAGTGAGAGGCTGCCATGAACTTGGCGAGTGCTGGACGACCGAGTATCCCATTGTAGGGCAATGGAAAGTTAGCAACGTCAAAAGTGACCCTCTCAGTCCTAAAGTTCAACTCGCTGCCAAATGTCACCGGCAGCGTGATCTTTCCCTTCGGCTTGCTTCTTCCCAGATTGATTCCTTGGAATGTTCCGGTCTCTTCGAGCTCGCTATCAGGGATCTGGAGTTTCTAGAGTACCGCGGAGGAGATCAGATTCAAGCCGGCTCCGCCGTCAACTAGCATCTTAGTGACCTTGAGGTTGCGGATAGTTGGTGAAACCAACATCGGCAAGCACCCGACCGCAATTATGCGGTCAGGGTGGTCCTCAATATCAAAGATGATAGGCGTGTTGGACCATTTCAGAGGCTTGCGTGACTCGACGGGTGGTTCCACCGCATTGACTTCCCGCATCCACTGCTTGAGCTGGCAGTGGGAAGTATGCAGAGAAGCACCACCGTCAATGCACAGGACCTCTGTGGCTTTCTAGAACTCCTGCTCATCGGTCTCGTCATCATCCATATCTTCATCGTCGTCGTCATCTTCATCCTTGTCGCGGCCGCGTGGAGGTCTATCTCCTTGCCGCTGCTTGGCCTTGCCGCGGCGTCCTCCTCGGCCGGGGCGTTTCTTGCCGGCTCCTCCAGCACCTTCCTGGGCCTTCTCCTTGTCGCGTCGCTCGTATTCAGCCTTTTGCTGCTCGACAAGCTGCTCGACCTTCTTGCAGCTCTGGAGGTCATGGCCCTTGGTGCGGTGGATTTTGCAGTACTGCTTGTTGGTGCTGTCCTGCTTGTCGGCGACCGCCACAGCCTGGCAGTTGTTGCCACCGGAGCTACCAGTTTTGGCTTTCTTGGCGCCACCTCCGCTGCCGGACTGCTCAATGACTAGCACATCTTTGCCTTTCTTCTTCCGGTTGTTCCACCGCCGGTTTTTCTTTGCCGGGGCGGTCCCCTCACTATCTGATCCTGCTGCTTCTGTATTCTCTCCGGAGAGTTTCCTCCCCTCCTCAGCACGCGCACACTTGTCAGCCAGGGCGTATAGCTCACTGACGTCTCTGATCTTGCACATCGCCATCTCCTCCCGCATCCTGCGGTTCCGCAAGTTCTGATGGAACGCGCTGATTACCGCGGCAGGGTGGACATCTGGGATGTTGTGCTGTACGCGGTTGAATCTCTGAATGTACTTGCGCAGGGGCCCTCCTTCCTTTTGGGCGAGCAGATGAAGGTCGCTTTCTTGGCCAGGAGGCTTGTGGCCACCTATAAAAGCGCCGACAAACTGATGGCATAGGTCTTCCCAGGAGGATATAGAGTTGTTCGGCAAGTGCATGAGCCAGGATCTGACATTGGGCTTGAGTACCAGCGGGAAGTAGTTGGCAAGGATCTTGTCGTCCCGCCCCCCAGCAGCTTGCACTGCGATGGTGTAGATGCTGAGGAACTCCGACGGATGTGACTTGCCGTTGTACTTCTCTGGCACGTCTGGCTTGAAATTCTTCGTGCTGGGCCACTGGACTTGCCGCAGCTCACGAGTGAACGCAGGGCAACCTACCGCGTACGGCAAGTCACCTGGTTCCCCTGGTGCATGCATGTAGACAGAGGGCCCAGCGCGCTGTTCTGATTGACGCCGCGCTTCTCTTCGGCGCTCGATACGAGTTCGAGAGTCTTGTTGCTGTCGCTCGCGAAGAACTTGGCGCTGATCGCGACGAGCTCGTGGATCTGATGACGCGGTAGAGTCGCTGTCGAGGTGGATCCGGAGAGTCGGCGATCTTGGCCTTCTGGGTGGAGAGTGCATGGTGGTTGCACCCCCACCGGTTTCGTCGCCATCGGCTCGCGCCCGGCAATCCTGCCGTGGCAGCGACGTACTCGGCTGCCGTGGAGTGTTGCCGTTGGCAAAGCCGATGAGACTCTGAATGGTGGCCCTCCATTCATCGATCTTGTCTGCCGTTGGAGGGTAATCCAGGAGTAGTTGAGCTCGCGCCAAAGCTTCTGCTGGAGTGGTGGGCGGTAGTGGCGAACGGTGCGAGGAGCAGGACATGCTCGGACTTCTAACTATGTTAGAAGGAGCAGTATCTCGTCCAGGCGACCGTGCCTCGCTCGTGCCAGCATGTTGGCGTGCATGCTGGTCTCGAGCGTCCCGAGATCCACCAGCTCGATCTTGGTCCAACAAACGTATGGTACTGCGAATACCATGACGTTGTCGGTCCTGCGCCTCCTGAGATGGGCGCGGTGCTTGTACGGATGGCGAGGTCTGTGGAGCCTTGTCCTTGGACCTGGTATCACCGTGAGCTCACTCGTCGATGTCCGTTCTTCCACCGGCATCTACCCCACCACCCGTTTGCTCCGGTGGTGGTGGGATCGACGAGGACGGAACAGTTGCCGCCAAAGTATTCTTCTTCGGTGGCATGTCGATGAAGGAAATGAAGATCTAGCCCGTGTGAACGCCGGATCAGGTTCACACAACCTCGACGCTCCCCTACCTGGCATGCCAAAGATGTCGGGGAAACTGATCCACAAACATCTATGGGGCCGGCGGACCGAGCCCCTTTCGGTTTGGCGGGGGGCGGAGATCGCAGGAAGAGCAGATCGAGGCGAAGCACACGAGCGGTTTACCCAGCTTCGGAGCTCTCCGGAGAATAATACTCCTACTGTTGCTTGTCTGATTGTATAGAGTTCTTGCTCGGGAGCGCTGAGTGCTACAGTACACTCTAGCTGCTAACGAGACCGAGCTTGAGTGTTTTCTGGCTTCGAACCTTCCGAACCCCTCTCTACGTTGCGCATGGGCCTCCTTTTATATGCTCAAGGGGTCACCGACAGGTGGCAACGTAGACAAGGGTAAAAATGGAAAAAGGACTTGCGGTTGGTACAACAACCTGTATAGTGTATCATACCTAACCCTGACGGCAGGGGACAAAGGCATTAAATGCCCGTCTACGTCGCCCAAATAGTGCAAACAGGGACCGTCAGGGACGCCACCGTTCGCCACGATGCGATCTTGTCAGCGCCGCTTGCCACCGTGCACCACTGGCTGCACAGCCTCTCGCCACGCGCGCCTGGAAAGGCCCCAGGGCGACATGTTGGTGGATGCGCTGGAGCGTAGGTACAGGGTGGTAGCATGCCGCGGCAAGTGCCTTGCCGCGGTCGTTGTCTTTTCGCGTCCGGAAGCTTGTCGCTCCCCGGGCCATGCCGGGACGCGTGGCGCGTCGCGGCAAACTCCTTGAGATGCCTTGGTGGGCCTTCCCGGCAAGCTCCTCTTGCCGGGGCCTTGTCTCCTTGGCTTGGATGCTTTGCTCTTATGCCTTGGTTGGCCTTCCCGGCAAGCTCCTCTTGCCGGGGCCTTGTCTCCTTGGCTTAGATACTTTGTTCTTGAATGGCTCCACAGGAACCGCGGAGGACCTTGGCGGTCACCCGGCAAGCCTTGCCGCAGGTGGCTGCAACTGCCCGTGCACAAGTTCGGGATACTAGGGTACCCCTACTCTAGTACACCGACAATACATGATCCAAATCAATTAACCCATGTCCCATCATCACATGAGATGGGGTAGTCATTAATGGTGAACATCTCTATGTTGATCATATCCACTATATGACTCACGTTCGACCTTTCAGTCTCCAGTGTTCCGAGACCATGTTTGTACATTCTAGGCTTGTCAAGTTTAACCCAAGTATTCTGCGTGTGTAAAACAGGCTTAAACCCGTTGTATGTGGACGTAGAGTCTATCACACCCGATCATCAGATGGTGCTTCGAAATGACAAACTTTGGCAACGATGCATACTTAGGGAGAACACTTTTATCTTGAAATTTAGTGAAGGGATGATCTTATAATGCTGCTGTCGTTCTAAGCAAAATAAGATGCATAAAGGATAAACATCACATGCAATCAAAATATGTGACATGATATGGCCATCATCATATTTTGCTTTTGATCTCCATCTCCAAAGCATCGTCGTGATCTCCATTGTCACCGGCTTGACAACTTGATCTCCATCGTTGCGTCAGGGTCGTCTCGCCAACTATTGCTTCTACAACTATTGCTACCGCATAGCGATAAAGTAAAGCAATTACATGGTGCTTGCATTTCATATAATAAAGATACAACCCTAAGGCTCCTGTCGGTTGTCGATATTACAAAACATGATCATCTCATACAACAGTATATCACATCACGTCTTGACCATATCACATCACAACATGACCTGCAAAAACAAGTTAGACGTCCTCTACTCTGTTGTTGCAAGTTTTACGTGGCTACTACGGGCTTCTAGCAAGAACCGTTCTTACTTACAGCAAAAGTGACAAAGGTGATTTATCAAGTTTGTTGTTTAAACCTTCTTCAAGGACCGACCGTAGTCAAATTCGATTCAGCTAAAATAGGAGAAACAGACATCTGTGATACGTCTCCAATGTATCTATGATTTTTGATTGTTCCATGTTGTTAGATTATCATTCTTGGATTTTTTACAATCATTTTATAGCAACTTTATATCATTTTATGGGACTAACCTATTGACATAGTGCCCAGTGCTAGTTTCTATTTTTGCTTGTTTTTTACTTCGCAGAAAATCAATACCAAACGGAGTCCAAACGCAGCAAAACTTTTTGGAGATTTTTTCTAGACCATAAGACACATGATGGGCCAAGGAAGTACCAGAGGGGGGCTCCGAGGAGAGCACAACCCACCTGGGCGCGCCTGGGGGACTAGGCGCCCCCTGGTGGGTTGTGCCCACCTCGGCCACCTCTCGCACCACCTCTTTGCTCTATAAATACCGGGAAAATCCAAAAACCCTAGGGGAGTCGACGAAACACAATTCCAGCCGCCGCAAGTTCCAGAAACCACAGATCCAATCTAGACGCCATCAGGAGGGGTTCATCATCCTCATTGGTGCCTCTCTGATGATGTGTGAATAGTTCATTGTAGACCTTCGGGTCCATAGTAGTGCTAGATGGCATCCTCTCTCACTCTTTGGATTCTCAATACAATGGTCTCTTGGAGATCTATTTGATGTAACTCTTCTTGCGGTGTGTTTGTTGGGATCTGATGAACTTTGAGTTTATGATTAGATCTATTTTATCCATGAAAGTTATTTGAGTTTGGTTTTCTTGTATGCATGATTGCTTATAGCCTCATATTTCTTCTTTGAATTTTTGGTTTAGTTAGGCCAACTAGATCGATTTTTCTTGCCATGGGAAGAGGTGCTTTGTGATGGGTTCGATCTTACGGTGCTCAATCCCAGTGACAGAAGGGGACATGACACATATCTATCGTTCCTATTAAGGATAACAAGGTGGGGTCTATTCCTACATGAATAGATCTTGTCTACATCATGTCATTGTTCTTATTGCATTACTCCATTTTTCCATGAACTTAATACACTAGATGCATGCTCGATAGCCGTCGATGTGCGGAGTAATAGTAGTAGATGCAAGCTGGAGTCGGTCTACTAATCTTGGACGTGATGCCTATATAATGATCATTGCTTGGATATCGTCATAAATATCTGAAGTTCTATCAATTGCCTAACTGTAATTTGTTTACCCACCGTATGCTATATTTCTCGAGAGAATCCACTAGTAAAATCTACAGCCCACGGGTCAATTCTTTATCATATTTGCCTTTGAGATCTATTTCATTCCCTTTTATTTTCAGATCTATTAATCCAAAAACCCAAAAATACATTGCTGCATTTTTTTTATTTCACGTTTCCGCGAGATCTCACTGGTACAGCGAGGTGATATACAAATGGTTTTTAACCCCTTTCCGTGACGACATTCTGAATCGGTGCCTAGTGAGTGACCGCGATAGGGGGGGGTCCTTCCCACACGACCTAAAAACCGTCAGGGATAGGCCCTCCTGGCACACACGCTCGGCAAATGAGGCCGTGCGTAACGGGTGAGTGATCAACTATGATTATACAGGCCCAGCCAGTTCCGGTCGTAAGTATATCTCGCACAGTCAGTCCCAAACAAGCGTTTCCATTTGTTATGTACATTCCGCATAGTCAATCCAAGGAATACATTTCCGTTCTTATGTACATCCCACATAGTCAATCCAGGGAAAACGTTTCTGTTCGTATGTACATCCCACACAGTCGATCCAGGGAAAACGTTTCAGTTTGTATGTACATCCCACACAGTTTTATGTATAGGCTCGTGTGTGATAGGTGTAACTATCAGACACGCTCTGCCTCGGTTAACCATTTGCTTTTATTCAACTACATCACACACCATTTGATGAAGAAAACTGTGTGGCATTGGGCTATCCATTACAAGCGCTTTTACTGCTAGAACAGTTTGCAAAGTTCCATGGCCCATTTAGCACATTTATTAGTTTTCAATTAATAATTCCAATATTAAGCAAATTCACATTTCATATCGAACAGCTGTTTTCCAATTTCATATGAGGCACATAAATATGTTTTAACATCACATTACGATAGCTACCTGAAAACAACACAGTGCAGCATATAGCTAGCTCAGCTTCATAAGAACAATCTTAGAACAATATATTCATTTCCCTTATCGAGATCATCCAGGCTTATCTTATACACCTCTGCATTCAGTTCAGTAAGAACATGTTTTGCACTAGCCAACTGGGAAAGTGCCTCCTCCTTCGCCAACACCATCTTAGCAAAGTTTCATTTAAAAAATCTGAGCTCATTCTCCACCTTCCTATTTTTATCCCGCATCTTCAAATATTCTTTAGTGTTGACAACACTTTCTCTAAGCCTACCTATGTTCTCTTCCTCATACATGCTCCAGAGCTTTGCTAGGCACATCTTCGAAGACTGTGGCCACTCTTGATCAACCCACTCCAGGTAAGAACACTTCCTTTCATCCTATAATATTTGAAACTAGATCAGTAACATTTGTAGGGGAAATGGGTTTATAGCAACACAGAAAATCACTAATACTTATTTTGAAAAACTGGAGAAACAGTTTAATTATGATATATCTTCTAAAAAAGATCAATGTGCAAATGAATTAATTTCTACTGAGACAATAACCAAATTCTGAAACATCAGAAGCTATACTTAACTACAACAACGCTACAAGTTCTTACTCATGTACTATAAAAAACAAATTGAACATTTTATGAGAAAGCTAAATATAGCTACAACAACATAGCGATAGTGTTTGGATGACATCAAATTGATACTAACAGGTGTGTACATGCACAAATTGAGTAACATGGAACTAATAGCACTAAGGTCGTCCACTATGTATGCCAAAACCAGTGTAAAGACAACTATTGCTACATTTCGCACCGGTGCCCTGCACTGGCAAGCCGATGCAGCGGAAAAAAATGACGGATCAGGACTCCGGAGCACCTAGTTACTCCGATGCCCAGTTCCTTCATGCCATAAAAATTTAGTATTTTACTGCTTGGCTTCTCGGATGTGTGGCCCAAAGTTTGCTGCACAAACTGCTGAAGCGGTGCCAAATAATTTTCTAATGGCACCGCTGATGAGATGGCAACATTTTCAGATACTAGGTACAAACTGTGACACTGTCTTAGGATGCATTTGGTTGAAGGTGTGGTATGAATGGGTTAGGACCATGACAGTGTCTGAATCACATCTAACAAATGATTTGTAACAACTAAAGTGGGGCTAACCTTCTCTACACATGCCAGAAACTTCCTCCCATTGTCCACAGATTCAAACGCAACTAGCTTCACGCATGGAGATTGTTGGTGACAACGAGCAGACACATCTTCAACCACCCCGATCCGTTCGTTGCAACTGATGGTCCTAGGGAGCTACAAGAGGAAGAAATGACTCAAATCGACCGCTGGTGTCTACTATGCAACTTTATTCTTGTAGACACGTGTTGGGCCTCCAAGCTCAGAGTTTTGTAGGATGGTAGCAATATTCCCTCAAGTGGATGACCTAAGGTTTATCAATCGTGGGAGGCGTAGGATGAAGATAATCTCTGACAAGCAACCCTGCAATCAAATACAAGAAATCTCTTGTGTCCCTAACACACCCAATACAATGGCAAATTGTATAGGTGCACTAGTTCGGCGAAGAGATGGTGATAAAAGTGTAATATGGATAGTAGATATGAGTTTTTGTAGTGCGAACAATAAAAAACATCAAGGTAGTAGATAATAAAACGAAGCACAAACGGTATTGCAATGATGGAAAATGAGGGCTAGGGTGCATACTTTCACTAGTGCAATCTCTCAACAATGCTAACATAGTTGGATCATATGATTATCCCTCAAACTACAATAAAGAATCACTCTCGAGTTCCTATTAGCAGAGAACAAAAGATATAAATTATTTGTAGGGAACGAAACCACCTCAAAGCTATTCTTTTCGACCAATCTATCCTAGAGTTCGTACTAAAATAACATCAAGATATTCTTTCCCATCGATCTAATCAAGAGTTCGTACTAAAACAACATCAAGCAATTCTTTCCGATCGATCTAATCAAGAGTTCGTACTAAAATAACACCATATGATACATATCAACCAACTCTAATGTCACCTAGATACCCCAATTTAACGCGAGTACCCATGAGTTAATTATACGATATGTGTCAAACAATTTCAGATTTATAATACTCAATCGACACAAAGAACTACAAGGGGGCCCCAAAGTTTCTATCGGAGAAAAGATAATAAAAACGTGCATCAACCCCTATGCATAGATTACCCCAAAGTCACCTCGGGAATCCACAAGTTGTGTCAGAGTAATGGGCCACGGGTAGGCTTACCCGAGCCCCAGAACCTTTCAAGACATCGGGGCAGGCCGCGCCCCTCAAAGCCGAGTCTCAGATGACGACTCCCAAATGGGCCGAGTCTCAGATGACGACTCCCAGATGGGTCGAGTCTCAGATGACGACTCCCAGATGGGCCGAGTCTCAGATGACGACTCCCACATGGGTCGACTCATGGCCGGCGACTTCTGGAGGAGCCGGCTATGGAAAGTCGGCCCACGACTCTACTCTCATTGCAATAGACGGGGCGGGTACGACCACGGCGTGGCCGTCACCTCCTGCTTGCAAGGAGCCGGCATGGCTACAGTGTGTCGTACCGCCGGAGATCTCCAGCGTGGCCCGGCACTGTAGCCATGCCAGACCTGACCTCCGCCACAGTGCGCGGCGCACTGTGGCCACGATGGCCTGCCTATACGGCTCAGAGACGGCGGACCCGCCAGTCAGTGAGAGCATAGAAGACGGCGGATACGCCCCGAAGGTGGCCCCGTGGGAGTCGGCTCCCCGGAGTCGGCCAGCCTCTCCCACGGGTCCCACGCGCCATTAACCAGACAAGATGGGGAGTAATGACAGTGATCGCCCGATAGACGGCGGCACTGTTGCCACGACCCAATGACCAAGCCTGCATCACCAGAAGCACGGCTACAGTGCCGGAATCGCCGGTGGGGCCCGCGAGTCGGCGGGCCCCATCAGTCAGCAGAGAAGACGGCGGCCTGTGAAATAGACGGCTGGGACCCGCGCCCAGCCGGATTGCCATTGTACCCCCGGGGGGTAGGCCTATATAAACTCCCAGGGGCACCCATGCAAAGGGTTCGCATCCATTAGCCTTAGACCAGATCATATAGGAAGAAGAAGGCTAGCCTTGCCTCCTTCCACCTCCAGAATACCGCTCTAGGAGCAACCTTGTAGTCACTACGCCTTAGTGATCATGCGGAGACCCCGCAGAGTAGCAGTAGGGGTGTTATCTCCCCGGAGAGCCCCGAAGCTGGGTAAGATTCACCGGCGTGCATGCCTTCGCCTAATCCCGTTTCCTGGCACCGGCGACGTTCTACTCGCTCCCACCATGATAAGCCATCCTTTGGCATATGTCGCACCCAACCCCCGACATTTGGCGCCCACCGTGGGGCGAGGTGCACCATCGTCCGGAGACCTGCTTTGGACGGGAACCCTTTTCCTCCCCCGCGAGCGTAGCTAGCCCGGCACGCCCGATGGCGCTTGCCCTGACGCGCTGCAAAGCGTCGACGACGCCTGCGCGGCGAGCTGCCTCGCTGACCTTCTCGGCGAGGTTACCATCTCTGATGAGCCTGCATCCGATGCGGGCACATGCGGCCCCGAAAGCCTCCTTGCGGGCCTCCTCGACCATCTCCACGTCGCCGGCGAGCCTGCCATGGACTTGGAGTCCGTAGGCTCCACCGACCCGATGTTGGTCGACTCCGACGGCGTGTCGCTCGACACGTTCCCCTCCAACATGGTGATCTACGACGAGCCGCTCCCTCGCGAGGCGAGCGGCGGAAGCGCCATCACGGAAGTGCTCGTCATCAGTCTTGGCAAGCACTCCGGTGAAGGAGCTCATGACCCGCTCGACGCGGCTCTGCGAGACCTGACGGCGCCCATCCTGGAGGACGCTGACGCTGAGACGCTGGAGGCACGCCGCCTTCAGCTTGTCGAAGGCGCGAAGAAGCTGGCAAGCATGAGACGCTTGTCGGAGGCCTACCAGCGTGAGATGGATCACGCTGTGGGCGGCTCGCCAGCGCCGACTGGGCCTAGCCGCCTAGGCACGGTCCGACAACGCGGTGCAGCCATCGCCAACCTGTTCGGGGCCGATCGCCCCGTATATGCCACACCTGCGGAGAACATCCGTGCCGCCGAGGCGGCAGCAAACGAGCTAGACAATTTCGAAGGCGAAGAGCGCCGCCTAATGACCAAGCGAGTCCAGCGACTCCTCAAAGCGGCTGCCGCACAGAACGAAGCCGGTTGTCGCACGGAGGCGCCGCAGTGACAAAATGATGACTTACCTCCCCACCGAGATCAAGGCGCGATATCTCGGACGCCGACTGGCGGAGTCCGCGGAAGAAAAGAGATGGATCCGGCTGTCAGCCACAGTCGGACTCGCATCACCATCGAGCGCGACCAAGACGGCCGCCCAAGAGCAGTGGAGCAGCAGGGCGACTACCTGCCTCCCCCACCACGAAGGGAAAGACGAGTCTCCCCACCGCCTATCGAGCATCCGACTCTCGGCGACCGCCTCGGCCATCGAGAGGGAGTCGAAGAGAATGACGCTCGCCACCGGATCGATCGACTCCACCGATCCCTGGCGCTGGAAGAAGAAGACGAGCTGGGTCCACCATGATTTGGGCCCCGCATCCAAGATGAGCCCTCCCCAAAGGGTTCACGCTCCCCCGAGACACACCCATATACACCGGCTCCGTGAAGCCGAAAGATTGGCTAGTTGACTACTCCACAGCCGTCAACATAGCAAACGGCAACAAGCGTGTTGCCGTGAAGTACGTTCCGCTAATGCTCCA
This sequence comes from Triticum dicoccoides, assembly GCF_002162155.2. NCBI lineage: Eukaryota > Viridiplantae > Streptophyta > Magnoliopsida > Poales > Poaceae > Triticum > Triticum dicoccoides. The sequence goes on from NC_041385.1 coordinate 87,559,183, forward strand.
GGGCACGGCCCAGACATGGTTGAACAGTTTGAAGCCCCGCAGCATCAACAGCTGGGTCGACTTCACCGAAGCTTTCATCCACAACTTCACCAGCATGTACAAGCGGCCTCCCAAGCCACGACAACCCTCCTTGTGCGTGCAAGGCCAAGACGAGTCGACACACGACTACCTCACCCGATGGGGCGAGCTACGGAACTCCTGCGAGGGCGTGCACAAGGTGCAGGCTATCGAGTACTTCACCGCTGGGTGCAGAGAAGGCACCCTCCTCAAGCACAGGCTCCTCTGCGACGAGCCCGAGACCCTCGACGAGTTGCTGGTCATTGCAGACAAATATGCCACAGCCGACTCCTCCATGAAGACAGAGATTCAAGTTAGTGCGACTGGCAAAGTGGCCCCTCAAGCTCCCAGAACTCCGGCTGGAGATACCAGTCGGCGACAGCAGCATAATGATCACAAGCGCAAGGCCTCGCAGCCGACTTCCAGCAGTCGGCAGGTCACGACAGTCGAAGACCAACAGCCTGAGGGGCAGCCTCTGGCGAAGCGGCAGAAAGGCGGCAAGTCCAACTGGTTACCGGCCTTCTATTACGAGCAGACTCTGGATGGTCCCTGCAAGTTTCACAGCGGCGCGAAGCCATCAAACCATACCACCCGGAAATGCCACTGGCTCACCAGAATCGCCAAGGGAGATGGCCTCCTTCCTCCACCGCCTGCTGGGCCGCCGCCTCCACAGCTGCCCCAGCAGCCGGCGGCCAGGCCAGTCGGCACCGTACAAGATGAATACCCCGAAGAACATGGAGCTTATGTAGTGTTCACCAGTATGGCTGATGATCGACGCAGCAGACGGTTGCAGCAGCAAGAAGTAAACGCAGTAGCATCAGATACTCCGGAGTTTATGCATTGTCCGAGAAGCCTATCAGTTGGAGCAGAGCAGATCACCCAGAGGTGATGCCGAATCCGGGCTCCTACGCCTTGGTTCTGAGTGCTACCTTGGCCACTGATAGGCGGGCCGCTCGCTTCTCGTGAGTGTTGATAGACGGAGGCAGCAGCATCAACATCCTGTACAAGGATACCATGGAGAAATTAGGAATCAAGCAGAAATAGCTTCAAAGCAGCCGAACTGTTTTCCATGGCATTGTGCCTGGCCTTTCCTGCTCCCCAATCGGCAAGATCCATATAGACATCCTCTTCGGAGACAAAGAACATTTTCGCCGAGAGCCAGTCTGGTTTGAAGTGGTGGACCTTGAAAGCCCATACCAAGCGTTGCTTGGCCGACCTGCTTTAGCCAAGTTCATGGCGGTCCCCCGCTACGCTTACCTCAAGATGAAGATGCCGAGTTCAAAGGGGATTATGACCGTGGCTGGCGACTACAGGAAGTCGTCCGCCTGCACGGCCGAGAGTAGTCAGCTGGCCGAGTCCCTGGTAATCGCAGCTGAGAGGCGGCTCCTTGACCGGGTTGTGGCGATGGCCGACAAGCAGCCAGAGATGTCGCCCGACCCCAAGGAGTTGGAGGCTGAGGGTTCGTTCAAGCCGGCTAAAGAAACAAAGAGGATACCTTTGGACCCGGAGCACCCAGAGAAGCACGCTGTCATAGGTGCAAACCTAGACAGCAAATAGGAAGGCGAGCTCGTCGATTTCCTCCATGAGAATCGAGACATCTTTGCATGGTCCCCTAAAGACATGCCAGGTGTACCGACGGAATTCGCCGAGCACAAGTTACATGTCCGATCTGATGTGAAGCCCGTCAGGCAGCCCTTGCGCCGCCTGTCAGAAGAGAAAAGAAGAGTTGTTGGTGAAGAGATAGCCCGACTCCTAGAGACCGGCTTCATTATGGAGGTGTTCTTTCCAGAATGACTGGCGAACCCGGTCCTGGTGTTGAAGAAGAACAAGCAGTGGCGGATGTGTATCGACTACACAAGCCTCAACAAAGCTTGCCCCAAAGATCCATTTGCTCTGCCAAGAATTGACCAGGTGATAGACTCCACAGCCGGATGCGAGCTGTTGAGCTTCTTAGATGCATATTCAGGATATCACCAGATCAAGCTGAACCCGGCAGACAGACTGAAGACTGCTTTCATCACGCCGTTTGGAGCCTTCTGCTACCTGACTATGACGTTCGGCTTAAGGAATGCCGGCGCCACCTTTCAGCGTTGCATGCAAAAATATCTCCTCAAGCAACTCGGCAGAAATGCCCACGTCTACGTGGATGATGTGGTAGTGAAGACGGAAAAGCGGGGAACATTGTTGGAAGATCTCCAAGAAACCTTTGAGAATCTGTGCCGATTCCAGATCAAGCTCAATCCAGAGAAGTGTGTCTTCGGAGTACGAGCCGGCCAGCTCCTTGGCTTCCTAGTCTTCGAACGCGGCATAGAGTGCAACCCTATAAAGATCAAAGCCATCGAGAGGATGGCAGTCCCCCGCCGACTGTTAGATGTGCAGAAGTTCACCGGCTGCTTGGCGTCCATCAGCCGATTCATCAGTCGGCTGGGCGAGAAGGCTCTCCCTTTGTACCAACTAATGAAGAAGACCACCTTTTTTGAGTGGAACCACAAGGCGGATGAAGCGTTTCTCGATCTGAAGAAAATGTTGACTACTCCTCCTGTGCTGGCGGCTCCGACTCCCAAAGAGCCTATGCTCCTATACACTGTCGCCACCAGCCGGGTAGTCAGCACAGTTGTCGTAGTCGAACGCAAGGAGGAAGGCAACGCGCTCCCTGTCCAGAGACCGGTATATTACCTGAGCGAGGTACTGTCGACCTCCAAGCAGAACTAACCCCACTACCAGAAGATGTGCTACGGCGTGCATCTCGCCGCCAAGAAGCTAAAGCCTTACTTTCAAGAACATCCAATCACTATGGTTTGCACCGCTCCACTGGCCGAGATCATCGGAAGCCGTGATGCTTCAGGCCGAGTAGCCAAGTGGGCCATAGACCTGGCTCCCTACACCATCTACTACCAGCCCCGCACCGCCATCAAGTCACAAGCACTGGCCGACTTCCTTGTCGACTGGGCCGAGACCCAGTACCTGCCGCCAGCACCTGACTCCACCCATTGGCGAATGCATTTCAATGGCTCCAAGATGCGCACGGGCCCGGGAGCTGGCGTCGTCCTCACCTCCCCCAAAGGCGACAAGCTCAAGTACGCACTGCAGATCCACTTTGCCGCCTCCAACAACAAAGCCGAATACGAGGCGCTCGTTCACGGGCTCCGGCTTGCCAAAGAACTCGGCATCTGCCGGATCTTGTGCTACGGCGACTCCGATTTGGTGGTCCAGCAGTCATCTAGCGACTGGGACGCCGAGGACGCAAACATGGCGAGCTACCGCTTCCTGGTGCAGCAACTCAGCGGATATTTCGAGGGGTGTGAATTCCTTCACATTCCAAGAAATGACAATGACCAAGCGGACGCCCTGGCACGAGTCGGCTCCACCCGTCAAGCAATACCATCCGGCGTCGCCCTTCAGCGCCTCCTCAAGCCGTCTATCAAGCCTTCGCCAGAATCAGACTCCATTTTTGTGCCAGCTCCCCCCGAAGAATTCGGATCCGACTCAAGAGCACCAGCAGACGGCACAAGAATCCTCACAGACGGCTCCAAAAATACCGCAGTCAAAGCTGGCCCGGGGACTTCAGAGCCCGGCCAGGGGACTGCGACAGTCAGCCTGAAGACTTCAGAGCCCGGCCCGGGGGCTGCGACAGTCAGCCTGAAGACTCCAGAACTCAGCCCGGGGACTGCTCCAGTCGGCCCGGGGACTTCATCGACCCAGCAAGCGGCCGCAGATCCTAGCCCGCCGCCTCCCAGCCCAGCCACCCTTGTCCAAGTCGCAATAGTGGCAATCAAAGAAGTAGCAGCACCCTCATGGGCCCAGCCCATCCTCAAGTTCCTAGTAAACAGAGAGCTGCCAGCTAATGAAATCCTGGCTCGGCAAGTGCAACGCCGAGCGGCGGCCTATACCATAGTCAACTGAGAGCTGGTCAGGCGCAGTGTCACTGGTGTCTACGAACGCTGTGTCGAGGCAGAACAAGGCCAATCAATCCTCAAAGACATCCATGAAGGCGAGTGTGGCCACCATGCGGCTTCAAGGGCACTCGTCGCCAAAGCCTTCCGACACGGCTTCTTCTGGCCGACTGCCCTGGAAGAGGCCAAGGAATTAGTCCAAAACTGCAAAGGGTGCCAGATGTTCCGTTCCAAGCTACTCTAGCCGGCTTCGGCGCTCAAGACCATTCCCATTGCCTAGCCCTTTGCGGTTTGGGCCTGGACATGGTGGGACCATTCAAGATGGCACGAGGCGGCCTAACTCACCTACTTGTCGCAGTGGACAAGTTCACCAAGTGGATAGAAGCAAAACCCATCAAGAAATTGAATGGTCCGACTACAGTAACCTTCATCACCGCATTACGACTCGGTACGGCATACCACATAGCATCATCACAGACAATGGCACAAATTTTGCCAAAGGAGCCTTGGCCCGTTTCTGCGCAACATAGGGCATCCGACTGGACTTAGCGTCCGTCGCCCATCCGCAGTCAAACGGCCAAGTAGAGCGAGCAACGGCCTCATCCTATCCGGCATCAAGCCCCTCCTGGTTGAACCACTGGAGCGCTCGGTCGGCTATTGGCTTGAGGAGCTGCCAGCCGTCCTCTGGAGTCTGTGCACGACTCCAAACAAGTCAACCGGCTTCACACCCTTCTTCCTCATCTACGGGGCCGAAGCCGTCATCCCTACAGACATAGAATTCGACTCCCCGCGAGTCACCATGTACACCGAGCAAGAAGCAGAAGAAGCGCGTCAAGACGGCGTCGATCTGCTGGAAGAAGGCCGGCTAATGGCACTCAGCCGGTCCAGCATCTACCAGCAGAGTCCGCGTCGATACTACAATAGGAAGGTCAGGCCTAGATCTTTCCAAGAGGGCGACCTTGTGCTCCGACTGATCCAGCAAACAGCCGGCCAGCATAAGTTGTCGGCGCCTTGGGAAGGCCCCTTCGTCATCAGCAAGGTGCTGGGAAACGACTCCTACTACCTGATCGACGCTCAGAAGCCCCGAGCACGCAAGAGGGACGACTCCGGCAAAGAGACAGAGCACCCGTGGAATGCAAATCTTCTTCGAAGATTTTACAGTTGATCCAGTATGTATCACGCTACCCCTTTGTATTAAAGTACTAAGAATTTGGGCCCCCCGAGACGAGCTCGGGGACTACCCTTTTTGTTGTCTGTATGACAAGAGTTATGCCTCCGAGTATGTTACTCTACTGTTAAAAGCCGCTTGGCATCGGGCCAGACTAGTCGGCCTGGGGACTTGCCGCCTCGCGCTATGAGGAGCTTCCCGCAGTCAGACAAGTAGTGTGTGGTGCCTAATCCGTCTCCTGGCAAAGCCGCAGCTCGCAGAGCGACTGTGTGGTGGGCAGGAGTGAGGAAGAACGGGCGCCCACACGAAAAATGGCTAAGGACCCAAAGCACAAACATAGCATAAGACGGCCTCCAGCATCTCTGAGGCAAAAAGCTGACTCATGAGTAGTCGGCTTGCCGCTTTATACTAGCCTCTATTAAAGACAGCCGACTCTTTAGTAGTCGGCCTGCCGTTTTCTATCTGGCTTGCTAGAAACTCTAAAATGGCTGAGTACTTGCCTTCCCAAAGTAGCCAAGCATTTGATCCAGCGACAGTCCGCAGAGCGGTTGTTCGACTGGCAAGGCGGCGACTAAAGGAAGGCGGCAAAGGGAAAAGCCTAAAAGAGAGATAAGCAAGAAAAGATAGAACTCGGATTAATATTTACATAAGCATAAGCCCATTGGCCGAATCTTCAGACACAAGTTTAAAATACACCCCGAGGGTGGAATTGTGCAAATTAACAAGTTCATCAAGACTTTCTAGAATAGATAAATAAAGCCAAAAGGCAGCCTAAGGAGCAGTAGACGGATTCGGAGGGTCGGAGGAGATGGTGGTGTCAGGTGCCGGGGGAGTCGGCTGGGCAATCTCGGCTTGATCGCCGCCAGCGGCAGTCGGCCCGGTCGAACGCGGCTCGTTGCTAGAGGCGCGGTCGAGCTGAGGCTGGTCGCCCGCTCTGTCCTCTGGCACCTCCGTCTCACCTTCGTCCTCCGCCTCGCCTTCTTCCTCGGTGCTGGAGTCAATCACCTCTGCCGAGTCCTCGCCATATTCCGGGTTCATCCTGAACCACTCTGGCGGCACTTCCTCGCTGCCTTCAGCCCACTCAGGGATGAAGACACTGGTGTTCGTGTACTCGGCGATGGCCGCCGCACGCTCGACAAGGGTGCCCTCCACAGCCTCCAGCTCGGCCTGGGCCTCTGACCGGAACGCGGCCAGACGGTCCAGGTCCAGTCCCGGATACCACGCCTTGACAAACTCCAAGGCCCGGCGCACTCCGGCCCGGGCCAAGGAACCCTTCCAGGCCTCAAGACGGCCGGCTGTGACCTCCAACCAGTCGGCAGTCCGGCTGGCGGTATGCAGAGCCGGCATGTCTAGCCACAGGGTGGCAACCGCCTGGGCGCCAGCACGCTGAAGCCGGCGCATCCGCCGGTGGGCCGGACGAAGACGGGCCTCGATGCTCAGAAGCTGCTCATCGGCGGTCAAGGGAGCATTGGTGGCAATCACCTCACTGTTTGCCCTCCGCAGCTCACGATCAGCCTCGATGGCCAGAGTGACTGCCTGCGAGTGGCCAGGGAAGAAGTCTGCCAAGACAAAAAAGAAGTGAGTCGAGAAAACCAGAAATCGGCTCGACCTATAGTCAGAAACTCGAAGAAAGGAAAGAAGTTCCCCATCGACGATGTCCTCAATCTCGTGGAAGACGGAAGTCAGCATCGCCTCCCTGTCGGTCCAGGAGGAGCGCTCACTCTCGAACTCGGCCAAGAGAGCAGCCTCCTTCTTCTCGGCCTCGTCCTGCGCCTTCTTGAGCAGCTCCTTCTTCTCGGCCAGCTGCGCAGCCAGCAGGTCGCGCTCTGCGACAAACTTGCTGCACTCCTCCTCCTTGGCGCGCAAGGCGGTACTGGCCTCTCCCAGCTGCTGCTGAAGAGCGGCGTTGGCCTCTGAAGAAAAAACAAGACGAAAGAAGATAAGTCATCAACAACAAAAGTCGCTGAGAAGATCTGGCCTGACTGCTCGGCAGTCGGCCTGAATCTCGGGGACTACAGCCCGCGGGTGCGCCAGCGCGCCCCCGCGAGAAAGAAGGACTCACTTTGACTCTCCGACAAGTCGGCAGTCCGCCTGCCTAACTCCTCAACATTACGGTTGAAGGCGATAGCGCGGAGGTTGTGATACTCCTACAATAGTCATTTAAGACAAAGTTAACATTTGGAACTCGCCAGAGGGATTTCTGAACCGCCTGCTCAGCAGCCGGCCCGAAACTCGGGGACTATACCCAGTGGGTGTGCTGGCGCGCCCCCACAGAGAAAAACAAGAATCAAAAAGAAGAAGGAAACGTACTCGGACGGCTGTCTGCGCTGCCAGATGCGCCCTGGTGCAAGTTTGAAGGGCGTCGCCTTCAGCGTGCAGCTTCGCCTGAATGTCCAGAAGCGCTTGATTCAGCGGCCCAGTGCCGCCTCCGCGCAACCACCCGATGGGCGCGGCGCTTGTCGCCTCGGCATCTGGGGTTGCCAAGCTGGCGGCGCCGGTCTCCCGAGGTCGCCCTCTCAAGACGGCAGCGCACCGGCGAGGCGACTTGGAGAAGCAGCCTCGCCTCGGACTCGTCCGCGGTCGGCGGCTCCGGCGGACCCGCCGGCTGTTTGCCGTGCGATCTCCCAGATGGTGGTGGAGGCGGCGGTGGCGGCACGAGAGTGTCCGACATGGAGGCCTCGCCGCTCTCCTTCTCCATGAAGGGAGTCTCGGCGCCGGCTTCTCCAGTTTGCCCCGTGAACTCCGGGGGGGGCTGCGCCGAAGACAGTGGGGTGACAAACTACGCCGACTGGCGACGCGCAGCCTCCTCGGCTCGCTGCCTTGCCGCGGCAGCAGCCTCGGCCTCCTCCAGCTTTTTCTGGGCGGAGGCCACCGCCTTCTCAGCCTCCGCTTTCTCCAAACGGGCGGCTTCCTCCTCATAGTGCTTCTCCCGCGCGTTTCGCTCCGTCGCCTCCTGGAGGTCGGCGGCGGGGTCAATCCGCCGAGTGTTGGCGGACGTCTCCACCGACCCCATGACGGAGGGGGCGACGACCCTCTCAAGGGAAAGGGGAGCCCTGAAGCAAAAAAAGGAAATGAAAAAAGAAGACTCGGACAAGATTCACCGAAGGAAAATAAAAAAGCGTAAAAACTTACGCAGAGACTAGCGGCGGCCTTCTCACTTCCCTACGGAAGCGGTTGACCCTCGCGGCCGCCTCCTCCCGCTTGGTCGCGGCGGCCGCCCCCTTGAGCTTCTTAGGCTTGCCGCCAAATGAACTCGGCCCAGGCTGGCGCCTCTTTAAGCCGCCTTGGCCGGCGGAGGAACCAGCGCCCGATGAGCCGACCCTCGGCTGGTGCCGCAGGGCGACTTCCCCTTCGGAGTCGTCATCAGGCCAGTCGGCGAAGGTGGCCGAGGGCCTGAAGCCGCCTACCGCTCCTCCTCCCCCGCCTTCGGCGTCGGCTTCCATCACCGCCGCCCCCAAGTCGGGGTCGTCAACGTCACTCTCCGCTCGGTCGGGGACAAACTCGTGGGGCTGTCTCGTGGCGCCGGCTGAAGGCTCCATGAGGGGGTTCTAGCTCAGAAGAAACCAACGAGAATCAGAAGCCAGACTCGGCCGCAAAGAAGACAAAACAATAAGGAGATGCGACTTACCACTGGTGGGGGGTTGTCGCGCGAGTACGGCTCCTTGCCGAACTGCCAGTCCTCCCCGAACTCGTAGTTCGCGATATGGTTGACCATGTTTGCCACCTCCGCGCGGGGCATCTCCTTGGTGCTCATCCGACTTGGGTCTCGGAGGCCACTCATCTGACAGATCAGGTGAGGCCGGCCTTGGAGCGGAAGAACTCGGCGCGCCACGATGGTGGCCAGCAAGTCGGTCCCGACGAGGCCCTCCGACTGTGTCAAGACTCGGAGTCGCGCTATGGCGGCGGCTCTGGCGGGAGTCAGCGTCTTGACTCGATGAGACCAGCTGGGGAGCCTCCCAGCTGGGGGGCCGGCTGCGTAAGCCGGCAGATTAACCCAGTCGCCGTCGGAGGCGAGGTTCTTCACATAGAAGTATGAGCGCTGCCACATCCTCACCGACTTGATCAGCGAGATGGAAGGGAAGGGGTTGTCGGCCGTCGAGTGCCACATCGCGATGAAGGCACCGCACTGAGCCGACACGCCGGCGACGTGCGTGCCGAGCTTAGAAGAGAAGAATTCTCCCCACAGCACGATGGTGGGGAGAACGCCGAGGAAACCTTCGCACAGAGTGGCGAAGGCGGAGAGCAGCACCACCGTATTCGGGGTGAGGTGGTGCGGTTGGAGGCCGTGAAACTCCAAGAAGGAGCGGAAGAAGCCACTCGGAGGCAGCCCCAGGCCACGCATGAGGTGCGAGCGGAAGATGACCCGCTCGCCCTCCTCCGGCGCCGGTGATATCTCCCCCGCCGGCGCGGTGCGGGCTTGCACGAGGTGTGTGCTGGGGAGTCGGCGCGTCTTGCGGAGGAATTCAATGAGGTCTTCGTCGACCTCCGAGCCGTCCCACGCGCCGAAACGCACGACCGGAGCCGTGGCGACGGAGGAGGAGCTCATCACTGGCTGGTGCGGTGTGGTTCTGCTCGCTGGTGGCAAGAAGGAGAGAGGAAGCAAGAGGAGCGGGGGTCGGGGGAGATGGGCGCGCGTGCTATGCCGCTCCACTCCCCCCTACTTATAGCCTTGGAGGCTGAGAAGCCGAGGGGACGGGCGTGGGATTAACTGCGCCCAGAGCCCCACGCCGCCCCACGATTTACCCCACGAAGTTACTGCACGCAGTAATGGCGTGAGAAGCCTAACCGTTCGCGCGGCCGCAGCGGATCCGTTCGCGTGCTGAGGCGCGGTAGTGGCGGGGCCCGCCTGACAGCCCATCCCGTCGCGCGCGTGGGCCGGCAGACTGTCCCTGCCGCGTGGCACCACGCGATAGGGCCGCGGTGGGCGGCAGCAGGGAAGCGTATCAGGCACGCCTCCTGGTCTCCCGCCACGACTTTCGAGCTCTCCACAGAGCAGGACGGCACTCTACGAATCCGACTCCGGATAGTCGGCCAGGAGGAAGACGGTAAACGAAGCCCAGATTCCACCACCGGAAGAATGAAACTGTTGAGGCCCCCCAGCGAGTCACTCTCGGAGCCTCACCAGCTTCTGGGACTACTGTCGGAGTAATGGGCCACGGGTAGGCTTACCCGAGCCCAGAACCTTTCAAGACATCGGGGAAGGCCGCGCCCCTCAAAGCCGAGTCTGAGATGACGACTCCTAGATGGGCCGAGTCTCAGATGACGGCTCCCAGATGGGCCGAGTCTCAGATGACGACTCCCAAATGGGCCGAGTCTCAGATGACGACTCCCAGATGGGCCGAGTCTCAGATGATGACTCCCAGATGGGCCGACTCATGGCCGACGACTTCTGGAGGAGCCGGCGATGGAAAGTCGGCCCACGACTCTACTCTCATTGCAATAGACGGGGCGGGTACGACCATGGCGTGGCCGTAACCTCCTGCTTGCAAGGAGCCGGCATGGCTACAGTGTGCCGTACCGCCAGAGATCTCCGGCGTGGCCCGGCACTGTAGCCATGCCAGACCTGACCTCCGCCACAGTGCGCGGCGCACTGTGGCCACGATGGCCTGCCTATACGGCTCGGAGACGGCGGACCCGCCAGTCAGTGAGAGCATAGAAGACAGCGGATACGCCCCGAAGGCGGCCCCGTGGGAGTCGGCTCCCCGGAGTCGGCCAGCCTCTCCCACGGGTCCCACGCGCCATTAACCAGACAAGATGGGGAGTAACGACAGTGATCGCCCGATAGACGGCGGCACTGTTGCCACGACCCAATGACCAAGCCTACATCACCAGAAGCACGGCTACAGTGCCGGACTCGCCGGCGGGGCCCGCGAGTCGGCGGGCCCCATCAGTCGGCAGAGAAGACGGCGGCCTGTGAGACAGACGACTGGGACCCGCGCCCAGCCGGATTACCATTGTACCCCCGGGGGGTAGGCCTATATAAACTCCCCGGGGCACCCATGCAAAGGGTTCGCATCCATTAGCCTTAGACCAGATCATATAGGAAGAAGAAGGCTAGCCTTGCCTCCTTCCACCTCCAGAATACAGCTCTAGGAGCAACCTTGTAGTCACTACGCCTTAGTGATCATGCGGAGACCCCGCAGAGCAGCAGTAGGGGTGTTATCTCCCCGGAGAGCCCCGAAGCTGGGTAAGATTCGCCGGCGTGCATGCCTTCGCATAATCCAGTTTCCTGGCACCGGCGACGTTCTACTCGCTCCCACCATGATAAGCCATCCTTTGGCATATGTCGCACCCAACCCCCGACAAGTTGAGTGCCATAACATATATCAAGTGAATCAAAATAATACCCCATTGTCACTGCAGGTATTCATATGCAAGACATATATCATGTGTTCTCAAATCTGAACATTCAATCCGACAAGACAAAACTTCAAAGGGTAAAGACTCAATTCATCAAAACAAGTGTAGAGATGGAAGAAACATCATATGATCCATCTATGTTAACAAAGCCCATGATACATCAAGATCGTGACATCTCAAGATCGCGCAAGAGAGAGATTAAACACATAGCTACTGGTACAAACCCTCAGTCCCGAGGGTGGACTACTCCCTACTCATCATGGTGGCCGCCGGGATGATCAAGATGGCTACCGGTGATGATCTCCCCCTCCAGTAGGGTGCCGGAACGGGCTCCCGATTGGTTTTCGGTGGCTACAGAGCTTTGCGGCGGCGGAACTTCTGATCTAGGGTCTCCCCAAGGGTTTTCGGAATATTTGGGAATTTATAGGGCGAAGAAGGGGTATATGAGCCCACCTCGAGGCACCCCACCAGGTGCTGCTCTCGCCCATTGGTTCTCTTCTGGTACATAAGAAATCCACAAAAAAATTCGCGGTGTTTGGAGAACTTTCATTTCTGCATAAAAAACAACACCACGATAGTTCTGATGAAAACATCGTCAGTTCAGGTTAGTTCCATGCAAACCATACCAAAACCATATAAAATTATTGTAAACATGGCATGAATACTTCATAAATTATAGATACGTTGGAGATGTATCAGCATCCCCAAGCTTAATTCCTACTCGTCCTCGAGTAGGTAAATGATAAAAGAAATAATTTATGAAGTGTCAATGCTAGCAAAGTGCACAAGTTTGATCAATGACAATTTCAATCACTTTTCCTAGCATCATAAGAGCAATTATTTCTTATAAAACTTTTCATGTTAAAGTAGCAACCAATTCACATGTTAAGGTTCCAATGATGAATTCTCTTGAAACTCAACAACATATGTTCTCAGTCACCAAGCAATTGCAATTCAACTTATTTAACAACCTAAGTAAGAGCTCCCCGTACTCAACCATCATATAGTCTTCTATGATTGCTAACACTCACCACGTACACATGAGCAAAACGTTTCAACCGGACACATAGAAAGATAGGGGCTTATCATTTTCCCTCCCAACGTATTCACCTCAAGGGTGATGTCAACAATAATAACTCATGCTACCAATATCCAACTGGATATATGTACCTAGATCTTTCCTCACCACATGATGCTTGCCAAAAGAGAAAAATAAAAAGGAATAGAGAGAAAAACTTTGACTCTTTGCATAAAAGTAAATACCAAAAAGTAAAAGATAGGCCCTTCGCAGAGGAAAGCAGAGGTTGCCATGCGCCTATTATGCAGTCTGTCGCTTTTATTCTTTGCCATCACAAGTTCGTACAATGCTCAATTTTCTCTTACACTAAATTATCTAACACTTTTAGAAGCAATTTTTATTGCCTTATTGCACCGATGACAACTTACTTGAAGGATCTTGCTCAATCCATATGTAGGTATTGTGGACTCTCAAAACAAGATTTGGGTTTAAGGGTTTTTGGATGCACAAGTAGTATCTCTACTTGGTGCGGAATTTTTGGCTAGCAAAGATAGTGGGCAAGCACCACATGTTGAAGGGTCTATGACAATATAATTTCTATGTGAGTATGAACAAACATAAATCATTATGTTGTCTTCCTTGTCCAATGTCAACAATTTTGGCATATAATATTTTGATGGGGGCTCACAATCACAAAAGATTTCCAAGATAGTGTATTTGCATGTGAAAGTTCTCTCCCTTCTACTAATCGTTCATGAATTGCTTGTATGACCAATATTGTGATTATTAAGCTTCAAAAGATCTCACTTTCTAAACCCAATGTGAATCTACCACTAGGCATGATATGAACATACAATTTCAACTTCATGATATTCAATTCATTCAACAATTTACTCATAGGATAAAAGTGAAGCACAAGAGTAAATGACAAGCTACTCCAAAAAGATATAAGTGGAGATCAAACGAGTAGTTATGTAAATGGGTAGCTAATTAAGGACTCTCTCTTATTTAAAAACTTTCAGATCTAAGTATTTTATTAAAACATCAAGAAAAACAAAATTAAATGACATTCCAAGGATAGCACAACTCATGTGAAGAAGCAAAACCTTAGCCTCAACCAATACTAACCGATAATTGTTGAAGAAGAAAGGTGGGATGCCTACTGGGGCATCCCCAAGCTTAGATTCTTCAGACTTATTTGAATATTAACTTGGGATGCCTTAGGCATCCCCAAGCTTGAGCTTTTTTGTCTCCTTAATTCCTCTTATATCACGGTTTCCCTAAATCTCAAAAAATTCATCCACACAAAACTCAACAAGAACTCATGAGATAAGTTAGTATAGACCAATGCAAAAACCTTATCATTCTCTACTGTAGCAAACCACAAAAATTATTATTCAACATTGCATACTAATTGCCTCTGCATATTTAATACTCCTATCCTCAAATACAATCATTAAACAAGCAAACATACGCAAACAATGCAAACATAACAGCAATTTTCCAAAACAGTACAGTCTGTAAAGAATGCAAGGGTATCAATACTTCTTAAACTCCAAAGATTATGAAAATCTACCACCCTGTAGAAAATTTATCAGAGCTTATTTTACAAAAAGTTTAAACATTTTATCACATTCTGACTTTTCTAGGGAATTTTTGGAACAGTGGTAAACTTTCTGTTTTCAAACAGCAACAAGTATACTTGCAAAATAAGCATGGAAAAGGCTATCATTGCCACTTTTATTGAAATAAATGATGAAAAACATAAATAATAGCAATCAAATCCTAACAAAATTAATTGACACTCAAAGCAAAACACATATCATGTGACGAATGAAAACATAGCTCCGAGTGAGGTTACCGATAATGTTGGAGACGAAAGAGGGGATGCCTTCTTGGGCATCCCCAAGCTTAGTTTCTTGGATATTCATTGGATATTAACTTGTGGTGCCTTGGGAATCCCCAAGATTAGGGTCTTGTCACTCCTTATTCTCCTCATATCGACATCTCACCCAAAACTTGAAGACTTCAATCACACAAAACTTAGCAGAACTTTGTGAGATAGATTAGTATGATAAAGAGCAAACCATTTCACTTTTGGTACTATGAAAGACGAGATTCATAATTTTTCTCACACAATGCTTACTGTAGCCTATCATTTCTATAATTTATATTGAGCAATATAAGCCATAGAAACTAGCAAACAAGCAAACTATGCATTGAAAATAGAATCTGTCATAAACAGAACAGTTTGTAGCAATCTGTACTCAAAACACACTTCTGCTACTTCAAAAATTATGAAGAAATCAGTACCATGTAAAAATTTGTATCTTAATCTTATACAAAAAGAATAAACTCAAAAGCACTCTTCTGTTAAAAATGAGAGTTATTTTCGTGAGCGCAAAAGTTTCTATTTTTCAGCAAGATCAAATCAACTATCACCCAACATGATCCCAAAGGCTTTACTTGGCACTTTATGGAAACAAAAAAAATAAAACATGATTACTACAGTATCATAATCATGTGAACACACAAAAAAAGTAGATAAAAGTGTTGGGTTGTCTCCCAACAAGCGCTTTTCTTTAATGCCTTTTAAGCTAGGCATGATGATTTCAATGATGCTCACATAAAAGTAAAGAACTGAAACACAAAAAGAGCATCAACAAGCATATGACAAGCACATTTAAGCCTAACCCACTTACTATGCCTAGGGATTTTGTGAGCAAAGAACTGATGGGAACAAGAACCAACTAGCATAGGAAGGCAAAGCAAGCTTAACTTCAAAATTTTCAACACATAGAGAGGAAACTTGATATTATTGCAATTCCTACAAGCATAAGTTCCTCCCTAATAATAATTTTCAGTGGCATCATGGATGAATTCAATGATATAAATATCACATAAAGAACTCTTTTCATGATCAACAAGCATAGAAATTTTATTACTCTCCACATAAGCAAATATATTCTCATGAATAGTACTCGGAGCAAAGTCAAAAAAATAACTATCATGTGATTGAAAATTAAAATCTTGATGAGAAGTTTCATGGTTATCATTATTATTTATAGCATACATGTCATCACCATAATCATCATAGATAGCTACTTTGTTCTCATAGTTAATTGAAACCTCTTCCATAATAGTGGATTCATCACTAAATAAAGTCATGACGTCTCCAATTCCACTTTCATCAATATTGTGAAAAGATTCAACACCCTCCAAAATAGTGCGATCATTACCTAGAGTTGACACTCTTCAAAACCCACATTCATCATTGTAATCATCATATATAGGAGGCATGCTACCATTATAACAAATTTTCACATCAAAATTTGGGGGAATAAAAATATCATCTTCATCAAACATAGCATCCCCAAGCTTATGGCTTTGCATATCACTAGCATCATGGATATCCAAAGAATTCATACTAGCAACTTTGCAATCATGCTCATCATTCATGGATTCTATGCCAAACATTTTATAGCATTCTTATTCTAACAATTGAGCACAATTTTGCTTTCCATCATTTTCACGAAAGACATTATCAAGACAAATAAGATGAGGCAACCTCAATTCCATTTTTTTGTAATTTTCTTTTTATAAACAAAACTAGTGATAAAACAAGAAACTAAAAGATACGACTGCAAGATCTAAAGATATACCTTCAAGCGCTCACCTCCCTGGCAACGACGCCAGAAAAGAGCTTGATGTCTACTATGCAACTTTATTCTTGTAGACACGTGTTGGGCCTCCAAGCGCAGAGTTTTGTAGGACAGTAGCAATTTTCCCTCAAGTGGATGACCTAAGGTTTATCAATCCGTGGGAGGCGTAGGATGAAGATAGTATCTCTCAAGCAACCCTGCAATCAAATGCAAGAAATCACTTGTGTCCCCAACACACCCAATACAATGGCAAATTGTATAGGTGCACTAGTTCGGTGAAGAGATGGTGATAAAAGTGTAATATGGATAGTAGATATGAGTTTTTGTAGTGTGAATAATAAAATACAACAAGGTAGTAGATAGTAAAACGGAGCACAAACGGTATTGCAATGATGGAAAATGAGGCCTAGGATGCATACTTTCACTAGTGCGGTCTCTCAACAATGCTAACATAGTTGGACCATATGATTATCCCTCAAAGTGCAATAAAGAATCACTCCCGAGTTCCTATTAGCGGAGAACAAAAGATAGAAATTGTCTGTAGGGTACGAAACCACCTCAAAGCTATTCTTCCCGATCAATCTATCCTAGAGTTCATACTAAAATAACATCAAGCTATTCTTTCTGATCGATCTAATCAAGAGTTCGTACTAAAATAACACCACATGATACATATCAACCAACTCTAATGTCACCTAGATACCCCAATGTCACCGCGAGTACCCGTGAGTTAATTATACGATATGTATCAAACAATTTCAGATTCATAATACTCAATCCACACAAAGAACTACAAGGGGACCCAAAAGTTTCTATCGGAGAAAAGATAATAAAACATGCAGCAACCCCTATGCATAGATTACCCCAAAGTCACCTCGGGAATCCACAAGTTGAGTGCCATAACATATATCAAGTGAATCAAAATAATACCCCATTGTCACCACAGGTATTCATATGCAAGACATATATCATGTGTTCTCAAATCTGAACATTCAATCCGACAAGATAAAACTCGAAAGGGTAAAGACTCAATTCATCACAACAAGTGTAGAGAGGGGAGAAACATCATATGATCCATCTATCTAATCAAAGCCCATGATACATCAAGATCATGACATCTCAAGATCGCGCGTGAGAGAGATTAAACACATAGCTACTGGTACAAACCCTCAGCCCCGAGGGTGGACTACTCCCTCCTCATCGTGGTGGCCGCTGGGATGATGAAGATGGCCACCGGTGACGATCTCCCCCTCCGGCAGGGTGCCGAAACGGGCTCCTGATTTGTTTTCAGTGGCTATAGAGCCTTGCAGCGGTGGAACTTCTGATCTAGGGTCTCCCCGAGGGTTTTCGGAATATTTGGGAATTTATAGGGCGAAGAAAGGGTACGGGAGGCTACCAAGGTGGGCAGAGCCCACCGAGGCACGCCTGGGGGCCCAAGCGTGCCCTGGTGGGTTGTGCCCCCCTTGGAGCACCTCCTACGTGCTTCTCTGGCCCATTAATTCACTTCTGGTCCATACAAAATCCACAAAAAGTTTCACGGTGTTTGGAGATTTCATTTCTGCACAAAAAACAACACCACGATAGTTTTGCTGAAAACAATGTCAGTCCGGGTTAGTTCCATGCAAATCATATCGAAACCATATAAAATTATTGTAAACATGGCATGAATACTTCATAAATTATAGATACGTTGGGGACGTATCAACCACCGAGTTAAAATTCATCATTCAACAACATAGCCCAAGAGAGAGAAGAGAGGCATACTCGTGTGGTGAAGGAGTTATCGTCGGAGGAGGAACCGCTGAAGAGATCATTGAAGAAGACCATGGTGACCCCGGTGGTAGGATGCGAGATGGCGAGAGGGAGGAAGCAAGTGAGGAAGCGGCTATAGCTTAGGAAGGAAGGAAGGAGGAAACATGGGAAATGTGACTTGTGGTCGGCGAGAAAAGGGGTGGGAAAGCGGGGCGGGGTAGATATTCCGGCGGTAGGCCAAAAATTTTGAAATGTGGAGGGAAAGTTTTCACGCGGTGCCGCCGGACACCATTCACATTGAACGATTGTGTGAATCGCAAACAATTCTTCTGCTTTACGCGCATTGGATGAGTTTGATAATTCAAAGTTTGGTGGAAATTTCCCTGGGTACTGTCCTCATCCATGTCATTGCATAAGTTAACATCGCTTGCTAATTTGGGCACATAAAAGGGCGTACAACACACAGACCACACTTACTAAATCGAGCAATTTTAGTGATTAAACAAAGCCAAATGACCTAAACATTGCTCTAACAAAAGACCAGCATTAAAAACAAAGCCTAAGTATGCATAAGTTTAACAAAGTCGCAGCCGCACCGGCCTATGCATCGCCTGTGTGAGATGAGACGTCGATGACTTGTCCTGGCGACATGCCGCCGTTGGTGGCCTCCACGCCCCCCTACTGAAGTCGACCACGTCCTCGTCCTCATCCTCGTTCTCGGCGCCGCCCTCAAGGTTGTAGTACTCGTAGTAGTGGCTGCGCCAGAGCTCGCATTGGTACTCCACTGCCGATTCCTCGATGTACAGACTCTTCTCTACCTCAACCTCGACCTCAACCACGGGCAACTCCTCCTCCCGGTGCTCCTCAATCTCCGCCGCCTACTACATCTCCAGCTCCCGCTCGGCGATCTCATGAGTAAGCAGGTGCTTCATGGACACCGCCGCCCTTTTTGGATGTGGGTTGCATGTTGGATTCCGAGGTGGCGTGGAATATCTTGGCATGTGTGTTATCGATCTTGGCATGGATGGCCTCGACCCAGGCCAAGGAGACATTCACGGCATAGACGGCAGCTCGAGCGTTCTCAGCATTTACAGCCGCCATCGCAACAGCAGCTGCTGCCATCTCGGCTGCTGCAGCGGCCCTATCGGTTGCTGCCGATGCCCTCTCAGTGGATGCGGCCGCGGTCAATGCAGATGCGGCGGCACTCTCAGCGTAGGCAGCTGCGCTCTCAACGCAGGCAGTGGTTCTCAGGGAGGACGGGGCCACTGTACGGGCCTTCACGAAGCGTTTCCACTAGAGGGGTTGCGGGAATGGGTATTGGGATTCGTGGATTCGGGGGTTGCTGGCACCGGAGCAGACGAGCCGGCGAAGCTTAAGGAGGAAGACTTAAATAGATGCACGGATTTTCATCACAAACAGTTCCTAGAAAAAATATTGTTTGTGATGTTGTTGATATTTTTTTATTAGCTGTGAAAGATGAATTTGGAGTAAAGTGGCAACGGATGGTGTTTTAAATGTACGAGAAAATTTGTAGTACTAATACAACTGTCATGTCCAATTTTAGAAAAATTCAGGGGTCATTTGACCTTTTAAGACATTTATGTGATTTTCTAGCTTTTTGATGACCATAATACAAATTTGAACTGCATGTACATGCAACAGCTAACCATAACGGATTCAAAAGTCATATTTTGTGTACTTGTGTGCGAGTTAATTCCATGTGCAATTGGAAGGAATTTTCAAACATATTGGTCTCACGGCTATGACACAATTAAGCATGGAGTGCCATGGCATTTAAATTCCAAAAAATTAAAAAAAGACCAGAAACACATGAAACCTTGCTTCATGTAATGTCATGCCACCAAGATGATGTGGTAAAAATTTGCCATGTTTGAAGAAAGTTTGGACACACACCCCTCACAAACCAAAGCAACTCACTAGAAGGCTCGTGGTTCCGAGATCGAACAATGCATGTTTGATGACGAACAGGCTATAGCTTCCTCTTATGGCTTCAAAAAACTTCTACAGTTGACGTGCACTAATACAATTGTCATGTCAAAATTTGGAAAAATTCAGGGGTTTAAAAAAATATTTGTGTACTTGTGCGTGAGTTAATCCCATGTGCAGTAAATTGGAATGAATTTTCAAACATATTAGTGTCACGGCTTGGGCACATGCATGGAGTGCCATGGCATTTAAATTCCAAAAAAAGTAAAAATCATGAGATGATGTAAATATTTGGTGTTCAAATAAATGTAAAGATCTGGCAAGACAACCGGCCCCCACACGATTGGCATTGGTTTGGAAGGTGAGTGGCGCGGATTATTAATTAGACACGATTTTGTATTGGAAATCGTCAGCTATTAAGTTCACACATGGATTTTGTTGTGGGAATCGTGTGTAATTCAAACTACAGTACTCGTAAATTCCGCCGACCGGCGTGTGTACTATTCCCGTCGATCTAGATTCCGGTCGCCAATAAATACTACCTTGATCATGTTGCCCCGCCTGCATTCTCATCTACATCGTCCCCACACTCGCCCTCTCTCTCTCTCTCCCTCCCTCTCTCTCTCAAATCTCTGCTATGGCACCGCCGATCTGCCCACGCACCAACGAGGAGAGGTGCCCCCAGAGGATGCTTAGTCGAATAGCAGCGATGAGGAGGACCCCTACGCGCCGTCGAACGAGGTTGTGCCAGACCCCCCAATTGTGGATTGGTATTGAGGCCAGTACAATATTTGTCTATGGAAGTCGCTGCCAGCGGCTGAGAAAGCCAGGCAAGTGGCGTTCAAAAAGAGATGGCAGAGGAGGAAGCCAGGTACCAGGCGGCCTGTGATGCCTCCTGGAAAAAGGAGGTGGCAGAGCTTTGGGGGCGGGCGCATCATCCTCCGGAGGAGGTGTACAAAGACGGGTACTTCACGAGGAAGGTCAAAGGTGCTAGGCGCCTCATTGCTGTGTGGAGGTGGGCCGATAAGCTCCAGCATGCCACCGACGAGGAGCTCCGGTGGGCGCCCAATGAAATGGCAAGATCATTTGTGCTCCTCTGCCAGCAAGAGGTAGATCCGTACGTCAAGCGCTGCGAGGCAGAGAAGGCGGAGTACTGCCTCCGCGCTGGGAAGATGCCGCGCACCAGGGAGCTACTGGCGAGGGGCTGCCGGAATACTGCCCCCAGGAAGGATTATTAGTTTTAGTATTGTTTGTTTTCAATTTTATGCATTGTACCTCGTAGTTAAGTATCATCATGTATATGTGATGATATTATATATATTCTGTGATGAACTAATGAAAAAATTATATATATATATATATATATATATATATATATATATATATATATATATTATGAATTCCATTTTCTATCTGTTTTTGTATACTAATTTGTATCTAGCTGTTATCATCCACATATACAGAATGGAAAGCATATATACACACATTGAAACAGAATATAAGAACGGAAAACTGAGTACACACATTGAAATAGAGCAATAAACAGAGCAATATTATGATTGATGTGAATACATAGGGACCCACGTCGGAACAACTCAACAAAATAAAATGCGTCCATGAGACAATGACCAACAGCCCTTGCCTACGGTAGCTCTTGGCTCTGGCGAAACTCGTGCAGGCGTTCGTCCAAGCGGTCGCCACGCTCGCGGTACATCTGGAGCGCGTTCTCGAGCTCCAAGTTGGCTATTTCATCAGAGATCACCAGCTCGAGGATGTGACGGCCATGTTCCTCTACTGCACCCAGGTGGACACCTGGGCCAAGGAGGCGGTCGAGCCTAGTGACTAGCGCGTTGGCATCGAGCTGGCCCCGGACAAGGCGAACTGTTGTGGTGGGCGCACGGTAGATGCCATGGGATGGCTAAAGAGAGGAGGAGGCTCGAGGGCACTGGTGGGCTCAAGAGGCGGGGTTGGCATGAGCGAGCGTGGAACGCAAGACATACTCAGGTTCGGGGCTCTCCGTAGAGATAATACCCCTAGTCCTGACGAGCGTGGTTGATATGCAACAGTACAAGGTTGCTCCTAGAGCTGTATGGAGGCAGAAGGAAGGCTGACCAAGGCTTATGCTACTCCTTCTTCCAGGGTGTGTTCTACTGATCAGTGGCTAGTTCTTGCATGCTTACTGCTTCTAGCTTGCGTGCTTGCCCGTATGCGTGAGGGCACCTGGGGGGTTTTATAGGCCAACCACCCAGTGGTACAATGGTAATGCTACATGCCCGTAGGGCCGGGTCATCAGCGTCTGGGGACTCGGGGCTGGGACCCGCTGGGGGCTCGTGGTTCGCCGGGTTCCCCTAGGTGCAAGCCCCGCATGCCTATGGGAACCGTGCATCGTCTTGTCGATCGTCAGGGAGTGGCCGAGTCGAGTCGGGTACAGTGACGCTCTGTCAGGTTGCCGCTTGCTGGCGTTAGTGGTGACGACAGGGGTACTATTGCCACGCCGGCCCTGGTTAGCAAGTAGGTGAGGGGCACTATTGCCATGCCCCAGCTAATCAGAGGCATAGGCGGGGCACTGTTGCCCCGGTCATCAGTGGATGAAGACTCGTCCCATCGTACGGCCTGGATGGGACGGCAGCTGACCCGTGGCTTGGTTGAGCAACACACCATGGGTGGAGCTGGCTTGTTGAGGAAGCCTTGGCGTGTCGGGTTTGACTGTCTTGTGCTGGTTGTCGAGGCCGAGTCGAGGGACTTGGTCGGGTCAGAGAGTTCGGCCAAGTCGAGGGGCCTGGCTGGGTCAAGCGACCCGACCAAGCGCGGACCGGCTTGAGGGGTGATGCTGGCCCCATTGTTTTTGAAAAGGATTCGGGTTCTGTTACCTTCCCGGGGTTCATCCCCCCTACACGAATAGCGCGACCCATGCGAACGGCATGGTGGGCGTTCGATGCAAGTACGACGCGGCCGACCTCTGGTGCAAGTACGGTGTAGAGGGCCTCTGCCCACTCCTGGCGAGGAATGGGGGTACTGATGGGACATGTACCTAGCTGCGATGCCCAGTCGATAGCAGGCAAGCGCCGATGGATCCGCTCTTGCTGTGTGGCGCGCCGCGCCTCTCGCTCTGTGGCGCTCCAACGGTCTCGCCATCCGGTGAGTCGCACCTTATCGGCACGGGACGCGCCTAGCTTGCTCTACAGCGCGCCATCGATCATGTTGTGCGGTAAGCTGCAGCCTCTCGACGCTGAGATGCCTATGTTGATCCGCAGTGCTGAAGCGCCATGCGCAAAGGGTCTACTCAACCCTGGCAATGAAGCGCATCACGGTGTCGTCCATCGCATTGTCGGGGAGTGCCTCGCGCTCGATGGGCCGTGGCGCCATCTCGTTTTCCTCGACGATGAGGTTGATGGCAGAGGCGGTGCTTTGGTGGGTTGGCATGCTTGGAAAAGGCGGATGTGCTATAAGCTGCGCTTGTTGCCTCCATGCGTCGCGCACCGCCCAGGTTTATGTGCAATATCGCTGGGTGGCGGGAAACTGGTGAGGAAATGGCAGGAAACGGTGGCGTGTTCATAAAACATCGTCAAATAGTGGAAACTTAGCCTAGAAGGAACAACGAGCTAGCACAAGAAGTAGAAGATGACCAAATGATCTTTTATCCTAGTTAATTATGCATGTAATAGTTTGCTTTGGTGTGTGGAAATATCATGTGTGTACTAGCCACCCATGTAATTGGATGTTTGCCGCCTATTACACACATCTTGTTTATGTGAAACATTTCTGTTCTCTTGGCTCAACACAAACAGTTTATCGGAATGAACTGTATGCCCTCCATTGCACACACCTTGATGTGGTTGAACCATTTCGGTTGCGTCGCCTATTCGAAAACAGTTCATGCGAGTGAATCATGTCATATATCACACACAGCTTGATCTTGCTGACCGTTTCTTTTGTGTTGCCTAATCACAAACAGTTCATTCGAGTGAACTGTATGTCGTATATCACACACATCTTCATATGGCTGCCCGTTTCTGTTGTTCCGCCTCATCACAAACATTTTATTAGAGTGAACTGTATGCCATCTATCGCACACGCCTTCATCTGGCTGCCCATTTCATTTGTTCTGCCTCATCGCAAACAGTTAATTGAACTAAACTGTATGCCCCTCATCGCACACGCAACTAAAATTTGAACCATGTTTGATGTATCCTTCATCGCAAATGTTTTGCATCTTTTTTGACGGTTTTTACATCACCATTTGCGATCAATGCATCGCACACAGTTTCGTCAAAGGGTCTCTGATCGTAGTGTCGCGTTAGCAGCATCCTGCAGTAGTGTCTATTTATCCAATCCACTACAAATTTATCTATCTTTTTACCCGGGAGGATTGACAACCCCTCTTATGTGTTGGGTTGCAATACTTATGTGTTGGGTTGCAATTATTTCTTCTTTGTGTGCAGGTACCATTTACCTAGTGCTGCATGGTTCTCCTACTGGTTTGATAACCTTGGTCTCATCACTAAGGGAAATACCTACCGTAGATGTGTTGCATCATCCCTTCCTCTTTGAGGAAATACCAATGTAGTTCAAGCCGCATCAAAAGGAATTTCTAGCATCGTTGCCGGGGAGACATCATCAACATCTATCAGGTTCCTAATCAAAAATATCATCTCCTTGCAATTTACATTATTTGCCATTTGCCTCTCGTTTTCATCTCCCCCACTTCACAAAAAATTTCTGTTTTGTTCGCCCTCTTTTTCGTTCGCCGTTTTCTTGTCAGATATGTTTTCGTGTACAATTTTGTTTGTCACTTTTTGTCATTATGGATAGTTCTTCCTCTATTGCATGCACCCCCGAGGATGAGGTTCTTAACTTCAAACAAAGGGGAGGGGATAATTTAAAAGATGCTTGGTATAGGATTTGCATTGCTCATAATAGATCTATTCGTAAGCAATCTATAGTTGTTGTTGTTCGCTGTTTTTATGTGGGCATCACTACTTGGTATAGATTCGTCCTTGATACGATTACCGGTGGGAATTTCTTGATGTGTCCTTCTCTAGATGCTTTTAATGCCTTGGGAAATTTAGTGGGTTCACCACCTCTCATGATTAATGAAACAACTTGAACCCTTGAGCATGTTATGGAAAGGCTAGATGCTATTGAAAAGAAAATGCTCACCGAAAAAATATTGAAAAATTAGATAAAAGGATGAAAAATCTTGCTAATAGAAATGGGTCAAAAGCAGGAGATGCTCTTAAAATACTAAAAGAGAAAGATCCCGCATTCAATGAGAGAATAGAGGAGAGCCCCACTAGAATTGATAAGCTAGAAGAATTTTTTAGTAATCTAAGCACACCTTTTTTTTTGCTAAAACTATTGAAAAACCCGTAAAAATTGGCAAGATTACTCAAGTCACCAAAAATGAGGGTACAACTTCTAACAAAGAAGATCTTAAGATGATTAGTATTCACCCTGATTTTGTTGAAGCGATAAAAGACCCTACTTGACAGAATGAATTTTTGAAACTTGTTCCTACGAGTATTGTTATCAAAAATTTGTATGCTAAATCTTTGTAGAATTCTAAGTGTTTTACTGAGGATTTGGAACTAAATATGACAACACTTAGATCTATGCTTTATGCCTAGCTAGGGGCATAAAACGATAGCGCTTGTTGGGAGGCAACCCAATGAATCAAATTTGTTTTTGTCCTTTTCTTTCTGTTCTTGAGTGTTTACATAATTATGTTATTGTTATGATTGTGTTTTTATGTTTTAATTAGTGTTTGTGCCAAGCAAAGCCTTTGGGATCTTGTTGGGTGATAGTTGATTTGATCTTGTTGGAAAATAGAAACTTTTGCATCCAGTAAAATAATTTTCAAATATCACAGAAGCAACGAAAGCTTCTGAGTGTTTTCCACAAGATTGATATACAAATTGCATGCATCTTCCTAAGTTTTCAGAAATTTTTGGAGTTATAGAAGTTTTCGAAGTTTTCAGATTGCTACAGACTATTCTATTTTTGACAGATTTTGTTTTCTTTGCGCTGTGTGCTTATTTCAATGGATCTACTAGATCATTGTTGGTGCGCCTTGCTGCGCTCATTTTGTCTCAATAGTTTAGTAGTTAAGGATAGAAAGAAATATGTATCCATTTATTTAGTATAATGCATTTTCTCACATCATTTTGCAATGATATGCTTCCATCTCTATTGATGTCGTATTGGTTTCTAAAACAAGGATACACCAAATAGAATAAGAATTGAAAAGTAAGGTCATATATAATGTTTTTCATAGTTTCTTAGCATCGATTATTTGTCCAAGATTTCTATGGTGAGCTCATTGTTATGCATGTCCATTTATTTGATGGAATAATAGAATGTTTGTAGATATACATATGCAAGAAAATGGAATTAATTATGGATAACTTATCCATATAATGATTAATAATAAAAATAGATTAGGAAGATAAAAATTCCTTCTCAAAACATGCAACGCTTCTTATTTTCAAAATTGATAAAAGGTTACTGATAATCACACAACAAAGATCTTATCGAAACCATACAACCAAACATGAAACAAACAAATATTACTGACCTTTCCAACAAAAGAGGTGATCAACTTTCTCAGTAACAAAAATCTTTAGTACACACCACTTGTTTATGCAAATACCACACATAACTACACTTAACTGTAAAACTAAATGCCTAATGCAAATAGTAAACACCCATCAAGCTTGTACTAATATCTAAGCATGCTAAAACGAGAATGATTCGAGGTTACGAAAACACACGTAGCTATGACCGAATCCAAGACTTCAATTATAAATATACTGAAAATTATATTGAAGGATGATAGACATGAAGGCTCATTCAAGTTGAACAAAACAAAGTTTAACTATGACTCTATCCAAGACTTCAGTTCTGATTTTGTACTTCTAAAGTTGAAGTTGAAGAAACTTGCTTCAATTATACCATGCACGGTAACATTTTACCTAAAATTATATTGAACCTCATCTCCCATCCAGGGGTCACCAAAAACTCTTTATTATCCCTAGATTTTTTTCACACCAAGGTAAGAACCGAGGTTGATAATCCGCGTTAAGTGAGAATCACCAATCCCGTGTTCTACTTGCAATATGCCTTGCTACTCAAAGGCTTCATTTTTATCCTTTTGTGACAATACCTTATAAACATATTCACTTGGCTGAATTTATGTAAACATAATTAGAAGTTTTTAAATATGAGAAGGGCAAGGTTTAACTGAGAAGAGGTTCAGATGTTACCTTCTTAAGGATCCCGAGTTGAAATGTCGTCCAAGCTAGCAGTTGGAATGAACAGGATTGAAAGTCGCATTGTAGCTGATCTACAACACTATTTGCAAAAAAAAGAGGAAGACAAGGAACAAAATATTGGCAGCTGAGAACCCATAGACGGTAAAAGAAAAATTGTACCTTTTGATCTAGCACTACCACCTTGGCGTTGGGTTCTATGCATTAAGCAATAACAAATGATTATATTCTTCAGTCAAGTGACTGTATGATAACAGGCATCACATAATTCATGCATTATAAAAGCTTATCAGATTCCATCAAATCTCTTGACATTAAAAAATTAGATTGATTACACATGTAATGGACCAGCTCGTACAAGTAACTAACAAATTGCGGGTCCAATTGTCGGTGTACTAGAGTGGGGGTACCCTAGTACCCCGAACTTGTGCACGGGCAGTTGCAGCGCCCCGCGGCAAGGGCTTGCCGGGTGACCGCCAAGATACTCCGTGGCTCCTCTGGAGCCATTCAAGAACCAAGTGTTCAAGTCAAGAAGACAAGGCCCCGGCAAGAGGAGCTTGCCGGGAAGGCCAACCGAGGCGTTTTCAAGGAACTTACCGTGACGCGCCACGCGTCCCGGCAAGGCCCGGCGAGCACAAGCTTCCGGGCGCGACAAGACCACGACCGCGGCAAGACGCTTGCCGGGGAAAGCGGCCACTCTGCAACCACGCTCCAGTGCATCCACCAACGTGTAGCCCTGGGGGCCTCTCCAGGCACACGTGGTGGAAGGCTGTGCAGCCAGCGGTAAGCGGTGGCATGCGACGTTGACAAGATCGCCATCGTGGCGAATGGTGGCGCCTCTAACGGTCCTTTTCTGCATTGTTTAGGCGACACAGATGGGCATTTAATGCCCTTGTCCCCTGCCGTCAGGGGTAGGTAGAGTACACTGTACAAGCAACTGTACCAACTACCTCTCTTTTTACATCTTTACCCTTCTCTGCGTTGCCACCTGTCGGTGACCCCTTGCGCATATAAAAGGAGGCCCATGCGCAACATAGAAGGGGTTCGGGAGTTTTCGGTTCAGTTCGACTAGCTCAGAAGGCTCGAATCATTTCGAGGCCAAAAAAACACTTAGCTCTATAGAGCAAGAACACAATATAATCAGACAAGCAGCAGTAGCAGTATCATCTCTCCGGAGAGCTCCGAAGCTGGGTAAACTGCTCGTGTGCTTCGCCTTGATCTGCTCTTCGTGTGACCTCCGCCCCCCTCCGAACCGAAAAGGGGCTCGGTCCGCCGGCCCCATAGGTGCTCGTGGATCAGTTTCCCCGACATCTTTGGCGTGAGCCGGTGGCGACGAAACTGGTGGGGGTGCAACCACCGTGCACTCTCCACCCCGAAGGCCAAGATCGCCGACTCGCCGGATCCACCTCGACAGCAACTCCACCGCATCGTCGGATCCACGAGTTCATCGTGATCAGCGCCAAGTTCTTCAAGAATGACAGCAAGAAGACGCTCGTACTCGCATCGAGCACCGAAGAGAAGCGCGACGTCAATCCGACAAGCGCGCTGGGCCCTCTGTTGACATGCACGCGCCCGGTGAACCAGGCAACTTGCCGTACGCGGTAGGTTGCCCTGCGTTCACTCGTGAGCTGCGGCAGGTCCAGTGGCCCAGCACGAAGAACTTCAAGCCAGATGTACCGGAGAAGTACGACGGCAAGACGCATCCGTCAGAATTCCTCAGCATCTACACCATTGCGGTGCAAGCTGCTGGAGGGCGAGACGACAAGATCCTTGCCAACTACTTCCCGCTGGTGCTCAAGCCCAATGTCAGATCCTGGCTCATGCACTTGCCGGACAACTCCATATCCTCCTGGGCTGACCTGTGCCATCAGTTTGTCGGCGCCTTCACAGGCAGCCACAAGCCTCCTGGCCAAGAGAGTGACCTTCACCTGCTCGCCCAGAAGGAAGGAGAATCCCTGCGCAAGTACATACAGAGATTCAGCAACATACAACACAACATCCCAGACATCCACCCTGCCGCGGTAATCAGCGTGTTTCGTCAGAACGTGTGAAACCACAGGATGCGGGAGGAGATGGCGATGTGCAAGATCAGAGACGTCAGTGAGCTATATGCCCTGGCCGACAAGTGTGCACGTGCTGAGGAAGGGAGGAGACTCCCCGGAGAGAACATAGGAGCAGGAGGATCTGACAGTGAGGATACCGCCCCGGCAAGGAGAAACCGGCGGCGGAATAACAGAAAGAAGAAAGCCAAAGAAGTGCTAGTTGTCGAGCAGTCCGGCAACGGAGGTGGCGCCAACAAAGCCAAAGCTGGTGGCTCCGGCAAGGAGACTGCCGCGGAGGCTGTGGCGGCCGCCGACAAGCGGGACGGCACCAACAAGCAGTACTGCCAAATCCACCGCACCAAGGGCCATGACCTCCAGAGCTGCAAGAAAGTCGAGCAGCTTGTTGAGCAGCAGAAGGCTGAGTACGAGCGGCGCGACAAGGAGAAGGCCCAGGAAGGTGCTGGAGGATCCGGCAAGAAATGTCCCGGCCGGGGAGGACGCCGTGGCAAGGCCAAGCAGCGGCAAGGAGATAGACCTCCCCGCGGCCGCGACAAGGATGAAGATGATGATGACGACGAAGACGTGGATGATGACGAGACTGATGAGCAGGAGTTCCAGAAAGCCACAGAGGTCCTGTGCGTTGACGGCGGTGCTTCTCTGCATACTTCACACCGCCATCTCAAACAATGGGTGCGGGAAGTCAATGCGGCAGAACCACCCGTCGAGTCACGCAGGCCTCTGAAATGGTCCAGCACGCCTATCATCTTTGATATTGAGGACCACCCTGATCGCATAACTGCGGTCGGGTGCTTGCCGATGTTGGTTTCACCAACTATCCGCAACCTCAAGGTCACTAAGATGCTAGTTGACGGCGGGGCCGGCTTGAATCTGATCTCCTCCGCAGTGCTCCAGAAACTCCAGATCCCTGACAGCGAGCTCGAAGAGACCGGCACATTTCAAGGAATCAACCCAGGGAGGAGCAAGCCGAAGGGAAAGATCACGCTGTCGGTAACATTTGGCAGCGAGCTAAACTTCAGGACTGAGAGGGTCACTTTTGACGTTGCTGACTTCCCATTGCCTTACAATGGGATACTCGGTCGTCGAGCACTTGCCAAATTCATGGCAGCCTCTCACTATGCATACAACATACTGAAGATACCAGGCCCGATAAGCGTCATCTCTGTCCATGGCGACAAGAAGGATGCTCTTATCTGTGCCGACAAGATCTACCGGGAGGCAACAGCCGCAACAGATCGCAAATCACTTGCCGCTGAAGCTCCCGGGGGGAAGAAGAAGACCAAGTCCGGCAAGAGTTCTGATGCCCACTCCGGCAAGCGCACCTCTTCGGAGTGCTGCGCTACCGTCGAGGACGCACCATCGAGCTCCACCGGCAAGTGTAAGAAGGCAATGGCAGCTCCACCAGAGACCAAGAAGGTGTCCGCCAAGGAGGACGGCACTGGTGGTACCTTCACCATCAGTGCCACGCTCGATCCTAAATAGGAAAGCGCGCTCATTGCATTCCTGCGGGCGAATGTCGATGTGTTTGCGTGGCAACCGTCTGACATCCCCGGTGTTCCCAGGGAAGTAATTGAGCACCACCTTGCCGTCTGTCCTCATGCGCGGCCCGTCAAGCAGAAAGTCAGGAAACAAGCAGTGGAGCGCCAAGAATTCATTGCGGAAGAGATCAAGAAGTTGGAAGCAGCAGGCCTTGTCAGAGGAGTGCTCCATCCTACGTGGTTGGCCAATCCTGTTGTCGTGCGCAAGGCCAACGGGAAATGGAGTCTTTGTATCGATTTCACCGATGTCAATAAAGCTTGTCCCAAAGACCCATTTCCCTTGCCGCGCATCGACCAGATTGTTGACTCCACAGCCGGATGTGACTTGCTTTCATTTCTTGATGCATACTCAGGATACCATCAGATCTTCGTGGCAGAAGAGGATGAGGAGAAAACCGCATTCATTACCCCATGTGGCACGTACTGCTTTGTACGGATGCCCTTTGGTTTGAAGAATGCTGGTTCAACATTTGCAAGGGTAGTCCATCACGCTTTTGAGCCGCAAATGCACAGAAATGTGGAAGCCTATATGGATGACATAGTGGTCAAGAGCAAGGACAAAGCAACCCTGATCCAAGATTTGGATGAAACATTTGCAAATCTGTGCAAGATCAACCTCAAGTTGAACCCCGAGAAGTGCGTGTTTGGAGTCCCTTCCGGCAAGCTTCTCGGGTTCTTTGTGTCTCAGCGAGGGATTGAAGCCAATCCCGACAAGATCAAGGCCATTGAGCAGATTGAAGCACCAAAGCGCGTCAAGGATGTACAAAGACTTGCCGGTTGCATGGCTGCTCTCAGCAGGTTTATCTCTAGATCTGCTGAGCGCGCCCTGCCGTTTTTCAAAATACTGAAAAAGGCAGGTCCAATGAAATGGACTCCGGAAGCGGAGGCTGCGCTGCAGGACTTGAAGAGATACATGTCCTCCGCTCCAACACTTGTCGCACCTAGGCCACAAGAGAAGTTGCTGCTATATATAGCGGCAACCAATCAAGTGGTTAGTGCTGCGTTAGTGGCGGAGAGGGAGGCAGATGATGAGCCAGCAACCACGGCAGATGCATCCAGCGACAAGCAGGGGGCTTCACCGACAAGCTCTGGTCCGGCAAGCTCTGGTCCGGCAAGCTCTGGTCCAGCAAGCTCCGGTCCCGACAAAGATGGATCTGCGCAGACACATAAGGAGGTGCAGAAGAGAATGGTGCAGCGCCCAGTTTACTTTGTCAGTTCCCTCTTGCAGGGAGCTAGGTCAAGGTACTCTGGTGTGCAGAAGTTGCTTTTCGGCCTTCTCATGGCCTCGAGAAAGCTGCACCATTACTTCCAAGCACATGAGATCACAGTTGTCACTCGCTTTCCGTTGAAGAGGATACTGCAAAATCCAGAAGCAACAGGCAGGATTGTCGAGTGGGCACTGGAACTGTCAAGCTTTGGCCTCAAGTTTGAAAGCACTTCAACTATCCAAAGCAGAGCATTGGCAGAGTTCATAGCAGAGTGGACGCCAACACCAGATGAGGAGATTCCAGAGACGAGCATCCCCGTCAAGGAGGCAAGCAAAGAGTGGCTGATGTACTTTGATGGTGCCTTTTCGCTGCAAGGCGCCGGTGCGGGCGTGCTGCTTGTCGCGCCCACCGGAGAGCACCTCAAGTACGTAGTCCAGATGCACTTTCCCAAAGAGCAAGCAACGAACAATACTGCAGAGTATGAAGGCTTGCTTGCCGGTCTCAGGATCGCGGCAGACCTTGGGATTAAGAAGCTTATTGTCAGGGGAGACTCACAGCTTGTCGTCCGCCAAGTGAACAAGAGTTATCAGAGTCCATTGATGGAAGCTTATGTTGATGAAGTGAGAAAGCTAGAAGAGCACTTTGACGGCCTATAGATGGAACATGTTTGAGGGCTCAGAATGACATCGCTGATGGCCTGTCAAAGTGCGCTGCACTTAAGTTACCTGTGGAACCAGGGATCTTTGTGCTCAAGCTGACTCAACCATCTGTGACACCATCGACTTGATAGAGCAAGAAGAGAAAGTTGATTTCCGGCGACTACTTTCCGGCAGAGCTTCGTGAAGCCACCGCCAAGAAAGTCCCCAAAATCAACACCAAAGATGCTGAGGAGCAGTTTGCTCCGGCAAGTCTTAGTGCTTGTTCCGTCGAAGCAGACGCTCCCGTCAAGCTCCGGCTGAGCCGCAGGTTCTCGCCGTAGAAGCGGATGTTCCCGCAGCAGCTGATGTGCCTTTAGTCCTTGTTGTCGAGCCACAAGCTCCAGCATGGACATAGCAAATTGTCCGTTTCCTTCAGACAGGAGAACTTCCCGAAGAACAAGAAGAAGCGGAAAAAGTAGCCCGGCAGTCAAGTATGTACCAGTTTTTCAACAACATACTGTACAGAAGAAGACTCAATGGTGTGAAATTGAAGTGTATTTGCCGGGAAGACGGACAGAAGCTGTTGGCAGAGATACATGGAGGCATATGTGGTCACCACATTGGCGCCAGAGCACTTGCCGGCAAAGCTTTCCGGCAAGGTTTCTTTTGGCCGACAGCCCTCCAGGATGCAACTGCACAAGTAACCAAGTGTGAAGCGTGCCAGTTCCATTCCAAGCAGATTCACCAACCAGCTCAAGCTCTCCAGACGATCCCTTTATCCTGGCCATTTTCGGTCTGGGGGCTCGATATCCTCGGCCCCTTCCCCCGAGCTGTCGGGGGCTTCGAGTACTTGTACGTTGCAATCGACAAGTTCACGAAGTGGCCGGAAGTGGAACCAGTGAGGAAGGTGACGGCACAGTCAGCAGTCAAGTTCTTCAGGTCAATTGTTTGCCGTTTCAGGATACCTAACAGGATCATCACCGACAATGGCACACAATTTACGAGCCGCACCTTCATGCAGTACGTCCAAGATCTTGGCGCCAAGGTCTGCTTCGCTTCTGTTGCTCATCCGAGAAGCAACGGTCAAGCGGAGAGGGCAAATGCTGAAGTGCTGCGTGGGCTCAAGACCAGGACTTTCGACAGGCTGCGCAGGTGCGGAAGAAACTGGATCGAGGAGCTGCCGGTGGTTCTTTGGTCGATCAGAACGATGCCAAACCGAGCCACTGGCCAGACGCCTTTCGCTCTAGTCTATGGAGCGGAGGCAATTCTCCCCACGGAACTCGTATACGGGTCACCTCGAGTGCTCGCTTATGATGAGCTTGAGCAACAGTAGCTGCGACAAGATGACGCGCTGCTCCTCGAGGAGGATCGTCTTCAGGCTGCTGTACGAGCTGCTCGATACCAGCAAGCTTTGCGCCGCTACCATAGCCGCAAAGTTAATGCCAGAAGCTTCGAGGAAGGCGACCTTGTTCTTCGGTGCGTTCAATCCGCCAAGAATTCCAACAAGTTGACCCCGAAGTGGGAAGGCCCTTACCGGGTGAAACAAGTCACTAGGCCTGGCGCTGTCCGCCTTGAGACCGAAGATGGCATTCCGGTGAGCAACTCCTGGAACATTGAGCATCTTCGTAAGTTTTACCCGTAGGGTGCGGTTGCCGGAACAGGTTCCGGCAACCACCTTTTGTACAAGTCTAGCCGCTGTTGCATGTAATCCTTTGTACAAAGCCGGGCGCAGATCCCGAGCATCAGTAAAGCTCGTGTGCTTCGCACATCTTGTCAGTTTCATGCTTTTTACTTTACATTTGCATACTTTATCTGACACTTTGTGCAGCACCTATCCCCGGTAAGCAATAACGCGCCGAAAGGCCCCATATCTATATTTTCTCTTCTTTCTTTTTCTAAAACAAAGGAAAGGAAGGTTCCCTTGCACACAAGTTTGACGGGGGGGAAGAGAGGGTAATGGTGTGGACCAGGCGTCGTTTAAGGAAGATTCGCCTTGCCGGGAAGCAAACGACAGAAAAGCTAAGTTGCCAAAGTCTGAGCAATTAGTTTTTAAATTTTAAGTTATCTTCCTTGAACGACTATGCTTTGTATGAAAAACCTGTGCGCGGAGGAACCAACTCATAGCTAGATGCGCCCTTACTTTGTTTCGAGTCCGCTCAACAACTTAAGTGTGCTGCATCTAGTCGCGACAAGGTTTCTTGTCGGAGCGGCACCGCCAGCAGGCTGCTGACGTCCCGCACTCAGCGCTCGCGGTTCGGGTGCCTGCGCCGACAAGTCCCCTAAAAGCGTAGGGTAAAAACATACAAAGCAAGAGATCTAGTAAAGGAAATAACATAGTGATCATCATTCAAAATAAAGTTATATTACAAGATAACTTGTCGCAGCTCTAACACATTGTTCCTATGACATGACTAGCAGCGACAAGGAAAAAGATAAGATGGGCGGCTTAGTCTACGCGACCACCCTCAACCCTCCTGACCTCGCTCACCTTGTCCACAATGGGTGCGACAAGGGCCTTGAGTGCTTCCAGATCGGCGTCGGGCGGCAAGGATCTAAGGACGTTGGTGAGGTTGAGGCCTGGGTTGCAGAAAGCCACCTTAACCAGCACCTTCTGAAGAACTCCCGCACAAATCTTGCGCGACTTGTCGGCCAGCTGCTTTGGGATTTTCTCCCGAAGCCGCTGGAGAGCTGTCGCCACGCCCTTGAAGAACAGACTGAGCTTGGCGCTGGGCTGGAGATGCTCATCGGAAGAGTACCCAAAGTCCTCCATCCCCAGCTGCGCCAGCTCTCCGTCGATGACTGCGGCGATGTTCACCAGACCTTCAGTCCAGTGCTCCACCGTCTCCCTGAACGAGTTCTGGGTGACGGCAATGCTCACCAGCAGCGCCTCGTCGGCCTTGACCTTCTCCGACAAGGTCGTCTCTCGCTCCTTGGCGGCGTCCAGTGTCTACGTCAGCGTGGCCAGCTTCAGCTCGAGATCCGCGTTGGAGTCCTTGGTGGCGCTGAGCTCCTTGCTCCTCTCAGCAAGGAGGCCTTGCAGCTCACCATGGGCGGCAGCATCCTTCTCGCGCTCGCGCTTGAGTGCGGCGAGCTCCTCGCCGCTCGTCCGGAGATTGGCCTCCAGCTGCACCACTTTCGCCTCCAGCTCCTTCTTGGCGGCCTCGGCAGCTGCGGCAGCGTCCTTTGACTCCTTGAGAGCCCCGTCGATGGCTTGCTCCCGCGCGGCGAGCTCCTCTTCGTGGCTATCAAGATTCACCTTGCGCTGCACCAACTCTCCCTCCCGCGCGGATAACTTCTCGGCAGCAAGCCGCTGTTGTTCCTCAACCTCAGCCTTCGCGAGGAGGAAAGCCTTCCTCTCCTCGGCGACTTGCTCCCGCTCCTCCGCCAAGCTCCGGAGAGTCTCCTGCCTAAGATCCCGGAGCTCCTCTGCGCGCTTCTCAATGTCGACTCCCGCCCGCGCGACAAGCGCTTCCCGGGAAGCCAACTTGGCTTTTCGGGCGCGGTAGAGTGACGTCAGCTTCCGCAGCAACCGCTCCTCTTCGGGCTCCTTGCTGCTGCTTGGCGCGTCGACCAGTGCTAATCCGGCGGAGGCGAGAACTTCTCCGTCAAAAGTTTCTCCCTCGACCGGCGCCCTGGAGCTCGAAGCCCAGGGAAGCTTGATGAAGACGCTGTCGCCGGCCCTCAAGTAGGCGCCGGGCTGGGGCTCCTCGGAGTCTGGCTCTGCGGCAGCGGCGGGAGGATCGGTGGTTGGTGCAGCGCCTGGCGCTCCTGCGGCCTCGGGGCCGTCAGTACGACCACCGGATCCCTCGCCGGCTTCTGCAGCGGCAGCCTTGGCGGCCTCTTCGCCGGCGGGTTCATCAGCGCCGGCCTCTCCTTCTGCGGCTTCGGTCTCCATCGGCTCTGGGATGATTGGGTCTGAAGAACAAAGAATGGAGAGGAGTCAAGCAAACATGCAAAACAAAGTCAGAAGAACAAAAGTCCAAGGGCAGGTTTCTAGGCAAGTGGATTACCTGTGATGGGATCTGCACTCACGGTCTCAGCCGCCGGAGGATCACTGGCCTCTTCCCTTGCCGGAGAACCAGCCCTTGTCGGAGAGTTCTCCCTTGCCGGAGAGCGCTCCCTTGCCGGGGATTCCATCCTTGGCGGCGTAGTCGAAGCAGATGGCGCTTCGGGGGCGGCTTCTGGGCCCTCATGGTGAGGCTCCTCTGCTCCTGCACAAGTCCAACAATCAAGATATCAGTAAGAAAAAAAAGGGCACCCATGCGCATCTGACGGTGAGAAGTAAGTTATAAACTTACGCTGGGGGCTGCTCTGGGGAGTGGTGGCCAGGTCCGTCAAGGTGGGCTCAGACACGCCCCCTGCTGACATGATGGGATCGTCTTCGATGACGATCACCGAAGCCTTCGCCCTCTTCGCCGCTCTCTGGGCCAGCATCCTAAAAAGGAACAGATCCAGATTGAAGCAAGTTAAATACAGAATGAAAGCAACAAGATTGAAGAACTACGAAGACAGCAAGAAAAGCTTACTCTTCTTCTTCGTCATCAGAGCTGAGCGCGGAGAGATCAAAGTCCGGCTCCCCTCCGGTGTGACGAAGCGGAGGGGTGGGGTCCCTTGCCCGCTTGGCGGGAGCAGCGGTGGTGGGCCGGGAAGGTCCCGCTCCAGTTGCCGCGGTGGCAGGAGGCGCTCCCGTGGCAACAGTGCTTGTCGCGGTCGAGCGTGTCGCGCGGCTCGGCGGCTGTTGACCCGTCTGACACCCCGCTGCGTCCCCGGCCCTGCGGAGACGCCTTCTTGGTGCCGCCAGGGGCTCCACTTGCGGTAGGCTGTCTGAAGGCTCTGGCTCTTCCTCGCCAGGCTCGCTCGGCTCGGCCTCGGGGCCGGCAAGATCCTCCTCGCCGGCGAACTCCTCGCGCTCGGCAAGGCTTGCCGCCTCTGCTGCCTCTGCCTCCGCCTTGGTGAACCCGAACTCGCCCGCGGCAGCTGCTGCCGCAGCCTCTTCCGCCCTAGTGGCGATGCGCTGCAGCTCTGCTTCGGTAGTGTCACGGGTGAGGCTCCTCTGCTCGTCGGCGCGGATCGGTACTTCCTCCAGACTGTCGAAGAACGCCCACACGTCGTCATCCGCCGGCTCTTGCCAAGTTGGGGCGATTCCGTGAGATTCGCACAACGGCATCATCGCGCGGATCCGGTCAAGCGACGAATTATTGCACAAAGGAACGACGCTCCTCGGCAACAAGAACGGGTGCTGGGGGTCGCGTTTGAACAATTCCAGGAGCATTGCGTCCAGCTCCAGGATGGTGAAATTGAAGTTGAGGCCCGGGCGCAATCTCATGATGTCTGCTGAGTTCTTGAACTCCCAGGCAGGTCTCCCTCTCTCCTGCAGGGGGGCGATGCGGCGGCGAAGGAAGTCTGCGCCGACAGCACCTACAGTGAGCCCGGCAAGCCTAAGGCGGAGGATTCTGGTGACGGCGATCCTCAGCCTGTCATCTTCCGGGGCCACGTTGCTCCAATCGTTGCCACGTACTATTGGGGCTTGGCGCACGGCAGTGAATGGCTGCGGGTTCTCCTCAACAATCCAACACCACTCCGCTCTCCACTCCTCCCATTTGCTGCGAAGCTCGCCCTCCAAGTACGCCTCCTTCTTGCCGACTCTCGAGATCCAGGCGATCCCTCCGGCAAGTGGCTCTCCTCTCTCGACCCGAGGCATGAAGAAATGGCGGAAAAGGGCTACATTGGGGTGGACTCCGACAAAGTTTTCGCACAAATGTGCGAAAACCGCCATCGTGAGGACGGCGTTGGGGGTGAAGTCTAGGAGGCGGAGGCCGTACGTGTTCATGATATCACAGAAGAACTCCGAGAAGGGCGGGCAGAGCCCGCAGTAGAAGAAAAGTGCGAAGAACGGGTACCCGGTTGGAGCCAGCTCCGATGCGGTGGCTGAAAGTACCCTCGTGCGCGGGTGCGCACGCGTCTCCGTCGACCAGAAAAGGTAGTAGTACTCCCTCAGCTCCTTGGCGCCGAGCTGAGGGGGGAAGATGGCCCGCTCCTTCCGCAGCGCCGCGAGCCGCTGCGCCTCGGCCGATTTCACGCCTTTCCCCTTGTCGGCTTTTGGAGCCATGACGGAAGTGGCAGGGGAGATCGGCGGCGTGGTGGTGCTGGTGGAGACAGGGGGCGGAGCGCTGCTCTCTTTCGGCTTTGAGAAGAAGGGGGGAGCGGCGGAGATTTCTGGACTTGGAGCAACAAACGGCGAAGTGGGGAAACTGCCCCTGTTTCCCCTGCTTATAAAGAGGGAGGGGCGGACGTTTCGCCTCTCCGAATAAAGAACCCCCCACGATCTCTCCCACGATGCCACATTCAGCGCGTGCCGTTGGGGGAGAGCGCAGTGGGTACAGAGCAAGATTCGGCGTTACCCGGGCCGCGCGTGCCCGTGCCCTGTTTTGGGCCTGGCCCAACAGCACTCGGCACCGTGTGTGGCCCAGGCTCGGGGGCTCCTGTCGGTGTACTAGAGTAGGGGTACCCTAGTACCCCGAACTTGTGCACGGGCAGTTGCAGCGCCCCGCGGCAAGGGCTTGCCGGGTGACCGCCAAGATACTCCGTGGCTCCTCTGGAGCCATTCAAGAACCAAGTGTTCAAGTCAAGAAGACAAGGCCCCGGCAAGAGGAGCTTGCCGGGAAGGCCAACCGAGGCGTTTTCAAGGAACTTGCCGCGACACGCCACGCGTCCCGGCAAGGCCCGGCGAGCGACAAGCTTCCGGGCGCGACAAGACCACGACCACGGCAAGACGCTTGCCGGGGCAAGCGGCCACTCTGCGACCACGCTCTAGTGCATCCACCAACGTGTCGCCCTGGGGGCCTCTCCAGGCACGCGTGGCGGAAGGCTGTGCAGCCAGTGGTAAGCGGTGGCATGCGACGCTGACAAGATCGCCATCGTGGCGAATGGTGGCGCCTCTAACGGTCCTTTTCTGCATTGTTTAGGCGACACAGACGGGCATTTAATGCCCTTGTCCCCTGCCGTCAGGGGTAGGTAGAGTACACTGTACAAGCAACTGTACCAACTACCTCTCTTTTTACATCTTTACCCTTCTCTGCGTTGCCACCTGTCGGTGACCCCTTGCGCATATAAAAGGAGGCCCATGCGCAACGTAGTAGGGGTTCGGGAGTTTTCGGTTCAGTTCGACTAGCTCAGAAGGCTCGAATCATTTCGAGGCCAAAAAAACACTTAGCTCTATAGAGCAAGAACACAATATAATCAGACAAGCAGCAGTAGGAGTATTATCTCTCCGGAGAGCTCCGAAGCTAGGTAAACTGCTCATGTGCTTCGCCTCGATCTGCTCTTCGTGCGACCTCCGCCCCCCGCCGAACCGAAAAGGGGCTCGGTCTGCCAGCCCCATAGGTGTTCGTGGATCAGTTTCCCGACACCAATCTAATTTAATTAGCCCTTGATTCGGTAGAAAAAAATTAGCTTACTCCATTACCTAATCGGCTCCTGCACCGTGATCTGAACGCAGCAGAGAAGAGGAGCTTCCTTCCCATTTATCCGAATGCACACCAAGAGAATGCAGAGGGACCCGGCTACCTCTAGGCCTTGCACTGCCCATGGCCCATCCTACCTCCTCTACCTTTTTGACAGCCCATCACCGTCGCCCCTGACACATCTCAAAAGAGCCCCACCTTCAACGGGTATTCCGCTACGGATGTAACCTATCGCATGTATCAACAAACAATACCATGGCATTCGGCCATGAATGGTACATAAACGTAATCTAAGCAATCATACATCTACAGGAATGGTAAATCATGAAAAGGTAAGGTATGGCTTTCCACGTGAAGTACTTACCTGGCCATCACACATTGAAGACCGAGTGAAAGAATTCTCCAATCTAAATTTCAGAATGAGTGTCCAAGATTTGCCCCAAATTGACCATAGCTGGGATGAGAACCGCCTGTACAAAATTGGGATTGAGAAGATATTAAAAAAATGTAGTGGTTGGGTGAAAGAGGGATCATAACAGGGAAGGAGAAAAATGCATTTAGAGGGCAACTTTGACAAGGATCATCGGGGAGAGATAGGAGATGAAGTGGCGGATATACTGAAGCAGATGCGGTCGGGAAAAGTAAACAAAGACCTCTGTTTAATGTTCACCGACGAGTGCGCCCCTCAGCCACGATGAATGCTCTTTGAAACTAACAATTAATTGCCTACTTGACTACTTCGACTCCAACGAATCAATTTCTGTCCTCCTCTGCTTCACTGGATAGTCCTTTGTCGCTTCGCCTCTACATGCATCAGCGTCCGGTCCGGATGGCTCGAACAAGGCGACCTATGATATCGCTCATGATGGGGAAGGTCGTGTGAGGTGTGACCGCATGGCCCGTGACGGCTTGCTTGCATTGCCTCACCTCCGTATGGACCCGGTCATCCTCTCGCTGGATATGCCAACCAACAAGACCGCTATTTAACCCGCACCTGGATTCATGTGTTATGTACCGTTGCCAAGCGAGGCGCACCGTCTTGGTCAGACCCTAGCGCGGTTGCCATGGAAGTCACTCTTGAGCAGCGGCGGCGGCCGCCACGGGAGGGCTACGTTTGTGCGGGCCAAAGGAAGGCTGCGTTTTTTTTTTGAGTAACTAAAAGGAGCGCCGCCCGAGTCACGACTTGTGAGGCTTGCACATGGTCAGAGTTTTATAAGCCCATCGGCCCAATTTAACACAAGGCGTCCAAAATTGCCACCGGAGCAGTGGCCCATCACACATAGCGCTCGATGGTAGTGAACGGAGCACCAACATGGGATTGAGGGAAATAGGATGACTCAAATTGCCCCCAATAGAAGATCCGATGGTTGTGCATGCTAATGGCTTGAGATGTCTGGAAAGGTGCGCTGTTATAATGTTTCTAAATGGACTTTATCGGGGGTATAAGCCATAGAAAAGTCGGAATACAATAGATATAATGCAAAAATAAAATATGAATAGGTTTGCAACAGTACTTAGAGTAGTAATTTGCTTTGTTATACTAACGGATCTCCTGAAGGTTTTGTTGAGTTTTGTGTGATTGAAGTTTTCAAATTTTGGGTGAGATCACGATGGATGAAGTAATAAGGAGTAAGAAGAGCCTAAGCTTGGGGATTCCCATGGCACCCCAAGTTATTATCCAAAGAGGAACAAGCAACTAAACTTAGGGATGCCCCTGAGTGGCATCCCCTCTTTCTTCTAACGACCATCGGTATTTTACTTGGAGCTATATTTTTATTCGTCACATATCATGAGTTTTGCTTGGAGCATCTTGTATTATTTGAGTTTTTGCTTGTTTCGCTTTTTCTTTTGAGTCAAGTATCCTTGATGAACACACCTATTTGAGAGAGCCAAAATTATGCTATGATTTGTTAGAATTGCTCTATGTGCTTCACTTAAATTTTTTGAGCTATGGAATTGCTCTAGTGCTTCACTTATATCTTTTTGAGCACGATGTGCTTTAATATTTTTGAAGAAATGCTCTCATGCTTAACTTAGATTTATTTGAGTGTTAGTAATTTTTTTAAGAAATTCTCTCATGCTTCACTTATATTATTTTGAGAGAAGAAATTTTATATGCTCATGTTCTTCACTTAGATTTGTTTGAGCTATCAAAAGCAACATATGAAACTAGTCCCAAAGTGATAGATATTCAAGAGGGATATAACAAAAACTTTCATGAAGATCATTGGACAAAATAAACTTGATTCTTTGTAATGGTTTTGCGATATGACAATAGTGATATGTTTTTTTGACAGAAAGACTGTATGGGAGGCCCCTACGGTATGATTGATGCAACAAATCCAAATTGCAAGTACCATGCCTTGAACCTGGGTGGGTGGAAAGACATCGGCCCCTTTCCACCACCAGGCTATGCCTTAGTCTGCATGATAGTGATATGTGAGTCATGTTGATAAGTAATTGTGGTTCAGTAAGAATATTAGTGTTAAGGTTTGTGATTCCCTATGCAAGCACAAAAGTCAATAGTTATGCAATGAAATTACATCCTACTTGTGGTGCATTATTCGGTGTTAGCTATGCCTAATGCTCGCTTATGAGATTTTTTGTTTCTTGGTTGGATGCTTCTCAATCTTTTGCTAGCCTTCACTTGTACTAAGTGGGATTACTACTTGTTCATCCAAAATCCTTAAACCCAGTTTTTCCATATGAGTCCACTATACCTACCTATATGCGGTATTTCCGTGCCGTTCTAAGAAAATTTGTATGTGCCATCTCTAATCTTCAAATTAAATTTCCTTTTTGTGTGCTTGTACCGCTCATAAAATGGTAGGGGGTGGCTGATATTTTTCCATGCTAGATGTGTCATTCTCAAGATGAGTGTTTATTTACTTGTTATTGCACGAGAGTATGACAAAGTATTAGCGATACCCAGTCCCAAAATGAAAAATGAATTTACTTTATGTTGTCAAATAATAAATTCCTTAGAAAGTGTTGGTATGGACGGTACCCGTGGATTCGGTTAGCCGCGGAATGTGAAAGTATGGTGGGAAAAGGGAATAAACTTTATTTTCTGTTTGGGAACCGCCTATGATATATCTAGCATGGAAAGTATTGGGAACTACTTGATCGTTTTCGTTGACAATAAAGGCATGCTGCCCAAAATGTTTATCTCTATCTTTTTCCGCTTTGAGCTCTAGCACCTCTAAAAATCCCTACTTCCCTATGCGAAGGGCCTCTCTATTTACATTATGCAATTTTTAATTTTTTTTTTGAGTCTCCATCTCCTCTCATAAAGCACCAACTAAGGGGCACTATGATCGCACTTGAGCATTAGGTGTAGCTAATATGCGAGTGTGTTTCATGAATGGATCAATGATTAAGCATAATAGGCTAGGAATAACTTGCTTTAGTGTTGATATTTTGAAAGACATGGTTGCTTGTTGATATGCTTGAGCATTGAAATCTTCATGTCAAAACTAGACTATTGCTTTGAATCATATAGAAGTCCAAATGTCCATGCTACAAAAGAAAAGAATATGCGATGAACATGATAGGTAGCATTCCACATCAAAAATTATGTTTTTATCATTTACCAACTCGAGGACGAGCAGGAATTAAGCTTGGGGAAACTGATACGTCTCCAATGTATCTATAATTTTTTATTGTTCCATGTAATTATATTATCATTCTTGCATGTCTTACAATCATTTTATAGCAACTTTATATCATTGTTTTGGACTAACCTATTGACATAGTGCCCACTACCAGCTACTGTTTTTTCTTGTTTTTTTACTTCGCAGAGAACCAATACCAAACGGAGTCCAAATGCAAAAAAAACTTTTTGGAGATTTTTTCTAGACCAGAAGACACACGATGTGACGAGGAAGTACCAGAGGGGGGCTCTAAGGAGAGAGCACAACTCACTTGGGCGAGCCTGGGGCCCACGCGCGCCCTGGTGGGTTGTGCCCACCTCGGCCGCCTCCCGCACCGCCTCTTTGCTCTATAAATACCCCAAAAATCCAAAAAAACCTAGGGGTGTTGATGAAACACAACTCCAGCCGCCGCAAGTTCCAAAAACCACAGATCCAATCTAGACACCATCACGGAGGGGTTCATCATCCTCATTGGTGCCTCTTCGATTATGCGTGAGTAGTTCATTGTAGACCTTCATGTCCGTAGTAGTGCTAGGTGGCTTCCTCTCTCTCTTTTGATTCTCAATACAATGGTCTCTTCGAGATCTATTTGATGTAACTCTTTTTTGCTGTGTGTTTGTTGGGATCCGATGAACTTTGAGTTTATGAGCGGATCTATCTTATCCATGAAAGTTATTTGAGTT
The DNA here is from genome assembly GCF_002162155.2 of Triticum dicoccoides. NCBI lineage: Eukaryota > Viridiplantae > Streptophyta > Magnoliopsida > Poales > Poaceae > Triticum > Triticum dicoccoides. The sequence continues at coordinate 87,603,551 of NC_041385.1, forward strand.
CTGATCTCTTATATGCATGATTGCCTATAGCCTCGTATTTATTCTTCGAATATTTGGTTTAGTTAGGCCAACTAGATATAATTTCTTGCCATGGGAAGAGGTGCTTTGTGATGGGTTCGATCTTACGGTGCTCAATCCCAGTGATAGAAGGGGACATGACACATATGTATCATTGCTATTAAGGATAACAAGATGGGGTATATTCCTACATGACTAGATCTTGTCTACATCATGTAATCGTTCCTATTGCATTACTTCATTTTTCCATGAACTTAATACACTAGATGGATGCTGGATAGTGGTCGATGTGCAGAGTAATAGTAGTAGATGCATGCAGGAGTCGGTCTACTAATCATGGACGTGATGCCTATAATGATTATTGCCTGGATATCATCATAATTATTTGAAGTTCTATCAATTACCCAACAGAAATTTGTTTACCGATCGTATGTTGTTTTTCTTGAGAGAAGCCACTAGTGAAACCTATGGCCCTCAGGTCTATTCTTTATCATATTTGCCTTTGAGATCTATTTTTATTCGCTTTTATTTTCAGATATATTAATCCAAAAACCCAAAAATACCTTGATGCATCTTTTTGTTATTTATTTTGTTTCGCGTTTCCGTGAGATCTAATTATCCAATCTACTACAAATTTATCTATCTTTTTACCCAGGAGGGATTGACAACCCCTCTTACGCATCGGGTTGCAAGTATTTGTTCTTTGTGTGCAGGTACCCTTTACATAGTGTTGCATGGTTCTCCTACTGGTTCGATAACCTTGGTATCATCACTGAGGGAAAAATCTACCGTAGTTGTTCTGCATCATCCCTTCCTCTTTGGGAAATGCTGACGTAGTTCAAGCCACATCAACCTGCCAGCCACCTTTATGCAAAACAAGTTGCAGGTCAGTCGGTGGAACCAGTCTCATGTACATGGACATGGAAGGTGGGTCCGGGCTGCTTCATCCCACCATACCGCCGAATCAAAATAAGACGTTGGTGGTAAGTAGTATGACTATCACTGCCCACCACTCTTTGTGTTCTATTCGTGCATATCATCTACGCAGAGATCTACCTCTGATGTCACTGTAGGGAAACATTGCATGGAAAGCAAAAAAATCTACGCACACGCAAGATCTATCCATGGAGATGAATAGCAATGAAGGGTAGAGTGTGTCTATGTACCCTCATAGACCGAAAGTGGAAGCGTTTAGTAACGCGGTTGACGTAGTCGAACTTCTTCGCGATCCAACCAATCAAGTACCAAACATACGGCACCTCCGCGTTCAGCATGCTTCAGCTCGGTGGCGTCCTTGCCTTCTTAATCCAGGAAGATGGTGAAGTAGTGGATGAGTTCCGGCAGCATGATGGTGTGGTGACTGTCGTTGTGATGCTATCTCTGCAGGGCTTCACCTAAGCACTACAAAAATATGACCGAGGGACGAAACTATGGAGAGGGGCGCCGCACACGGCTAAGAGATTGTCGTCGTCTTGTGTGGCACCCCTCCCACATATATATAGGTGGAGGGGGAGAGGGAGAAGCCAAGGAATCTCCCCAAGGAGGCTGAATCCTCCTAGGGTTCCTTCCCTAGCCGCATCCACCTACCATATTTGCCGGAGTGGGAAAGGAAAGGGGGGAGAGGGAAGGAAGTGGGAGGCCGAATCCCCCTCCTTTCCTTTCTCCCATAGGCCGGATGCCATAGGGGGGTGCGCCAACCCCTTGTGGGCTGGTGTGCTCCCTTCTAATGTCCCAAAAGGCCCATCATCCTCCCGTGGCTTCCCGGAACCCCTTTCGGTGATCAGATGACTACCCGGAGCTCTCCGAAATTCTTCTGGTGTCCGAATATCATCGTCCTATATATCAATCTTTACCTCCGGACCATTCCAGAGCTCCTCGTCATGTCTGTGATCTCACCCGGGACTCCGAACAACATTCGGTCACCAAATCATATAACTCATATAATACTATATCATCAACGAACGTTAAGTGTGCGGACCCTACGGGTTCGAACTATGTAGACTTGACCGAGACACCTCTCTGGTCACTAAACAATAGCGGAACCTAGATGCCCGTATTGGTTCTTACATATTCTACGAAAATCTTTATTGGTCGAACCATTATGACAACATATGCAATTCCCTTTGTCTGTCGGTATGTTACTTGCCCGAAACTCAATCGTCGGTATCTTCATACCTAGTTCAATCTCGTTACTGGCAAGTCTCTTTACTTGTTCCGTAATACATCATCTCATAACTAACTCCTTAGTCATTTGGTTGCAAGCTTATTATGATATGTATTAACAAGAGGGCCCAGAGATACCTCTCCGATACTCGGAGTGACAAATCCCAATCTTGATCCATGCCAACTCAACAAACAACTTCAGAGATACCTGTAGAGCATATTTATGGTCACCCAGTTATGTTGTGACATTTGGTAGCACACAAGGTATTCCTCCGGTATTCGGGATTTGCATGATCTCATAGTCCAAGGAACATGTATTTGACATTCAAGAAAGCAGTAGCAATAAACTGAACGATCATATGCTAAGCCAATGGATGGGTCTTGTCCATCACATCATTCTCCTAATGATGTGATCCTGTTACAAATGACAACTCATGTCTATGGTTAGGAAACCTTAACCATCTTTGATCAACGAGCTAGTCTTGTAGAGGCTCACTAGGGACACGATATTTGTTTATCTATCCACACATGTATTTAAGTTTCTGGTTAATACAGTTCTAGCATGAATAATAAACCTTTATCATGGTTAAGGAAATATATTAATAACCATTTTATTATTTCCTATAGGGCATATTTCCATCAAGTATATTGTAGTAACACCCAAAGATCCTTCCTTGACTCCCTACGAGAAAGCAATCTTGGAGCCATCATATCCATTTCACATCTCCAGTACCCAGTTCTAGTTGTATAGATTAGGATACAACTCCGAGCGTATGTTACTGGCGGGGGGATAAACCCTGGGTAGCCTCATCCACATGCTAGAAGATTTCAAGACATCTGGGCCAGCCTAGCCCCTCAGACCGACTGGTCGCAAGGCTGGCCTCCATGGCCGGCTGGAGCCAACGGGTCGTCTCCTAGAAGGTGGTGCGCTCCAGAAGGCGGCGAGGGTAGGGGACGATTCCCGCCAGGAGGCCCCTCACCTCCTCAAAGTCCGCACCCACCTGCTACGACAAGACAGGGCGTGGCAACGGTGCCACCTGCCACCCTCGAATCCCGGAAAGAATGTGCCCACAGTGCAGGCGTACCAGGCGGACACCCCTCGCCTATCACAGCACTGTAGCCACGCGGCCCATGATGATGCCTACGTCAGGCAGAGCCATGCCCCCACGACGGGCGGTCGGTGTGGCCCGCAAGCAGCGGGCTCCATAAGCCCACGCATCCCCAGAAGACGGCAGGGCTGAGCAGGCAGCCTCAAGGGGAGGCCGACTCCTAGAAGGCGGCCGCCCCTCCCCTTGGAGTCTATGCATAATTAATCGGAGGTGACGGGGTGTGGCTACAGTGATCGCCCGCCAGGCGGCGGAACTGTAGCCATGCGCCCCCTGACAAAACCATCGTCATCAGGGGCAAGGCTACAGTGCAGCCTGGTCCCCTTAGCCCACAGGCGGCGGGCCCTACCTGTCAGCTGAGTTCACGGCAGCCGGCGGGACCCACCAGGCGGCGGGCCCCAGCTGTCGGCAGAGAAGCCGGAGCCCAGAGACACTAACGGTCGGGTCCTACGACCAGCCGGATTACCATTGTACTCCTGGGGGGTAGGCCTATATAAACCCCCCAGGGACACCCATGCAAAGGATTCAACCCTTAGATCACCTCATACCCACATAGCTAAGGAGAAGTAGAGCTAGAGGCCTTCTTCCTCCTCTAGCCCGAACAGCTCAAGGAGCAACCTTGTATTTGCTATTGATCATAGTGATGCGGAGACCTCACAGAGTAGGATTAGGGGTGTTATCTCCATGGAGAGCCCCAAACCTGGGTAAGACCCGGCGTCGTTTGAGGTCTTGCCTACTCCTGCTTCTATAGCCCGGCAAAATTTTATTGACACCCTACATGATTAGCCACCTGTTGGCATATGTCGAGGAAGTACCACGTCATTTGACGCCTTCCTTGGGGCAAGGCACACCGTTGTCCGGAGACACATTTTGGACGGGAACCTGTTTCCTTCCCCGTGAGCGCAGCCAGCCTGGCTTGCCCAATGGCGCTTGTGCCGATGCTCTACGCGGCATAGAGGCCGCCTGCACCACGAGCTCCCTCGCCGATCTCCTCGGCGGTGTCCACCTCACCGATGATCCTGCCCCCGACGTGGGTTTGGCCAGCTCCGAGAGCTGCCTCATCGACCTCCTCGGTAAGCTCCACATCGCCGACGAGCTCGCCTCTGACCTAGAGTCTGTTGGCTCCACCGATACGCCCGTCAAGATGGTCATCGACTCCAACACGGCAGATGTTGATGCCTACCTCAGCCACGTAGAGATCATCGACGACCCACTCCCTCGCGCGAACAACATCACCAGCGCCAGCACCGTCACGGAGGTGCTGGTCATCAGTCAGAACGGAGCCTCGGCCAGAGCGGACCAGGATCCGATCCGTTCGACCCTACGAGCCCTCGCCACTCCGGTCGAGGACGGCGCGGACAGTGCAAGCCTGGAGGCACACCACCTTTCGCTCATCGACAGCGCCAAGCAGCTGGCCGCCGCAAAGCGCCTCGCTAACGCCTACTAGCCCGAGGTCAACCGCGCCATAGGCGCCACTCCAGCTGCTGGAGAGCCCAGCCGGCTGGGCGCAGTCCGGCAACGCGGTGCCACCATCGCCAGCATCTTCGGGGCCGACTGCCCTGTCTACGCCACGCCCATCGAGAACCTGCGCGCCGCCCAGGCGGCAGCAGAAGAGTTGGACAACCTAGAGGTCGATGAGAGGCGCCACATGAAGGAGCGCCTTCAGCGGCTCCTCGACGCGGCCGCCATCCAGCAGGAAACTGCCCGCCACGCAGCAGAACCCGACGTGCCAGATGAGAACCGCCTCCCTTGCCGACAGCACGGCGCAACCTCTTGGTCCCCGATAGGCGGCCGAGGGGACCCGGAGCCGGCTGCTAGCCATAGTCGGCGCACGCACCTCATGATCAAGCGCGACCACGACGGCCGCACAAGAGCAGTGGAACGATGCATCGACTTCCCACCTCCCCCGCGCTGGGAGAGGCGTGCCTTCCCGCCGCATGTTGGGCACCCGACTCTCAGAGACCAGCTAGGTCACCACGAGGGAATCGAAGAGCATAATGCCCGCCACCGAATCAACCTGCTTGCTCGATCCCTGGCGATAGAAGAAGAAGATGCAGTCGGCCGACCTTGCTTCGGCCCCCGCATACACGGCGAGCCCTTTCCCAAAGGGTTCTCGCTCCCACGAGATACGCCCAAGTATAACGGCTCTGTGAAGCCAGAGGATTGGCTGGTGGACTACTCCACCGCAGTCAACATAGCAAGTGGCAACAGGCGCGTTGTCGTGAAGTATGTTCCGCTCATGCTCCAGGGCACGGCCCGGACATGGATGAATAGCCTCAAGTCGTACAGCGTCAACACCTGGCTTGATTTCACTGAAGTGTTCATCCACAACTTCACCAGCACGTACAAGCGGACGCCCAAGCCTTGCCAGCTCTCCATGTGCGTCCAAGGCCTGACTAAGTCCACCCGCGATTACTTAATGCGGTGGGGCGAGATGCGCAACTCCTGCGAAGGGGTGCACGAGGTGCAGGCCATAGAGTACTTCACGGACGGGTGCCGAGAGGGCACCTTGCTCAAGCACAAGCTCCTCTGCGATGAGCCAGCAGCCCTCGACGAGCTATTGATCATGGCGGACAAGTACGCCACGACCGACTCCTCCATGAATTTGGAGCTCCAAGTGGACGCGTCTGGGAAGGTGCTCCCTCCAGCTTCCCAAATGCTGGCTGGCGACGCTAGTCGGCGCCAGCAAAACAACAACAAGCACAAGGCCCTGCACCCAGCAGGTAGCAGCAATCGAAGATCAGCAGCCGACTGGTCAGCCCAACACCAAGCGGAAGAAAATTGGCAAGGGAGCATGGCTGCCCGCCCTCTCCTTTGAGCAAGCCCTTGACGCCCCATGCAAGTTCCACAACGGTGCGAAGACGTCCAACCACACCACTCGGAAGTGCAACTGGCTAGCTCGGATCGCCAAGGGCGAGACCCTCCCACCTCCCCCGCCAGCCGGCCCTCCAGCTCTAGTCGTTCAGCAGCCGACAGCCCGAGCAGTCAGTGCCATTCAAGACGAGTTCCTCGAAGAGCACGCCGCTTACCTTGTCTTCATGAGCCAAGCCGGCGACAGGCACAGCAGGCGGCAACAACATAGAGAGGTCAATGCTGTCAGTATAGAAGCTCCCACCCACATGCACTGGTCTGAGAAGCCCATCACTTGGAGCCAAGCTGACCACCCGACTATGATGCCCAACCCGGGTTCATATGCCCTGGTGCTCGAGGCAACCTTTGCAAAGGAGAGGCAGAACAGCTGGTTCGGCCGAGTGCTGATAGACAGCAGCAGCAGCATCAATATCCTGTATCACGAGACCATGGACCGACTGGGCATCAAGGCCAGGCAACTTCAGCCAAGCCGAACTATTTTCCATGGCATAGTTCCCGGCCTGTCTTGCTCCCCAATTGGCAAGATAAAGATTGACGTCCTCTTCTACGACAGAGATCAATTCCGCCGCGAGCCAATCTGGTTTGAGGTGGTCGACCTGGAAAGTCCCTATCACGCGCTCCTGGGTCGCCCTGCGCTGGCCAAGTTTATGAGGGTCCCTCACTATGCATACGGCATACCTGAAGGCCAAGATGTCAGGCACCAAGGGCATCATCGCCGTTGCTGGAGATTACAAGAAGTCACAAGATTGTGCGGCTGCCAGCAGCTGGCTGTCCGAGTCCCTCGTCATAGCTCAAGAAAGACAGCTCCTCGATCGGATGGTAGCCATGGCCAACGAGAAGCCAGCCATGCTGACTGATCCAAGGAAGCTGGTGCAGGGGCCTCATTCCAGCCGGCCAAATAGACCAAGCGGATCCCCTTGGACCCAGATCACCCAGAGAGCTTTGCTATCATAGGCACTGGCCTCAACAGGAAGGCGAACTCATCGATTTCCTCCATGAGAATCGAGACATCTTCGCATGGTCCCCGATAGTTTGGCTTAAGGAATGTCGGCGCCACCTTCCAATGTTGTATGCAGAAGTGCTTGTTGAAGCAACTCATGCGCAATGCCCATGTTTACGTGGACGACATTGTCGTGAAGACGGAAAAGCGTGGCACCCTAATGGAAGATCTGAAGGAGACCTTTGAAAATTTGTGCCGTTTCAACATCAAGCTCAATCCAGAGAAGTACGTCTTTGGTGTACCAGCCGGCCAGCTCCTGGGCTTCCTTGTCTCAGAACGCGGCATCGAGTGCAACCCTGTGAAGATCAAGGCCATCGAGAGGATGGAGAAACCCACCAAGCTGCGTGACGTCCAGAAGTTCACCGGGTGCCTGGCATCGCTCAGCCGCTTCATCAGTCGGCTGGGCGAGAAGGCACTCCCTCTGTACCAAATCATGAAGAAAACCAGTTGCTTCGAGTGGAATGACCAAGCCGATGCCGCCTTCCTCCAGCTCAAGCAGATGATGTCAACGTCGCCTATCCTGGTGGCTCTCGCTGCTAAAGAGTCTATGCTCCACTACATCGCCGCCACCAACCGAGTCATCAGCACGGTGATCATTGTCGAGCGCACAAAAGCCGGCAAAGCCCAGTCGGTCCAGAGGCCAGTATATTACCTAAGCGAGGTCCTGTCGGCCTCCAAGCAGAACTACCCCCACTACCAGAAGATGTGCTATGGCGTGTACTTTGCCGCCAAGAAGCTGAAGCAATACTTTCAAGAGCACTCCATCATGGTCGTCTGCACTGCTCCCCTTGCCGAGATCATAGGCAACAGAGATGCCTCGGGACGGGTGGCCAAGTGGGCCATCGAGCTAGCTCCTCACACCATCTTCAACCAGCCCTGCACCGCCATCAAGTCCCAAGCACTGGCCGACTTCCTCATCGACTGGGCTGAGTCCCAGTACCTACCGCCAACTCTGGACTCTATGCATTGGCAGATGCACTTTGACGGCTCAAAGATGCGCACCGGCCTGGGAGATGGCATCGTCCTCACCTATCCCAAAGGCGACAAGCTGAAGTATATGCTGCAAATCCACTTCGCCACCTCCAACAATGTAGCCGAGTATGAAGCACTCATCTTCGGGCTCCGACTGGCCAAAGAAATTGGCATTCGCCGCATCCTCTACTACGGCGACTCGGACTTGGTAGTCCAGCAGTCGTACGGTGACTGGGACGCCAAGGATGCCAACATGGCAAGCTACCGCTTCCTCGTCCAGCAGATGAGCGGCCACTTTGACAGGTGCGAGTTCATCCATGTGCCACGGGCCGACAATGACACAGCAGATGCTCTCGCCTGCATTGGCTCCACCCGACAAGCTATACCAGCCGGTGTCTCCCTCGAGTGCCTCTGCAAGCCTTCCCTCAAGCCTTCACCATAATCCGACTCCATCTTCGTGTCGACTACCCCAGGAGCAGTCGGATCCGGCTCGGGGACTTCAGCAGTCCATCAGGAGTGGACAGGGGTCTTCATCAGCACCATCAGGAGTGGCCGGCCCCGGCCCGCCGCCTCCCAACCCGGCTCCCCTTATACCAGTCGCCGTGTTCACAGTGGTGGCGGCCCCATCTTGGCGCATCCCATCCGCGACTATTTGATCAGCCGCGTGCTGCCAACCGACCAGGTGCTAGCTAGACAGATCCAACGCAGAGCAGGCGCCTACACCATTGTCAATCCAGAGCTCGCAAGGCAGAGTGTGACCGGCATCCACCAGTGCTGCATAGAACCAGAGAAAGGCATGAAGATCCTCAGAGATATACATCAAGGAGAATGTGGCAACCATGTCGCCTCCAGGTCTCTCGTAGGCAAAGCTTTCCGCCATGGCTTCTTCTGACCGACTGCTTTGGACGATGCCAAAGAGTTAGTCAAGAAGTGCAAGGGGTGCCAGATGTTTAGCACCAAGCAACACCTGCCGGCCTCCGCCCTCAAGACCATCCCCATCACCTGGCCCTTTGCCGTGTGGGATTTGGATATGGTAGGCCATTTCAAGACGGCACGAGGCGGCATGACCCATCTGGTGGTCGCCGTGGACAAGTTCACCAAGTGGATAGAAGCAAAGCCAATCAAGAAGCTGAATGGTCCAACTGCTGTCACATTCATCACCGACATCACTGTCAGATATGGAATTCCTCACAGCATCATCACCGACAACGGCACCAACTTTGCCAAAGGCACCTTGGCTTGTTTCTGCATGAATCAGGGCATCCGGCTGGACTTAGCGTCCATTGTCCACCCGCAGTCAAACGTTCAGGTGGAGTGAGCAAATGTCCTCATCTTGTCCAGCATCAAGCCCCGCCTGATCGAGCTGCTAGAGCGATCGGCCGGCTGCTGGATCGACGAGTTGTCGGCTGTCCTCTGGAGCCTTCGGACCACACCAAACAGATCAACTGGCTTCATGCCTTTCTTCCTTGTGTACGGTGCCGAGGATATCATCCCTACGGATATCGAGTTCGACTCGCCTCGGGTCACTATGTACACGGAGGCGGAGGCCAAGGAGGCGCAAGAAGATGACATCGATCTGGTGGAAGAGGCTCGACTGCTAGCATGCAGCTGGTTTGCCATCTACCAGCAGAGCCTACGCCACTACCACAATAAGAAGGTTAGGTCACGTTCTTTCTGCGAGGGAGATCTTGTGCTCCGCCTGATCCAGCGATCAGCCGGACAACACAAGCTCGCGGCACCTTGGGAAGGCCCCTTCATCATTAGCAAGGCCATGGGCAATGACTCGTACAACCTCATCGACGCCCAGAAACCCAGGGCATGCAAGAGATGCACAACCAGCAAAGAGACGGAGCGGCCAGGGAATACAACTCTGCTCTGCCCGTTTTACAGTTGATTCGAGCGTATGTACCACAACAACTTTTCTATTACGTAAAAGACCTCAGGTCCCCCGAGGTGCACTCGGGGGGCTACCTTTTTATCTATCTTTTTTTTGAAAATTGAGATAGTAGAAGAGTTTCCTACTGCATATATATATATATATAGTAACAGAATAATATTGTGTTACCCTCGGCCCCTATAAGGACGTGATGCACTGACTACAATAGAAACTCCCCAACCCAACCCGCCTCCTACCGCCGGAGGCAGCCGTCGCGGGCGAGCGAGCGACGGCGGCAGCCGGAGCGAGGGAGCCCGCGGCGCCGTGACGGGTCGCTCCCCCGACCCACGCGCTGCCGCCGGCCGGCCATCCGCACGCCTCCCCGCCGACGGGCTCGCCTCCTCTTGTCCCGGACCCCTTGTCCCGGACGATTCCCCCAACCCGATCCCACCACACCGAGCGCGCCGCTGCTGGCCACCTGCCTAGCGCCGCCGCCCCCGCTACCCAGCGAGCCTCGGCCGGCCACTACCTCAGCACGCCGCCGTCGCCCCACTACCCCAGCATGCCGCCTCCATGATCTCCCTCCCCCAGTGTGCCGCCGCCTACCCCTGCCTCCGTGCGCCACCACCTACCTCCGAGCGCCGCCGATCTTTGCGCACAACTGGCCACCGCTGCCTCCCGCGCCAACTATGTCCTGAGACTAGCCACGGTGGTGGATCCAAGATCCGCCGAGGGAAAACGGGAGCTGCTGCTCCCTGTTGATGGCCGGTCCTCGCCACCGGCCGCCGCACTCCCGATGTGTCCCGAGCACCAGCGCCCCTAGAGGCTCGCTCCCCTGCACCCATGAACCAGCGCCATCCACCACTCGAGCAGGATGGCAATGGTGACAACATCCAGCGGTCCTCCTCTGCCTCTACTCGCCCTGCCTTCATCATCGGCCAACTGTGCAAATCCATGTAAAATGAGTTCAGGTAAGTTTAGATCCCTGTACAAAGTTCAGCTAAGATTCAAGCACATTTCCCGCTAGCCACACAATGCTTGAACTAACGGCCTTGATTTACGCGTGCTGATGGCCACCTGCCTAGGCAAGCGCATTTCCTTGCTTGCCTAGCTGCTAGCCGGATTCTTGTTCTGTTATGGGTGCCGTGCTTATTTGAACTTTAATTGCAGCTACTATTACAGTGTGTGCGTACATGACTGAAACTATATGATGTGTGTGCTATGGTTACCTGAACTTCAATTCTAGCTACTATTCGAATCTTATACTAGCACGTACAAGACTGGACTCGTACTACTGCACACTAGTGTGCCATTTTGCTTATTCATTCCTTGAACTTTGCATGCTCTCTATTCTTTCAGAGATATGCTCAAAGCTAGTTCCTCAGAGGTGTATTCTTTCATAGATATGTTAAAGCTAGTTCTTTATTCTTTCAGAGATATGTTGTTTACATACTTTCAGCTCACATTGTAGCTTTTTGTCAGTTCAATGGATTCCAAAAAGGAAAAAACTATGGATGGGTGAGAAATCAACTTCCTGTACAGTTGTGCGATGAACATTGGACGACCTCGACCACCGGCACCACTGCTTCCCGACCTCATGCTTGCATCGCCATCTCCCAGTGAGGCTCTACCGCCGGAGCACCTTGGCCGTTCACCGCCACCACTCAAGGCCGTTCAACGCCACCACCCCAGGCCGTTCATTGCCAGCAGCACCCTGGATCCCACCCCTCGCCCTAGGAGTTTCAGTTATTGAGTGAGTTTCAGTCCAACTTGAGCTCCCTGAGATGATCATATAATTAACTTCAAAATTACTACATGGTCCATGTATTTTACAGCAAGTCCATGTAGTACTACATGTGAAGTACCAATTTCCTGGCAAAATGCTTGCTTTACAAAGGATTTCTCCTTGCAAAATGTTGATTGTTAGCACTAACTCACAGAAGTTGCCCATTGAAGATGATGTTATCAAGCCATAACTAAGTTTGATGAGAGAACAATCTGACGAGTGACCTTACCACTAACAGACAGCTGCTGCAGGAAGCCATCAAATTTCTTTGGTGTGCAGAGTATAATAAGTGTGATAGTGGCAATTTTCAAAAACTTTAATAGTTCAAGTACATAAGAAAACATAAGTCCACTCTGTAAAAATGACAGTAGACGCAGAAAGTTCAGTTTTGCTATATACAATTGGTAATTCAGATGTGTTTTTTTGTGGTTTAGATTTCGGCAGTAAACTATGCAAACAATTTAAAAGTACTCAAGTCCAACTTGCAAACTAGTAGCAGTCCTATAGTGCAACATGCATCAAATTCAAAAAAATAGCAAACCTGACTTGAAGCAAGTTCGCATCTGGTTGTTTATTTTGTAGCTCATCGTTTCTTATGTAAGCAAATGCTTCTATTCTAATCTAGTTGTTTTTTTAGCTCGCCTTTTCTTATATAATGTTAAAAGTCCACTAGATGAAAAATTCTGTGTGTTAGCTAGATCAGTACAAGTGCTCATCAGTACGACAAGCAGCAGTATTGATCAGTACAATTTACACAAAAAACTACAATATCTTGCTAGCTTGCAGCTATAATTTTGATTGCACAACAGTTTAATTGCATCGCCATCTCCCGGTGGGGCTCTGGTGCCGGAGCACCCTAGCCGTTCACAGCCACCGCTCCAGGTCGTTCAACGCCACCACCCCTGGCCGTTCATTGCCAGCAGCACCCTGATCCCACCCCTCACCCTAGTTATTTCAGTTATCGAGTGAGTTTCAGTCCAACTTGAGCTCCTTGAGATAATCATATAATTAACTTCAAAATTATTACATGGTCCATGTATTTTATAGGAAGTCCATGTAGTACTACATGGGAAGTACAAAAATTACTTCTAGTGAGAGTTCATTTAAATCTACAGGGTCTAGTCCCATATATCTTTTAACCAGGTTCATGGTGAAGCCCAGGGTGCTCGTCGGCGATCACAAGAAGCAGGCCATCGAGAAGGAGTTGGGCGACATGGTGCAGCGGTGTGGCCAGTTCAACCACCTAGCTGATAGATCATGATTTTCTCTCTTTTTCCTATGTCTCTTAATGTGTTACCCCTTCCTCTTTTCGTATAGCGTATTCTGAACATCAGATGCTTTCAACAATGTGTCGCACAAGTTCAAGTATAGTTGTTGCAAGAGTTCAAAAATCTGAACAGCTTAAGCTCAACCCAATTTCAAGAATTGTTTCCTTTATAAATTGTTAGAAGTTTGTGATTTTGGCGCATGGCAGGAGCTCGTTGACGATGAAGGATGTGAAGCTTCACCACCATTCACAACTCCAGTATGGTCCAGTTCGTCATGAGGATCCGGAGCTTCAACTTTTCAGTTCATCTTTCATATGCTTTTTAGTACATCTACTTCCTCGTCGTAAGTCCAATTTCCATTTCATGTTTCCAGCTTCCTATAGAACAAACGTGTGCTTGTGGTTAAGCATGAGAAATGAGCATCTGTACTGCCTTTTATCAGTTTGTAGAGCAAAACATGTACCAGAGTCAAATTCTCAAAAAAAGGCTCTTCTTTGCATCTTTCAATGCTCACGGTTCAGTTTGTGTGTGTTACTCCACAATATATAATTTTCTGTTTAATTCTTATTTTCGTTCAGTTCAATAAATAATTTTAGTTAAGTTCAATATATAATTTTAGTTTAGTTCAATATCTTGAGTATCACCTTTTTCTGCCATGAACTCATGCTATAATATGGGCAGCTAAGTTCACTCTGAATATGTTGATACTAAACCAGAAGTTGGCTCTGAACTCTCATATTCGTCTTAACAATTGACAGGTCTGAATATGTTGCCGCTGCCATGCTGATTTCCTGTTGCGACCTTGTTGATTCTCCGCCTTCGAAATGCTCCCTCAATCCCTCGCATGGACCACAGCCGACTGTGGGATGCACTTTCCATGCGCAACCATGTGACCATGTAGATGCACGTCTTCATTGAGTCGCTCAAAGCGCATATGTGTGTGTTGTGTTCATGCGTGCGTGGTCGCGGCCATGCTTGGCGTTTTGGCGTTGTCTGTGTGTGGTCTTGCGGGCGTCTCACCTCAAACGCATCCCAGGACGGTGCACGAGTTGCTGAGGAAACGCCCAAGCCTGTGGCCTCTTGACCACAACTTCGTCTCATGGAAGCTGTTGGATGTGGACAGCCAGTACGAATTCAAGTCTAAATGGCTCATCGAGGAGAAAAAGAAGAGGAACTCGAGTGGTTTCTCTATGGAGAAGGGCAGAAGACATTTTGCTCTGAACATACTTGTTGATATGCCCATGAGAACGGGTACATTTGTCTACATATTTTTGTGTTGCTGACGAGGGCTACACAAGTTGTATTTACAAGTTGAACTTAAGCGTATGCCCTATAAAGTTCGTGCATGTGTGGATGTTCTTTTGACATTGAACTGTTATGTGCTTGCAAAATCTGAAGTGTTGATCCATCAGCATTCGCAGCTTCGAACCTCATTCTTGTATGTTGTGTGTTTCAAGTGCTCAATGAAGTTTATGTTCTGAGATCATGTGTAACTACCTAGGCGTTCATGTTTACTAACCAGTAAGTACACATGTTGCTTCTCTCGCGCTCGTCTTTGCTGGTGGTGAATAGTTCAAATTCTTGGCAATTTTTGAAACGTTCAAATTGATAAATGTGGTAAGTTCGAACGAAAAACGAACCCTTAGCCAATTTCACTGAGGAAAAAAATAAGGAGTTCATGTATTACTAGTGCTCTCTCCGCTATCCTTACTATTTGTCCATTTCTATTTTGGTGATGTCCATAGATTGACAAAAAAATTGTAGTGGAGAGTTCATGTATTACTAGCACATGAGTTCAAATTGTAAAAGTTCAAGCAAAAAAAACCCCATGCAATTCAAATGGTAAAAAGTCCAAGTCATAAAATAAGAGAAGTCCAGAACATCGTTGTAAAAAAGTGTTTAGTTTAAAAAAAGAATAAAAAACATTTTCTTTTTGAAAAAATATCATTCAGTTCGATGATACAAACCATGCAAGTACAGAGGCGACGACACAGTAAACGTTGAGAACTTACGAGCAAAAAACATTACCCAAAAACAGAGCAAAGTCTAGTTAGTGAAAACATGCTTAGTACAAACCTATGCAAACATCAGTACAATTACTCATTTTTCAGAATAATTCAAAATTACTCTAACAAAAATAGCTCAGTACAAACACACACATATATCAGTACGAGTACTCTGTTTTTCAAACAGAAAAACAGCAGGATTCGTCTTGCCGTATTCAAAATTAATCTTAATCGATTGCGAATTTGAGAAAATGTTCAACATGGCTAAGTTTCACATTTTCGGTAGCTTTCCAATGATATATTATTTGCCTCATTTCAATAAACTTTTTAACAAAACTGCGTACAAAACCAACTTTAACCGCATTTGAATTCGTATTTAAACCATAAGGAATTAGGAAAAACTTTCTATACACAAAAGTTGCGCATTTTCTATAGCTTTCCAACGCCGTATCATTTGCGTCAATCCGACAAACCGTTTGCAAAATACAGCGAAAATACATTTCGCCCAGAATTTCACCATTTTTCAAATTACTTTTAAATCATATAGAATTTGAAAAAATAGTAAATATACGGAAGATGCGGATTTTCACAAGCTTTCCAACGCCATCTCATTTTCTCAATTCCGATAAATCGTTTGAAAATTAAGTCCAAAATACGATTCGTGTTTTCGGTTTTGAAAAAAAACGGTTTTTTCAAAACTGCTCTTAAACCATAATTTTTTTTGCAAAAACAAATTATAAGATTGTAATGTAGATGACAAGAGCTTTTCAATGATATATTACACGCCCCATTTCTACCAAAAAAATTGCAAAAAAGTTTGAACTAAAGAAGACAATTTTTAACAGAAACAGAAAGCATCAGTTCAACCGCTCGAATTTTATTAGTACAACCGCCTGAAACCATCAGTTTAAATAGGGTAACAGAATAGCCAGATGTATATATATATATATATATATATATATATATATATATGGGTGGTGGTGTTACATGGTATTTACATGGAAGAGGGAAGGAGGAGGTTACATGTGGGGGGTTACATGGGGGGTGGAGGTGGTTAGATAAAAGCAGCAATAATCGTGTCCACTAAGTGTTTCCTATGCGGTGGTAGCCTATGGCTAATATCAGAGAAATCTTTCTTGAAGCGTGTCCTCTAGGAGGCGACCGTTGGGGTCACATGTCGGAAATAGTTGTTGTTGCATTCTTTCCAGAGGCTCCAGGCAGCCACCAAAAAGATGTCCATGATCAACTTGCGCCCGTGCCTCAATTTTAGGTGTGAAATCATATCCAACCTATTACCCTGCGGCGGCCATTGAACCCCCAATAGTTGCCAACACGTTGCACTGAAGGTGCAGCAAAAGAACAGGTGTTCCACGGTATCCTCAATGTGTTGGTTACAAAGAAGACAATCCAGGTTGTCACCAATATTGAAGTGTCTTCTGCTCAGCATATTGCGCGTATTAAGCCTGTTAGACAGCAGAAACCAGCCAAACACTTTGATTTTTGGGATTGATTTGGCTTTCCAAAGCCATTTGAACCCCTCATGGGCCTGAACGTCTTGGAAGACAAAGGAGTAATAGGCAGAGGTCTTGAAAGTCTGGGCTCCCCAAGCACAAGTCCACTGATCTCTTGAGCCACCCAGAGTGAAATGAGAGACCTCCCGCTGAATTTGACGTTACTCGTCAAGGGCTTGCATGGAGAGCGGCAGGTGAAAGGTTGTAGCTAGATCTGTGGTTGCCAGAAACTGTCGAACTGATATATCTTCATTGGCAGCAAAGGAGAACGCTCGAGGGAAGGATGTGTTATAAATGGAGTTATTCCACATGTCCTTCCAGAACAGAGCTGTAGAGCCAGAGTTGATTTGTACAGTTGTAACCCCACGGTAAGTAGGCATGAGTTTAACGAGGTCTTTCCACCAGAATGAACCAGAGGGTTCAGCTGCGTGCGGGACAATGCCACGGTAGTAATGCCATGACTATGAGTTAAGCTTATGCCATGACTTGAAT
Organism: Triticum dicoccoides; assembly: GCF_002162155.2. Lineage (NCBI taxonomy): Eukaryota > Viridiplantae > Streptophyta > Magnoliopsida > Poales > Poaceae > Triticum > Triticum dicoccoides. The sequence goes on from NC_041385.1 coordinate 87,620,620, forward strand.
TTTTCTATTCCTGCCCCGTCCGGGTTCCGGACAGCCAGCCCGGGGGCTCGTCGCCTTGGCCTAAGTTTGCACCAGCCGCAGCTGACTAATAATGTGACGTCACTTAAAGCCATCTCTCCGCCCTAAGTCACAACTCGCAGCACGGTTGTCTGACTAGCCGGAGCTAAAGGCCGGAACAGTCGCCCATACGAAATTCGACTAAGGAAGAATGCTAACTTAGGCCCAGTCGGCCCTCTGCCTCCCTCGTCTGGCTGCTCAACAGCTGGCAGGCCGACTTCTCGCTCGATTAAGCTACACTCTACGCGGCCCAAGTAACTTGCCCGTTCCGAAGAATGACCAAGTCCCCAACACAGCCACAGACCACAGAGCGGCTGTCCGGCTGGCAGGTAGGCGGCCAAGAGAATGTGGCACAGCAAAAAGTCGAAGAGAGAAAAAGCAGAAATCAAACAAGAATTTAAACTTATATGTACATTGCAAAAGGCCCGAGGCCAGCATTCATTAAGTTTAACTTACACCCCTAGTTGGTGGAATTGCGTGCATTTAACGAAATTGTTCAAAGAGACCGCAAGGACAGGATAAGACAGGATAAAAAGGGCCACCCAGGCCAAAGGAGGAGCAGGCGGGTCCGAGGGGACGGCGGAGGTAGCGGCGCCAGACGGTGGAGCGACTGGTCGGTTGGTCTCGGCTTGGTCGACATTGGTGGTAGTCGGCATAGCCACCCGCGGCTCGCTGGTCGAAGCCTGATCTGGCTGAGGTTGGCCGCCCAATCCGTCCTCCGGTGCATCGTCTTCGTCCTACTCGTATTCATCATCGTCGTCGCCCTCATCGCTAGAGGCGATCTCCTCCGCCAAGTCCTCCTTGCGCATTGGGTCCAGCCCAAACCAGTTGGGTTTCACCTCATTGCCATCATCATCCAGGTCGGGGATGAAGACGACAGTGTTGGTGTAGTCGGCGAGCGCCACCGCACGCCCGGTGAGCTTCGGATCCACCTCCGCCAGCTCCAGACCGGCCTCCTGCCGGAAGGTGGGCAGCTGGGTCAGGTCAAGGTTGGGGTACCACACCTGCCGTCCGAGCACCCGCCAGGGCCGCGGCGCCATTCCAGGCCTTGAAGCGGACGGCTGCCACCTCCAGCCAGTCGGCGGTCCAGCCAGGAGTGCGTGGAATCCGGGCACCTGGCCAGAGGGCGGCCAGCACTAGTTCACCGGCGTGTTGCAGGCGGCGGATCATCCGGTGGGCCTGCTACAGGCATGTCTTGACGACCAAGAGTTGCTCACCAAGACTGCAGGGCGCGTTGGGCGCGATGTCCATGCCCGCCGCCCTTCACACTGTGCGTCGCGCCTTAATGGCCTGGGTGATGGCAATGGAGTAGCCTGGGAAGTACTCTGTGAAGGAAAAAGATCAAAGTATGAGAAGATAGAAGCCGGCTCCCGTAGCAGTCGGTGGCCACTCAAGAAGAAGAAAGCAACTTACCATCGGTCATGTCCTCGATCTCCTTGTAGCCGTCGTTCAAGAACTTCTCCTTCTCGGCCCAGTTCGAGCGTTGAGTCTCGAACTCGGCCTAGAGGAGGTCCTCACCGTCCTTCAGCTTCTTGAGCTCCGCCTTGTGCCGCTCCGCCTGGTCCGCCAGCTCCTTGGTCAGGCACTTGCACTCCTGCGTCGCCTGGCAGCGCTCCAGCTCCTGGCGCGAAGCTCGGTCTCGACCTCGCCCAAACGCTGCTGTAGTGAGCAGCCGCCTCTCCAAAGATTAAAAAAGAAGACATCAGCATCAACGAGAAAAAATAAGAAGGTAGTTGCCGGAAGATCCGGCCCGACTGCTCAGCAGTAGGCCCAAATTTCGGGGGCTACACCCAGCGGGTGTGCTGATGCGCCCCCGTGAGAAGAAAGTCGGAATGCTTACTTCAACTCTCGTTCAAGTCACTGACCCGCCTGGCCAGCTCCTTGACGCGGGAGTTGTAGGAGGCCGCACGGAGATTGTGGTAGTCCTGCAACAAGGACAAAGGAAGAAAAGAAAACAAGTTAGCACTCGGAACTCGCCTTGAAGTTTCGAGCCGCCTGCTCAGCAGCCGGCCCAGAACTCGGGGCTACACCCAGTGGGTGCGCTGGCGCGCCCCCACGAAAGATTGCGAGAAGACAAAGACAAAAAACAAGCGCGTACCTGAACAACCACTCGCGTCGTTAGGAACTCCTGCACGCATTTCTAGAGGGCAGCGCCCAAGCTGGGTCTGGACGTCCTGTACCGACACGTTCAGTACACCGCCACCACCACCAGACGCCTAGTCTGCTGTGTTGGCACTGATGGCCTCAACATCGGGCGCCGCCGAGCTGGCGGCTCCGACCTCCATCAGCAGAGGTGCTGAGCTCACCTTCGTCGGGTGCTGGCGCGCAGGAGCATGGATTGTGGGAAGCGGCCCCACCATCAGCCTGCCGCCAGACGGTGCCGCCTGCGGCCCCTCGGGCTGGCTGACCTATGTGTCGGCAGTCGGTGCGGGCGGAACCACCTATTCCCCAAGCCCGAGGCCTCCTCCTTCCCTCTCCATGGCCAGCTAGACGACGCCGCCCCCGCAAGTCGGCTCCTGGACCTCTGGCGCAGGTGGCTCCGGGTGCTGCGAGTCAACGGGCCCGGAGGCCTAACCGCGGGATGCCTCCAGTTCCTGCGCCCTAGCGGCCGCGTCCGCCTGCTCCTTGTTCGCTGCTTCGGCCTGCGCCTTGGCCGTAGCATCGGCCTTCGCATGCGCCGCCTTGGCGCCTCCTCCTGCTCCTCGCGTGCCTCTCGCGTGTTCCTTTTTGTGGCCTCCTAGAGGGTGGCGAGCGGGTCCACGCGACGGAGGACAGCAGTCCTATCAGCCGCCCCAACCACCAAATTAGCCGGGGCTCGCGAGAGGGACAATGGAGCCCTATTCAAGGGAGCAAGAAAGACTGTTGAAGAAATCACAAGGAAAAGCAAGAAGAAGCAAACAAAAAGCAATAGCAAGGAAATCAGAAACACTTACGCAGACACCGCCGAGCACGGCTTCGAGGTCCTCTGGAACTGGGCCACCCTCGCGGCAGCCTCTTGCCGCTTGGTCGCAGTGGTTGAGGTCTTCGGCTACTTGGGCCGACTGCATTACAGCCCGCCCTCATCCCGACATTTAGGCACACCGGCTGCTACAGTCGGCGCGACCGAGGAGCTGGCGCCCGCCCTATCGGTGCGGCGGCTGCGACGCTGATACATCTCCAATGTATCTATAATTGATGAAGTATTCATGCCATATTTACAATAGTTTTATATGATTTTGGTATGATTTGATTAGAACTAACCCGAACTGACGCTGTGTTCTTCAAAACTACTGTGGTGTTGTTTTTGTGCAGAAACAAAAGTTCTCGGAATGCACTGAAAATCAATAGATATTTTTTCTGGAAAATATAAAATATACTGGAACAAAAAGTTATCGGAGAGGAGTCCCATGGGACCCACGAGGGTGGGGGCGCGCCCACCCCCTGGGACGCGCCCCTGTGCCTTGTGGACTCTCCGTGGGGCCCCTGACTTGTTCTCGACGCCAACCTCTCCTATAAATGCCCCAAACCTCCAGAAAATAACCTAGATCGGAATTTCCGCCACCGCAAGCCTCTGTAGCCATGAGAAATCAATCTAGGCCTTCTCTGGCACCCTGCCGGAGGGGGCCATCATCACCGGAGGCCATGGGGAAGGATCCCGGGGGGGCCATCATTGCCATGAAGGCCAAGGACCAGAGGTGGAACCTCTCCTCATCCAGGGGGGAGGCCATGAAGGAGGAAGCACAAGGGGAGAACCTCTCCTCCTCTCTCTCGGTGGCGCCAGAGTGCCATCGGGAGGGGAATCATCGCCGTGGTGATTGTCTTCATCAACATCACCATCATCATCACCATCCTCATCTCTTTTACACGGTCCACTCTCCCGCACCCCGCTGTAATCCCTACTTAAACATGGTGCTTTATGCCACATATTATGATCCAATGGTGTGTTGCCATCCTATGATGTTTTGAGTAGATAGTTTTTGTATTTGGGTTGATTGATGATCTAGATTGGTATGAGTTGTATGTTTTATTTTGGTGTTGTCCTATTGTACCCTCCGTGTCGCGCAAGCGTGAGGGATTCCCGCTGTAGGGTGTTGCAATACGTTCATGATTCGCTTATAGTGGGTTGCTTGAGTGACAGAAGCATAAACCCGAGTAAGGGGGTTGTTGCGTATGGGATAAAGGGGACTTGATATGTTAATGCTATGGTTGGATTTTACCTTAATGATCTTTAGTAGTTATGGATGCTTGCTAGAGTTCCAATCATAAGTGCATATGATCCAAGAAGAGAAAGTATGTTAGCTTATGCCTCTCCCTCATATGAAATTGCAATGACGACCACCGGTCTTGTTAACAATTGCCTAGGATAATTCCGCACACCGACCCATCATTATTCCACAGTCGCTATTTATAATATTTAGTAATATATTCTAACTTTATGATAACAACACCTACTTTTATATTTTAGCTCTCCGATATCATGCAAAGTTATCCTCTTCATACCCACAACGTAGTTTTATTTCTCGTTCCTAGTTGGAAGCAAACGGTCGGCGTACGTAGAGTCGTATCAGTGGCAGATAGGACTTGAGAGAATATTGATCTTACCTTTAGCTCCTTGTGGGTTCGACACTCCATACTTATCACTTCCATCTTTGGTAATTGCTACGATGATTCCCTGCACTTGGGGATTATGAAGCTCTTTTCTGGCGCCGTTGCCGGGGAGCAATAGCGTGGGGTTGATATTCTCGTGTGTGCTTGTTTGCTTTCTTCACTAAGTAGTTTTTGTTTTCCCTTTTAGTTTTGCCTAGTTGTATGTGAAACATACAAAAAAACAAAAAATGAAAATACAAAAAGATGCACTTGCCTCATATGCCTAAAAAGTTTTTCAAAAAGAGAAGTGATTGGAAAGTTATGCATTGGAGAAGTGAAGGTCGAACTTGAGCACTTGTGTTCATGATCATGGAAACAATGTAGAACTTTTCATGGAAGTTTCTCTTTAAATATTTATCCCCTTGTATATATCCATTATATTATAAAAATAATGTGCCAAGCTTTGGTTTTAGGATGATTAGATTGCTTGTTTACTATGTGCAGTACAAAAACAGAAACTTTGGCTGTAGCACATGAATTTTCATTATTTTACTGGAAAGTCAAATGGGTCTGAAACTTTTTGCACATTACTTCCATACAAATATTTTAAATTATCATATTTTATTTGGAATTTTTGGAGTTACAGAAGTTTACTAAATTTCTAGATTACTACAGACTGTCCTGCTTTTGACAGATTCTCTTTTTCACGTGTTGTTTGCTTACTTTGATGAATCTATGAGTAGTACGGGGGTATGAACCATAGAGAAGTTGGAATACAGTAGATATTACACCAATATAAATTAAGAATGAGTTTGCAACAGTACCTAAGGGTAGTGATTTGCTTTATTATACTAACGGATCTCACAAAGTTTTTGTTAAATTTTGTGTGGATGAAGTGTTCGAAGAACGAGGAGTTACCGATGTGAAGAATAAAGAGAGGCAAGAGTTCAAGCTTGGGGATGCCCAAGGCACCCCAAGTAAAAATTTCAAGGATACTCAAGCATCTAAGCTTGGGGATGCCCCGGTTGGCATCCCATCTTTCTTCTTCAACAATTATCGGTATGCCTCGGTTTTTGTTTTGTTCACATGATTTGTGTCCTTTGAGTTTTTCTTTAAAAACCATGATAGTATGAGATAGCCCTTCATTGAATTATAGAATGCTTCATGTGCTTCACTTATATCTTTTGAGTATGATCTTATAGAATGCTCTTTGTACTTCACTTAAATCTTTTGAGTATGGTTTTATAGATGCTTAGTGTGCTTCACTTATATATTTTGAGCTTGGATATTGGTTAGTATATATTAATTGTAGAATTCCCCATGAACTTCACTTATATCTTTTGGAGTATGAATAATACTATCTTCTAAAGTGGGTTTGTAAGAGTATCAACTTTAGGAATTAGTGATCCCACTATTTTGGAGGGTGTTGAATCTTAGTGTGATATTTATGAAAGTGGATTTGGAAGAGTGTCAACTTTAGTTAGTAATGATTCCACTATTTCGGAAGAGGTTCCAATTGATTATGAGAACAAAGTTGCTATCTATGATAATTATTGTTATGACATGTATGCTATAAAGAATAATCTTAACCATGAAACTTGTCATCATGATTTTAATTTTCAATTGGATTATGCCTCACATGACAGTTATTTTGTTGAGTTTGCTCCCACTATTCCGAATGAGAAGAATTTTGCTTATGTGGAGAGTAGAAAAATTTCTATCCTTGTAGATCATGAAAATATTGCTTTATGTGATGGTTATATTGTTGAATTCATTCATTATGCTACTTAAAATTATGATGAGGGAGGAATATATGCTTGTAGGAGTTGCAATAATATCAAATTTCCTCTCTATGTGCTTAATGTTTTGAAGTTATACTTGTTTTGCCTTCCTATGCTAGTTTATTCTTGTTCCTATAAATTATGTGCTCACAAATCCCTAGGAATAGGAAGTGGGTTAGGTTTAAATGTGCGAGTCATATTACTCATGATGCTCTCTTTATGTTTCAATTCTTATCTTTTATGTGAACATCATTGAAATCATCATGCCTAGCTAAAAGGCATTAAAGAAAAGCGCTTGTTGGGAGACAACCCAATATTTATCCTTACTATTTTTTTGTGTTCACATGATTAAGCTACTGTAGTAATGATGTTTTATAGCTTTTGTTTCAATAAAGTGCCAAGTAAGACCTTTGGGTAGACTTGGGTGAAAGTTAATGTGATCTTGCTGTAAAAAACAGAAACTTTGCGCTCACGAGATTAGCTGTCATTTTTTTAAAGAAGATTGCTTTTGAGTCGATTGTTTTTGAAGAAGATTAATAGAATAATTCCTCATGTCCACCAATTTATTTTATAATTTTTTAGTAGCAGAATTATGGTTGTTGTTCAGATCATTACAGACTATTCTGTTTCTGGCAGATTCTGTTGTCAATGCATAGTTTGCTTGTTTTCTAGTTTCTATGGCTTATATTGCTTAATATAAATTGTAGAAATGATATGGTAAAGTAGGCATTGTGTGAGAACAATTATTAATCTTGTCTTTGACAGTACCAAAGTGAATGATTTACTATTTATCATACTAACCCATCTCACGAAGTTCCGTTAAGTTTTGTGTGATTGAAGTTTTCAAGTTTTGAGTGAGATATCGATATGAGGAGTATAAGGAGTGGAAATATTCTAAGCTTGGCGATGCCCAAGGCACCCCAAGGTAATATTCAAGGAAGACTCAAGCGCCTAAGCTTGGGGATTCCCCAGAAGGCATCCCCTCTTTCATCTTCAAAACCATCGGTATTCCTTACCCGAAGCTATGTTTTTATTCGTCACATGATATATATTTTGCTTGGAGCGTTGTGACACTCCAAAATTTTAATTTGGTTTTTATCAAAAACTTTGTGGTTTTTGAAAAGAGACCATTTAAAATTTCTTTTCCAGAAATCCTTCCTCTTAAAAACTTCCTTTGCTTTGGCAAGGATTTTATTTTTTTCAAACTTTGGTGTTTGATCTTTTGAAACTTCTTCTCTGTTGGTTCCCTCTCAAATTTATCTTGGGAGTTTAATCTTTTTCTTTTAAAAAAGAAACTCTATGAAAAACTTGGGATTTTCATATCTTGAAAACCACCCATGACTTTGTATTTTGCCCATGTGGTAAAACCCCTCCAAAACCTCCCCTCCTCCTTGTGATCAACCTAAGTTCTCTGTCCCAACTAATCCAAGCAAGTTTTGGATTTTATTCTAATTATTTTTCCCCTCAAATCATTTCTGAAAATTATTTGGAGCCTGAGTGATTTTCAAAGCAAGTACCCTTTTGCATTTGAGTTTTGACCTCAAACCAACTCTCCTGGATAGTTCTTTATACCCACAACCCAGAACCATCTTGATCCACTCCTTCTCTTTTCAAATTTTTCAAAATTCAGTCTCTGCAAGTTTGGACCAGATTTGCCAAATTTGGTGAAATTCATATCTACACTCCTCCAAAAATTCCACCAAAAATCAGGCAGCCTACTGGAGCAATGAGAAGCCACTCCACCAAAAATCAGCTCAAGGAAAAATCACCAGAGGCCAAATTCATTCTGTCGAACACCTTGCATGCATTGTTGCTGTTAAAAATTCAGAAAGATTCAGAGTTCAGTGTCGATCTTCGACAGAGGTTCAGTCACATGCCCACAGTGCCCTTGGCACGTTCCTCGCCGCCTCTTCCTCCTGTCTGGAGCATCCTGCACGCGCGCTTGGCGTCTTCCCGGCGTCGGTGGCGCCCCTGGCCGCCCGCGCCGACGTGTCTTGCGGCGGCCGAGACCCCGTTACAGCCGACAGGGGACAAGAACGGCGGCTCAACGCCGTTCCGCGCCGCCCATCGCCCCTCTGCTCTCCGCGTGGCCTCATGCGTGCCAGCGCACGCCCGTGGCACCGCCACCGTGGCCGGCAAGCACGGGACGAGCGCCCTGCCGCCGACGGGCCCGCGCCGCCCCGTTCTGTCGAACTCACCCCCAAAGCACCAAACTCCAGCTCGATTAGCACCAAAACGGAACCGTGGACCTCCACGATGACGCCCAACGTCCTAATTACCCCGACCAAGCCCTGCGCCGCCGTAATCGTCACCGGAGACCCCCGTTCACGGCAACCGCCTCGGACCGGCTATATAAAGGGCCCCCGAGCTCACCCTCGTGCACGCATCATCACCACACCTCACCAACGCCCCGCCAGGCCACTAGGAGGACCTCGAGGAGGTCTCCTCCCCCAACTCCGGCCGCCCCGATCCGCCTCGGCCTCCAACACGATTCGCTCTGGTGAGGCCATCTCCGGCGCTCTAACCCCGTCAATTACTCCCTCTAGCTACCAGGAGCCTAACCCCCTCCTCAATTTGATCTCTGCAGCCCTCTCCGACGAGTCCCTCGACCACCCGAGCCGCCGTCCGCCGGAGCAAAGCTCGCCGTCGACGTGGTACTCGCCGGCGACCACCACCACCACCAACCGACGCGGAAGGGCGCCCTGAACTCGCAGGTACCCTCCGATCCCCCTGCCTCACCGTGGATCGCCGCCGGCGACCACCGCGGCTCTCGGGCGCCGACGAGCTTCGCCCCCCCCCCATTTGAAAGTTTAAACCTGACGAGTGGGACCCCACCGTCAGCCTCTCTGCCCTCTCTATTGAATCGTTTTCTGGAAGCGCCTTCGGGCAAAATGCGCTTTCCCCTCTGGGCTGGCGTATTCAACACTGGAACCTTTTCTGTTTTTATAAGCTAGCCCCTGGGAACTTTCTGTTTCATTACAGATGAGTCCCTGGACAAAAACCTTTATAACTTTTAAACAGAAAGGTGTTTTTGATTGATTCTTTTTCTGTTCTCTTTAAAATTTTGTCTAGTTTTTTATCAGATTTATTTGAAAAATATTTGGAATACTTTTTGTGCACCCCTTGGTATTTACGATAGCGCATATATTTTCTTTATACCGTAGATACCGAAGGAGGTGACGGAGCCGCGAACTTCACCGAGCTAGGCTCCGACTACTCTGAACCAGGCAAGCATGTTTGAACTTTTGATATGATGAGTGTCTTGGCATGTTTTGCATTTAGTTAGTTTCATGGCATGTTGAGAAGCATATCGATGAACGTTATTTTATGCAATATTGAGGTAAGTGAGCTCGATGATCCATAAGTGGATGGATGTGAGTATGAATGGCCATGTGTTGGCATGAGGATGGGTAAGATGGCAGTGTCGTAGCATGCCAGACTTATGCCAGACTATGTGACTTTAGTGTCAAACCGTATCGGTCCAGTTCCTCTCATTTCCTTCCCTGTACTACCACATGTTTTCCGCAAGGAATATGGTTTAGTAAGTTGCAAACCGCTTTTCTAGTACACACCAAAAGGAGAGGCCGTGATGATGGTTCCATGGCCCTGGATTAAAGCCAGTCATCCGGTCAGGGGGCATGGGTGTTTCCGGTTGGGACCGAGAGGGGGGCACCCCTTAGAGCGCACGTATATAAATTTGATCCCATGCTATTCGAGATTGTGATCTCCCCGTCTCAAAAGTTTTTCTTGGACGATGTCTAGGGTGATTCCTAGCATCGAGAGGTAGGATGGGTGTGTACTGGCTAGCTGTGTTTTCTTCCGAAACACCGTAAACGGAACTAGTCCTTCGTGACTACGAAAATCCGTTGGCTGTGGGAAAAATTTTGTACAAACTCTGCAGAGTCATATATTCCTCCAAATCATCTATTCCCTGTCCTAGATCGATATTATCTTATCCTAATCAAATGTCAGTTTTGATGGCAGAGACTCCGGTGATTCGCATGAGTGCTAATTCTGGTTAAATGATTATTCCTGTGGATGGACTAACCCATTTATTCTCATGAATTAAATGTTTATTATGAGTATTATTTACTTGTGAATAAAAGCCATTTCTGTGATGTCGCCCCGACGTCCGACTATGGCATTTCTTTTAAAGCCCTTTCTGTGATGTCGCCCCGACGTCCGACTGTGGCATTTCTTTTAAAAGCCCTTTCTGTGATGTCGCCCCGACGTCCGACTGTGGCATTTCTTTTAAAGCCCTTTCTGTGATGTCGCCCCGAAGTCCGACTGTGGCATTTCTTTTAAAGCC
>NC_041385.1:87631572-87747776 GCF_002162155.2 Triticum dicoccoides
TTTTAAAGCCCTTTCTGTGATGTCGCCCCGACGTCCGACTGTGGCATTTCTTTTAAAGCCCTTTCTGTGATGTCGCCCCGACGTCCGACTGTGGCATTTCTTTTAAAGCCTTTTCTGTGATGTCGCCCCGACGTCCGACTGTGGCATTTCTTTTAAAGCCCTTTCTGTGATGTCGCCCCGGCGTCCGACTGTGGTATTTCTTTTAGAGCCCTTTATGTGGTGTCGCTAAGACGCCCGACTGTGGCATCATTTCCTTATATTTATTTATTCACCTTTCGAGGCGTCGCTTCAGACACCCGATCGGTAGTTAATTATGTTTTGTTGGGATTTCAGGCGGACTACCGTCGTTTCCCTTTTACTTACCTTGTTATGCTAATTTTTGAATCTACATTGGTGAATTATTCATGACGCATCCATGCATGCATTTGTTATATCTTACGTCCGAACTGTCTTGCGAGTACTTTCAAAGTACTCACTGGCTTGTTGATTTGGCCAGATGCTGACGAAGGCGATCTCATGGATGAAGAGTTTGATAGCGAGTCCGACACCTAGAGGAGTCCCAGTCAGTCTCGTGCGACCCTGGATTTGGTCACTGTTTTATATCCGCTTCCGCTACCAAATAAATTCATCGAGCCTCACCTCGACGCTCGATGAGATGACAGACTTAGAGTCTTGTATTTCTCTCCCCGCTGTGTTTCTCCACCACCGCCCTATCCTCGAGTCAGTAGTATGCCTCCACACCACTGTGTCATGTCCGCCATTATGTATAATTATTGGCGTGCTTGTAATAATTTGGTTGAGCAACCGTAGTTCGACCCTGTAATATATTTTATGCTACTGGCTTATTGTATCAAGAATTTGTCTACCAGTGAGGAGGATTTCTCTCATACTGGACTCAAAAGATTGGTTTCTCAATAAATATTTTTATTGGAAAACCGGTCGTGACAAGCTTGGTTCCAGAGCCAGGCTGACTGTAGGAAGCCACTAGGTGTGATCGCTAATTGGTATTTAGCATAATAGAGCTAATTTATATTTTTTGCAATTGTAGTCATTTTCTGTCAGTCAGCATAAATTTATGATCTGACCATGCAGAATTTTTGCCTACTTTTGTAGATGGCCGACAACAGCTGCGAGTCTCAGACCTTCGCCAACGTGCCCGATGGGTTCGTCAAGCTTCTTTCCTTCATCGTTCAGGTCGCGATAGGGCCATCCGTGCGCCCAGTATTCACACTCTGCCAGCACCGAGTCAACGACGGTCTGACTATGCACCAGGCCGCGGTGCAGTTCAAGGGAGGGCGTGGTGAGTTACGCCGCTTCCGGTTCGTGGGAAGAGCCATGCCTACGGAGAGGCATGCTATGCAGATGGCAGCCCGTGAGGCGATAGCTCGCCTCAGGGATGTCCTTCCCGCGATGAAGACTCGTCACTACCGCTATCTTCCATGCCATGTTCCTTACACTTGTCACTACGCATACTCCTGCCCCAGAGGAGAACGAGACGAGGCTTTTGAGATGCTCATTGAGTATCTCCGGGCCCTGGAGGCAGCCTTCGACAACCTGGTGGACGACTTCGTAGCTACCCGCATGGACTCAGTTCATGGCTGTGCTGCCAACAGGAGGGAGCTCCTACCCATCGCACCGCCACTGACTTTGGTCTCGTCCTCAGCATCTTATACGCCTACTCGTCGCCTGCCTTCTACTGAAGAATTCAACCAAGTCATTGCGCCCACCCCAGCGCGCACTGCACCACCCTTCGCACCCACTCCTGTACGTGTTGCTCCGCCCCTGGCAACCGCTCCATCCACTCTGCGCAACACTACACGTATGGAGCCTATTAGCGAGGAGGAAGTCGAGTCCCCAACCTCGTTACGCCTCGCCCTCGGCAGGGCAAAGGAGGTCGTCAACATCTCTGCCTGAGTACGCTTAGCTGCCATGTAATGTACCGCTTTGTAAGATATGTACATAGGTTGTGAGAAGTAGCCTGTTTGTGCATCATGTAGGATCTGGAGAAGTGCACTAGCCTAAATAACATGTCAGGATTATGTATGCATATCCTGAGTGATGTATTGTATAATTACCGCCCGCGTGTAAGATATGTAATGAGCAGTCCTTCTCCGTGCGCAAGTCGATTTGTTTTTCTTAAGTAAGCTGGGTTATTTAGTTTTATTTGCCAGCTTTATGCATTTTTTTGGAATTGTTCTTGCGACTCTTTCCGCTTTTCTTATGAGTTTTACAAAAAATATTTCCCCAGAGTGAAAAATGTCTCGTCCTTGGACTCGCTCCATGCCAACTCCACCAGAGGAAAATTATGATGCACAACCCAGCAACGAGTTCACTCAGGGACAGTCAAGCCAACAGGGCAGTGAATCGGCACTTTCACAAATGTGCCGCCTTTATGAACAGAGTCAGCAACAACATCGGGAAATGACGAACCAAGTCATCAACATGGGAAATCACCATGGACAGTATCAGCAGCATTCCAAGTTATCTGAGCTACAAAAGACACGTCCCCAAACATTTTCACATGTTGACAAGCCTCTTGAAGCCGAGGACTGGCTTCGAGATATGGAGAAGAAATTAATTATTGCAAAATGTTCACACCCCGAGAAGGTATTGTATGCTCCGCACTATCTCACAGTAGCAGCCGCATCATGGTGGGAGAATTTTCTGCACATGCATCCCAACGAAAATGACATATCCTGGGATGATTTCAAGGAAGGTTTCCGTGGTGCACACATTCCTAAGAGTATTATGAAAATCAAGAAGAGAGAGTTCGATGACCTCAAACAAAGGAACATGACAGTGTCAGATTACAACAGTCAATTTACTCTATTTTCCCGCTACGCCAATGAAGAGCGTATGACTGAAATCAAGAAGATGGAGAAATTCCTTGACGGTCTGGCGCCCGCGCTTAAATGCCAACTGGTCGTGCACACTTTTCCTGATTTTAAAACACTGGTGGACAAAGCCATTACTCTAGAAAATGAGAGACGCAGTCTGGAAGATATCCGCAAGCGAAAAAGGGACCAGACTAACCCTGCTCACAATCACCGAAGCAGGATAGATTTTGAAAAGGGTGGGACACACAAATCCTCATCCAATGTCTCACGCCCAATCAAGAATTTTCATGCAAGGGACAAGGAATTCACCTATCGCCCCGGCGTTACTTGTTACGCTTGTGGAGAAGAAGGGCACTATGCCAAACAGTGCCCCAAGCCAAGGAATTCAACCCCAAAGCCGAACAACGGCGGCAACAATTCCGCGCCCAAGCGAAACAATTTCAATCCCAACAATAACCACAGGAAGGGTCATCTGAACCACGTAACCAAAGAGGAGGCACAAAATGCTCCGGATATCGTACTCGGTACGTTTCCTGTCAACACAATACCTGCAATGGTTTTGTTTGATTCTGGAGCTTCTCACTCTTTCATTTCGAAAATTTTTGCTTTGCAAAATAATTTTTCAATGCTTCCTTTGGAGAAATCCATGATCATCAAGTCCCCTGGGATTCAGCAAGTTACTCAGAATTACTGTCAGAATGTGGTCATTGAGTTCGAAGGATTGGAGTTTCACGCAAATCTTATTGTGTTGGGAAATAAAGGACTGGATGTCATCTTAGGGATGGATTGGCTAACCACCAACAAGGGGTTTATCGACTGTTTCAACAGGACCGTAATTCTCACACACCACCAAGGGAAGACAATAAGAGTATCAGCCAAGGAAGGAAAAATACCCCGGCAACCGAGATTGAATAAGGTGGACGTTTCTGAGCTAAACAAGGTTCCAGTAGTGTGTGAATTTCCAGATGTATTCCCTGAAGAGCTACCAGGCATGCCACCAGACCGAGAAATAGAATTCCGCATTGAGCTAGCACCAGGAACCACCCCCATATACAAGAAACCATACAGAATGGCACCATCCGAGTTGATCGAGTTGAAGAAACAAATAAAGGAATTACTGGACAAGGGATACATTCGAGCCAGCTCCTCACCTTGGGGATCACCAATTTTATTTGCCAAAAAGAAGGATGGAACGCTGAGATTGTGTATTGACTATCGAGCACTTAACATGGTCACAGTCAAAAACAAATACCCGATGCCAAGGATAAATGATTTGTTTGATCAACTCGCTCAGGCCAAGGTATTCTCAAAAATTGACTTAAGGTCAGGATACCATCAATTCAAGGTACGAACGGAAGATATCCCCAAAACAACCTTCACCTCCAGATATGGACTGTACGAGTTCACAGTGATGCCATTTGGATTAACTAACGCCCCAGCATATTTTGTTCACCTCATGAACAAAGTATTTATGAAGTTTATGGACAAGTTTGTCGTGGTATTCATCGACGATATTCTGGTATACTCCCAGACACCAGAAGAGCACGCAGAACATCTCAGGATTGTGCTAGGAGAGCTCAGAAAACACCAATTGTATGCCAAGTTCAGCAAGTGCGAATTTTGGCAAAGACAAGTAGGCTTTCTAGGCCACGTGCTGACGCAAGACAGTATCACAGTGGACCCAGAGAAAGTCAAGGCCGTACTTGGCTGGAAGTCACCAGCCAGCGTAACAGACATACGGAGTTTCTTGGGAATGGCAGGATATTACCGCAGATTTATTGAAGGATTCTCCACGATAGCCAAGCCTATGACACAGTTGCTCAAGAAAGATAAGAAGTTTGAATGGACAGAAGCCTGCGAGAAAAGTTTCCAAGAGCTAAAGCGGAAGTTAATGACAGCACCGGTATTAATTGTACCCGACATACACAAGAATTTTGAAGTATATTGTGACGCGTCCAGAAAGGGTCTCGGATGCGTGTTGATGCAGGAAGGCAAGGTCGTCGCCTACGCTTCAAGGCAACTTCGCAAGCATGAGGAAAACTATCCCACTCATGACTTAGAAATGGCAGCAGTTATTCATGCACTCAAGGAATGGAGGCATTTCTTACTTGGGAATCGATGTGAAATATATACGGATCACAAAAGTCTCAAATATATTTTCACGCAGCCAGAACTAAATTTACGGTAACGACGCTGGTTGGAATTGGTAAAGGATTATGATGTTGGTATCCATTACCATCCAGGAAAAGCAAATGTAGTGGCCGATGCTCTTAGTCGAAACCCCAGCTCCGACAAAAACAATCTGCGCAGCTTGAGGCCCGAATTCCAACAAGAATTTGCCAAGCTCAACTTGATAATGGTAGCAGAAGGCACCATATCAAACTTGGAAATACAACCCGACCTTGTGGAGAAAATCAAAGAAGCTCAGCCCGGTCACACCAGCATCGAAGGCATCAAAAGAAAGTTGAGTATGGGCAAGGCCTCGGAATTCGTCATAGACAATGAAGGAATATTATGGTACGGAGAAAGGCTCTGCGTGCCAAACATAGAAGACCTTAAACAGCAAATTTTAGCTGAAGCACACACCACTCCATATTCAATCCACCCTGGAGGAACCAAAATGTATGAGGATATTCAGGAAAGATTTTGGTGGCACGGTATGAAGAGGGACATAGCCACCTTCATTGCATGTTGCGACTCATGTCAACGCATAAAAGTTGAGCATCAGAGACCAGCCGGACTACTGCAACCTAACAAAATACGTGAGTGGAAATGGGATGAAATAGGGATGGATTTTATTGTCGGACTACCTCGGTCATGACACGGGAATGATGCCATATGGGTCATCACCGATAGATTAACCAAGGTGGCACATTTCATTCCAGTGAAGACAACCTACAACACTCAGAAGCTTGCCAGGATTTATCTTTCCCGCATAGTTTGTCTGCACGGTGTCCCAAGACTATAATATCCGACAGAGGCACTCAGTTCGTCTCAAGATTTCGGGAGCATTTACAACAGGCTCTGGGAACCCAACTAGCCTTCAGTACCGCATACCACCCATAGACCGATGGACAAACAGAACGCGTAAACCAGGTTTTAGAAGACATGCTGAGAGCATGTGTCCTCACATATGGAACCAGTTGGGAAGAAAGCCTGCCATACGCCGAGTTCGCGTACAACAATAGCTACAGGGCCAGCCTACAAATGGCACCATTTGAGGCTTTATACGGACGAAGATGTCGTACCCCGTTAAATTGGTCAGAGACCGGGGACAGCCGCATCTTCGGACCAGACATGCTCAGAGAAGCCTAGGAAAAGGTCAAGCTAATCAGAGACCGACTTAAGACCGCTCAAAGTCGGCAGAAGAGTTACTATGATCAGAAACATCGTAGGGTCAGCTTCGAACCCGGTGAGTTCGTATACCTGAGAGTATCCCCTATGAGAGGACTGCAACGGTTTGAGATTAAAGGAAAGTTAGCACCAAGATTCATTGGACCATTCTGCATAGTGGCACAAAGAGGCACTGTAGCCTACCAGCTAGACTTACCCGAAGACTTGTCTGACATTCACGACGTGTTCCACGTCTCTTAATTAAGGAAGTGCGTAAGCAAACCAGAGAAACAAGTATCCCATGAAAACATTGACGTGCAGCCAGACCTCACTTATCGGGAACGTCCCATAAGAATATTAGAGGAGTCTGAAAGGAGGACCCGACAGAAGACCATCAAGTTTTCAAAGTCCAATGGAGCAATCACACCGACAGTGAAGCAACTTGGGAAAGAGAGGATTTTCTTCGGACAGAGCATCCGCACTTATTTAAGGATCAGCTGAAATCTCGGGGACGAGATTTTTCCTAAGGGGGTAGGTGTTGTGACACTCCAAAATTTTAATTTGGTTTTTATCAAAAACTTTGTGGTTTTTGAAAAGAGACCATTTAAAATTTCTTTTCCAGAAATCCTTCCTCTTAAAAACTTCCTTTGCTTTGGCAAGGATTTTATTTTTTTTAAACTTTGGTGTTTGATCTTTTGAAACTTCTTATCTGTTGGTTCCCTCTCAAATTTATCTTGGGAGTCTAATCTTTTTCTTTTAAAAAAGAAACTCTATGAAAAACTTGGGATTTTCATATCTTGAAAACCACCCATGACTTTGTATTTTGCCCATGTGGTAAAACCCCTCCAAAACCTCCCCTCCTCCTTGTGATCAACCTAAGTTCTCTGTCCCAACTAATCCAAGCAAGTTTTGGATTTTATTCTAATTATTTTTCCCCTCAAATCATTTCTGAAAATTATTTGGAGCCCGAGTGATTTTCAAAGCAAGTACCCTTTTGCATTTGAGTTTTGACCTCAAACCAACTCTCCTGGATAGTCCTTTATACCCACAACCCAGAACCATCTTGATCCACTCCTTCTCTTTTCAAATTTTTCAAAATTCAGTCTCTGCAAGTTTGGACCAGATTTGCCAAATTTGGTGAAATTCATATCTACACTCCTCCAAAAATTCCACCAAAAATCAGGCAGCCTACTGGAGCAATGAGAAGCCACTCCACCAAAAATCAGCTCAAGGAAAAATCACCAGAGGCCAAATTCATTCTGTCGAACACCTTGCATGCACTGTTGTTGTTCAAAATTCAGAAAGATTCAGAGTTCAGTGTCGATCTTCGACAGAGGTTTAGTCACATGCCCACAGTGCCCTTGGCACGTTCCTCGCCGCCTCTTCCTCCTGTCTGGAGCATCCCGCACGCGCGCTTGGCGTCTTCCCGGCGTTGATGGTGCCCCTGGCCGCCCGCGCCGGCGTGTCTTGCGGCGGCCGAGACCCCGTTACAGCCGACAGGGGACAAGAACGGCGGCTCAACACCGTTCCGCGCTGCCCATCGCCCCTCTGCTCTCCGCGTGGCCTCATGCGTGCCAGCGCACGCCCGTGGCACCGCCACCGTGGCCGGCAAGCACGGGACGCGCTCCCTGCCGCCGACGGGCCCGCGCCGCCCCGTTCTGTCGAACTCACCCCCAAAGCACCAAACTCCAGCTCGATTAGCACCAAAACGGAACCGTGGACCTCCACGATGACGCCCAACGTCCTAATTACCCCGACCAAGCCCTGCGCCGCCGTAATCGTCACCGGAGAACCCCGTTCACGGCAACCGCCTCGGACCGCCTATATAAAGGGCCCCCGAGCTCACCATCGTGCACGCATCATCACCACACCTCACCAACGCCCTGCCAGGCCACTAGGAGGACCTCGAGGAGGTCTCCTCCCCCAACTCCGGCCGCCCCGATCCGCCTCGGCCTCCACCACGATTCGCTCTGGTGAGGCCATCTCCGGCGCTCTAACCCCGTCAATTACTTCCTCTAGCTACCCGGAGCCTAACCCCCTCCTCAATTTGATCTCTGCAGCCCTCTCCGACGAGTCCCTCGACCACCCGAGCCGCCGTCCGCCGGAGCAAAGCTCGCCGTCGACGTGGTACTCGCCGGCGACCACCACCACCACCAACCAACGCGGAAGGGCGCCCTGAACTCGGAGGTACCCTCCGATCCCCCTGCCTCGCCGTGGATCGCCGCCGGCGACCACCGCGGCTCTCAGGCGCCGACGAGCTTCGCCCCCCCCCCATTTGAAAGTTTAAACCTGACGAGTGGGACCCCACCGTCAGCCTCTCTGCCCTCTCTCTTGAATCGTTTTCTGGAAGCGCCTTCGGGCAAAATGCGCTTTCCCCTCTGGGCTGGCGTATTCAACACTGGAACGTTTTCTGTTTTTATAAGCTAGCCCCTGGGAACTTTCTGTTTCATTACAGATGAGTCCCTGGACAAAAACCTTTATAACTTTTAAACAGAAAGGTGTTTTTGATTGATTCTTTTTCTGTTCTCTTTAAAATTTTGTCTAGTTTTTATCAGATTTATTTGAAAAATATTTGGAATACTTTTTGTGCACCCCTTGGTATTTACGATAGCGTATATATTTTCTTTATACCGTAGATACCGAAGGAGGTGACGGAGCCGCGAACTTCACTGAGCTAGGCTCCGACTACTCTGAACCAGGCAAGCATGTTTGAACTTTTGATATGATGAGTGTCTTGGCATGTTTTGTATTTAGTTAGTTTCATGGCATGTTGAGAAGCATATCGATGAACGTTATTTTATGCAATATTGAGGTAAGTGAGCTCGATGATCCATAAGTGGATGGATGTGAGTATGAATGGCCATGTGTTGGCATGAGGATGGGTAAGATGGCAGTGTCGTAGCATGCCAGACTTATGCCAGACTATGTGACTTCAGTGTCAAACCGTATCGGTCCAGTTCCTCTCATTTCCTTCCCTGTACTACCACATGTTTTCCGCAAGGAATATGGTT
Organism: Triticum dicoccoides; assembly: GCF_002162155.2. NCBI lineage: Eukaryota > Viridiplantae > Streptophyta > Magnoliopsida > Poales > Poaceae > Triticum > Triticum dicoccoides. The sequence continues at coordinate 87,640,754 of NC_041385.1, forward strand.
TAGTAAGTTGCAAACCGCTTTTCTGGTACACACCAAAAGGAGAGGCCATGATGATGGTTCCATGGCCCTGGATTAAAGCCAGTCATCCGGTCAGGGGGCATGGGTGTTTCCGGTTGGGACCGAGAGGGGGGCACCCCTTAGAGCGCGCGTATATAAATTTGATCCCATGCTATTCGAGATTGTGATCTCCCCGTCTCAAAAGTTTTTCTTGGACGATGTCTAGGGTGATTCCTAGCATCGAGAGGTAGGATGGGTGTGTACTGGCTAGCTGTGTTTTCTTCCGAAACACCGTAAACGGAACTAGTCCTTCGTGACTACGAAAATCCGTTGGCTGTGGGAAAAATTTTGTACAAACTCTGCAGAGTCATATATTCCTCCAAATCATCTATTCCCTGTCCTAGATCGATATTATCTTATCCTAATCAAATGTCAGTTTTGATGGCAGAGACTCCGGTGATTCGCATGAGTGCTAATTCCGGTTAAATGATTATTCCTGTGGATGGACTAACCCATTTATTCTCATGAATTAAATGTTTATTATGAGTATTATTTACTTGTGAATAAAAGCCCTTTCTGTGATGTTGCCCCGACGTCCGACTGTGGCATTTCTTTTAAAGCCCTTTCTGTGATGTCGCCCCGACGTCCGACTGTGGCATTTCTTTTAAAGCCCTTTCTGTGATGTCGCCCCGACGTCCGACTGTGGCATTTCTTTTAAAGCCCTTTCTGTGATGTCGCCCCGACGTCCGACTGTGGCATTTCTTTTAAAGCCTTTTCTGTGATGTCGCCCCGACGTCCGACTGTGGCATTTCTTTTAAAGCCCTTTCTGTGATGTCGCCCCGGCGTCCGACTGTGGTATTTCTTTTAGAGCCCTTTATGTGGTGTCGCTAAGACGCCCGACTGTGGCATCATTTCCTTATATTTATTTATTCACCTTTCGAGGCGTCGCTTCAGACACCCGATCGGTAGTTAATTATGTTTTGTTGGGATTTCAGGCGGACTACCGCCATTTCCCTGTTACTTACCTTGTTATGCTAATTTTTGAATCTACATTGGTGAATTGTTCATGACGCATCCATGCATGCATTTGTTATATCTTACGTCCGAACTGTCTTGCGAGTACTTTCAAAGTACTCACTGGCTTGTTGATTTGGCCAGATGCTGACGAAGGCGATCTCATGGATGAAGAGTTTGATAGCGAGTCCGACACCTAGAGGAGTCCCAGTCAGTCTCGTGCGACCCTGGATTTGGTCACTGTTTTATATCCGCTTCCGCTACCAAATAAATTCATCGAGCCTCACCTCGACGCTCGATGAGATGACAGACTTAGAGTCTTGTATTTCTCTCCCCGCTGTGTTTCTCCACCACTGCCCTATCCTCGAGTCAGTAGTATGCCTCCACACCACTGTGTCATGTCCGCCATTATGTATAATTATTGGCGTGCTTGTAATAATTTGGTTGAGCAACCGTAGTTCGACCCTGTAATATATTTTATGCTACTGGCTTATTGTATCAAGAATTTGTCTACCAGTGAGGAGGATTTATCTCATACTGGACTCAAAAGATTGGTTTCTCAATAAATATTTTTATTGAAAAACCGGTCGTGACAAGCGTATTTTAATTTTACTTTATGTTTGAATAAAATCATTGAATCTTAAATCCTTAATAAGAGAGAGTCCTCCCATGGCTAGTTAATAATTTGACTACTCAGTGTTCTTCACTTATATCTTTTTGGAGTAGTTTGTCATTTACTCACATGCTTCACGTATATCCTATGAGTAAATGAATTGAATATCATAAATCTGAATTTATATATATTTCATATGCTTATACCATGGGGAGTAATGACTTCACACATAATAAGTATAGGTGGTAAATTTCTTGAAAGTTAGCAAACGTAGTACAGGTCACTTGAACAATTCATGAAAGAATATTGAAGGAAGAGAGATTTCACATATAAATATACTATCTTGGACATCATTTGTAATTGTGAGTGAGGGAGTCCTGGATTAGGGGGTACTCGGACATTCGGACTATATGTGTCGGGGGGATGGACCTCGGGCAGGCAACGGAACCCGGATCCTCTTCAAAAAAACAGGGCCGGCACCGCCCCTCAAAACCGGCACACGCTTGGCCGGGTCGCTCGACACGGCCAAGCCCCGCAAGCCGGCTAGACTCGCCGACCCGGCAAGACACGTCGACTCGGCCCCAACAACTAGCGCAAGACAGCCGAACCCGGCACGACCGAAGCTTCCTCGACAAGCCAGCACCACCCGTGGCGTGCTACGCAACCCAGCCGCGGGTCAGCTCCCGTCCCATCTAGGCCGTACGATGGGGACGGGTCTTCAATCAACAATGACCGAGGCAACGGTGCCCCGCCCATGCCTCTGGTCAGCCGGGCCGTGGCAACAGTGCCCCTACCTACCCGCTGACCAGGGCCGGCGTGGCTACAGTGCCCCCGCCATCGCCGCTGACGACATCATGCGACAACCTGGCGGGGAGCCATTATACACGACTCGACTCGGCCACGCCCTGACGATCGACAAGACGATGCACAGTTCCCCTAGGCACATGGGGCCCGCACCTAGGGGAACCCGGCGAACCACAAGCCCTCAGCGGGACCCAGCCCGTGTCCCCAGACACCGACAATACGGACCCACTAACTTGTAACATTACCATTGTACCCCCGGGGGGTGGTCTATAAAACCCCCCAGGAGCCCACGCATACAGGGGCATGATGTGGTGTGTGATGTGTGTAGAGAGAGGCAAGCAGGAAAGAAACAGATACGAGAGAAAAGCAAGTAAGCATAGGACTAGCCACCCAATGGCAACACCGGAGAGAAGGAGCAGCCCAAGCCTTGGCCAGCTTCCTTCCTCCTCCATACAGCTCCAGGAGCAACATTGTACTATCGATCATCCAACTACACTCGGCAGGACCAGGGGAATTATCTCTCCGGAGAGCCCCGAACCTGGGTATGTCCAGCGTCCCACGCCCGCTCATGCCAACCTCACCTCTGGAGTCCACCAGCGCCCTCGAGCCTCCTCCTCTCTTTAGCCATCCCTTGGCATCTGCCTTGCGCCCACCACGACAGTTGGTGCCCACCATGGGGCAGCTCGAGGAGCTGGCCGGGAGCATGCTTCAGACGGGGCCCTTCTCCTACTCCGACGAGTCCGCCGCGCTCAAAACGCTCGCCACCAGCTTTGCCGCGTTGCGCATCTCCGATGCGTTCGCGGCTGACGAGTACCCTAGCAAGGTGGTCAGCTACTCCGACTCTCCCCTCTCCCTCGGCGGTGGCATTGCCGCCGGGGCAATGGACGTCCACGTGGAGGTTTTCGTCACCGGAGATGGCGCCTCCTCCTCGTCGAGCAAGACGAGGAAGGTCGTAGAAGCTAGGGCCGCAGCGGAATGGACCGATCCGTCCGATCCACTGTGCACCGCGATGTAGAGGCTCTGCATCCCCATCGGCACCGACATCGACGCCACCAACATTGCCGAGGCCCGAACCCAGCTCAAGCAAAGGCGCCAGCAGATGCTGGACTTGTCCGAGACGCTCGCCGCCACCAAGCGTCGCCTGGAGGCTGCTCAGCTGGAGCACGACGCCGCCCACGGATTCATGCCCGCCGCGACCGAGCCAAGCCGGGTCGCTGATGTGCGTACCCGGGGAGGAGCGATCGGTCGGGCCCTCGGCACTGTCCGAACCGTCTACGAGACCCCAGTGAAGAACATGTGCGCTACCCAGGCAGCCGCAGTCGGCCTGGACCGACTCACGGGTGAAGAGCTGCAGGAGCGCATCGGGCGGATGCGTGAGCTCCTCAACACAGCCAACACCCAGCAGGATCACCTCAACCAGCTCGCCAAGCCTGCGAGATCCGTCTCCGCCCGCCTTGGCGGACCCGTCGAACTTCTGCACACCGCTTCCTCGCCACCCGGCAAGGCACACTCCGGTCGAACCCGGACTTGGCGTGACCCGGCCGCTACAGCCGCCGGCGGATTGGGTGACAAGCCCATCCCAGAGATCCAGCGCGGACCCGGCCAACATGGCTGGCGTCCGGCTCCAACCGACCCGCCCCCCTGTGGCCTAGCCGCCACTCGACTCATCCCGCGCGCCATCGACGACACCGACGCTCGCCACCGCCTCGATCAGCTTGCTCACTCCCTGGAGGTGGAGGAGAGCAGCGCTATCGGGCCGGCGTGCTTCGGCCCACGCATCCTGGAGGAGCCCTTCCCCAAAGGGTTCATGCTCCCCCGTGACACCCCAAGTACAACGGGACGGTGAAGCCAGAAGACTGGCTCACCGACTACACCATGGCCATTGGCATCACCAGTGCCAATCGTCGTCTCGCCATGCGCTACGCACCGCTCATGTTCCAGGGGTCGGCCCACACGTGGTTGAACAGCCTACCGATGGGCAGCATGAACACGTGGGTGGACTTCTAGGAAGCCTTCGTCCGCAACTTCACGGGGACCTACAAGCAACCCGGCTGCCCTAGCTAGCTCGCCATGTGCGTGCAAGGGCCTACGAAGACCGGTCGCGAGTACCTCGCACGCTGGACCGAGCTTCGGAATAGTTGCGAGGGCGTCCATGAAGTCCAGGCGATCCAGTACTTCGTCAGCGGGTGCCGAGACGGCACCCTCTACAAGCACAAGCTCTTACGCTCCGATCCGGCCACCATGGCCGCGATCATGGTGAAGGCGGACAAGTACGCCAACACCGACTCCACCAAGAAGATCCAGGTGGCATTGGATGAAGCCGGCAAGGCGAAGCCGGTTCCCCCTCCAAAGCTGGCCGGCGAAAGCAGCCGGCAGCAGCATCACCAGAACAACAAGCGCAAGGCCGACCAGCCGGCGCAGCGTCACGACAACCGACTCGTCGCGGCCGCCGAGCCCGCGGCGGACCTGGCGGCGAAGCGCCGGCAAACCGGCAAGACGACATGGCAACCCAACATGAGCTTTGAGCAAATGATCGACGCTCCCTGCAAGCACCACAGCGGCGCAAAACCCTCCACGCACATGCTTTGAAAGTGCGCCATCACCAAGCGTATCATGAGGGGCGATGTCCCGCCTCCTCCGGCTCCGGCTCCAGGCGCGGGAAAGCCGCCTTTGCCTCCGTCGCCGCCTCCAGCTGGCGGTGCGATGCGCAACGACGCCTACCCGGACCAGAACACGGCCTACATCGTCTTCACCAGCCTCGGTGATGACAAGCGCAGCGAGCGCCTCCTTCGGCAGGAGGTGAACACCGTCATCCCGGCCAAGCCGGAGTTCATGCATTGGTCGGATCGTCCGATCACCTAGACCCGGGAGGATCACCCGGCAGTCATGCCGAGCCTGGGTGGTTATGCCCTTGTCCTCAACCCCACCATCGTCGTGTGGCGCACGTGCAAGTTCTCCCGAGTCCTCATCGACGGCGGCAGCAGCATCAACATCCTCTATCGCGACACAGTGACCAAGATCGGCCTCAAGGCCGAGGACCTGGAGCCGACCCGGACGATCTTCCATGACATCATGCCCGGCCTCTCCTGCTCCCCCATTGTCCGGGTCCGGCTCGATGTCCTGTTTAGTGACAGCAGCCACTTCCGACGTGAACCGATTTGGTTCGAGGGGGTGGACCTGTCCAGCGCGTATCACGCATTGCTAGGTCGGCCCGCGCTCGCCAAGTTCATGGCGGTTCCCCACTACGCGTATCTAAAGATGAAGATGTCGGATCCCAAGGGCCTCATCACCGTCACCGCGACTACTGCAAGTCCCTAGAGTGCGCCCGAGACGGCGCCAAGTTGGCCGAGTCGCTGGTCATTGCGGAGGAGCGGCGCCAGCTCGACCGGATCGTCGCCCTGGTAGGCGAGGCCTCCACTGCATCGATCCCGACCCCGGACCCGGCCGACGAGGCCGCCTTCAAGCCCTCCAAGGAAACCAAGAAAGTGAAGCTCAACCCGGAAGACCCCAGCTGCAGCAAGTACGTTGTCGTAGGCGCCCTCCTTGACAGCAAATAGGAAGGCAAGCTCGTCGACTTCCTCCATGAGAATCGAGATATCTTCACATGGACCTCCAAGGACATGTCGGGTATCCCGAGGAAGTACGCCGAGCACAAACTTCACGTAAGCAAGGACGCCAAGCCTGTCCGTCAACCCCTACGACGATTTTCTGAAAAGAAGAGAAGAACCATTGGTGAAGAGGTCGCCAAGCTTTTGGCGGCCGGCTTCATAATGGAAGTGTTTCACCCTGAGTGGCTGGCCAATCCGGTCCTCGTCCTGAAGAAGAACAAGACCTGGCGCATGTGTATCGACTACACTAGCCTCAACAAGGCAGGTCCCAAGGATCCGTTCGCTCTCCCACGGATCGACCAACTCATCGACTCGACCGCCGGGTGTGAACTCATGTCCTTCTTGGACGCTTACTCCGGCTACCACCAGATCAAGCTGGACCCGGCCGATGCCCAGAAGACGTCCTTCATCACGCCCTTTAGGGCGTATTGCTACATCACCATGTCGTTCAGCTTGAAGAACGCCGGCGCCACCTTCCAACGCTGCATGCAGGAATGCCTGCTGCCGCAACTCGGTCGCAATATCCATGTGTACGTGGACGACACCGTGGTGAAGACCAAGCAGCACCTCACGCTCCTCGACGATTTAAAGGAAACATTCGTAAACCTCCGAGAATACAAGGTTAGGCTTAACCTGGAAAAATGCGTCTTCGGTGTCCCGGCCGGAAAGCTACTCGGCTTCCTCGTCTCGGAACGCAGCATTGAGGCAAACCCGGAGAAGATCAAGGCCATCGAGTGCATGCGCAAGCCGGCTCGGCTACGTGATGTCCAGAAGTTCACCGGATGCTTGGCCTCGATCAGCCGGTTTCTAAGCTGGCTGGGCGAGAGGGCGCTATCCCTGTACAAGCTGATGAAGAAGACAAGTCCGTTCGAATGGAATAGCAAGGCAGACGAGGCCTTCCAAGACCTCAAGCGCATGCTCTCCACCGCACTAGTCCTGGCCGCGCCGACTGACAAGGAGCCGATGTTGCTCTACATTGCCGCGACCTCGCGGGCGGTCAGCACGGTGCTGGTGGTCGAGCGACCAGAGAAGGGCAAGATCCAAGCCGTCCAGCGCCCAGTCTACTACTTGAGCGAGGTGCTCTCCATCTCCAAGCAGAACTACCCGCACTACCAGAAGATGAGTTACGGCGTGTACCTCACCGCCAAGAAGCTGAAGCAGTACTTCCAAGAGCACGGCGCCTATCGGAGAAATCATCGGTGCCGGGACGCCTCTGGCCGGGTCACCAAGTGGGCGAACCAGCTAGCCGACCACACCATCCTCTATGAGCCCCGCACCACGATCAAGTCTCAAGCTCTGGCCGATTTCCTCGTCGACTGGACTGAGAACTAGTACTTGCCACCGCCTCCCGACTCTACGCATTGGCGCATGCACTTCGACGGGTCCAAGATGCGACTCGGCTTGGGGGCTGGCATCGTACTGTCATCCCCGAAGGGCGACCGGCTCCTCTACGCGCTCCAGATCCACTTCGCCGCCTCCAATAACGTCACCGAGTATGAAGCCCTCGTGCACGGCCTCTGGCTTGCCAGGGAACTCGGCATCCGGCGCATCCTGTGCTACGGCGACTCGGACCTGGTGGTGCAGCAGTGCTCCGGTGAATGGGACGCCCGCGACTCCAACATGGCAAGCTACCGCTTCCTCATCCAGAACCTGTCCGGATCCTTCGAGGGCTGCGAGTTCCTCCATGTACCGCACACGGAGAACGAAGCAGTCGACATGCTCGCCAAGATCGCCTCGTCACGACAAGCCATCCCGTCCGGCGTCTCCCTCAAGCACCTGCGTAAGCCGTCCGTCAAGCCATCGCCGGACTCCGAGCCCATCCATATTCCAGACGACCCGGCTGCACCTCAAGCCGGCCCGGGGGCTGCTGAACCCGGCCCGGGGGGCTGCTGAATCCGGCCCGAGGGTTGCTCAGCTCGACTCGTCCACCATCGTCCCAGACCCGTCCGTCGCCATCCCCGACCCGGGGGCTGCTCAACCCGGCTCGAGGGCTGCCGACTCGAAACCCACCCTGGTGGCCGTCTTCGCGGTGGTTACGGCTCCATCTTGGGCCCTCCCAATATCAGAATATCTGGAGAACGGGGTCCTCCCCATGGACGAGACCGAAGCTCGGCAAGTGCAGCGCCGGGCGTCCGCCTATAGCATCATCAACAACGAGCTCGTCAAGCGCAGCTCCACCAGCGTATTCCAGCACTGCATCCAGCAGGAACACGGCATCGACATCCTCATCGACATACATCAGGGCGAGTGCAGGCACCATGCCGCATCGCGATCCCTGGTGGCCAAGGCATTCCGCTATGGTTTCTACTAGCCCACGACCCTCCAAGATGCCGAGTCGCTCGTCCTCAAGTGCGAGGGGTGCCAGCGCTTCAGCGAACGCAGCCACCAGCCGGCGTCAGCACTCCACACCATACGGATCGCCTGGCCCTTCGCGGTCTGGGGACTCGACATGGTGGGACCCTTCAAAACCGCTCGAGGCGGCATGACGCACCTGCTGGTTGCAGTGGACAAATTCACCAAGTGGATCGAGGCAAGACCAATCAAGAAACTGGATGGGCCAATAGCCATCCGGTTCATCAAGGACATAGCGGTGCGCTACGGCATGCCGAGCAACATCATCACCGACAACGGCACCAACTTCGCCAAGGGCGCGCTCGAGCAATACTGCTCTATCTCCGGCATCCGCCTCGACCTGGCCTCCATTGTGCATCTGCAGTCCAACGGGCAGGTTGAGCAGGCCAATGGACTCATCCTGTCCGGCGTCAAGCCGCGACTCGTCGAGCCACTCATCCGCTCACCCGGTAGTTGGCTTGACGAGTTGCCGGCCGTTCTCTGGAGTCTACGCACCATGCCAAATTGGTCGACCGGGTTCACCTGATTCTTCCTCATCTACGGGGCCGAAGCCGTCATCCTGACCGACATCAAGTTCGACTTGCTGCGCGTCACGATGTACACCGAAGCCGAAGCCAGAGAAGCCCGCGAAGATGGCATCGACCTGCTCGAAGAAGCACGCCTCCTGGCGCTCAGTCGCTCGGCCATCTACCAGCAAGGCCTGAGGCACTACCACAGCAAGAAGATCAAGCCCCTCACATTCCGCGAGGGCAACCTCATCCTCCGACTCGTCCAAGAGCAGGCAGGCTAGCACAAGTTGTCCCCTCCATGGGAGGGCCCATTCATTGTGAGCAGGGCCTTGCGTGATCGCAATGCCTACTACCTCATCGATGCACGCAAGTCAAGGAAGCGCAAGAAGGACACCGCTGGTGAAGAAACGGCCCGGCCGTGGAATGCAGAACTCCTCCACCCATTTTACAGTTAGCCGCACGAGTGTATGTACCGCCGCCTTATGTAAATGCATGAAACTATGGGGTCCCCGAAACAGACTCGGGGGCTGCCTTTTGTCGAACAATTTATTGTGTCCCTATTTTTCTGCATCACTATACCACTGAACCCGGCCACCGGTCCGACTCGGTCGACCTGGGGGCTTGGGGGCTGGCTGGCTCGGTCGCCACCCCGCCGCCTTACTTGGTGATTCCTGAGAAAGTTAGGATGCCGCGGCCCCCCACTTTGCCCTAAAGCCACAGATCCAGCTCGGGCTATCGGCTGGCAAGCACAACGGGCCAAAGCTCATTTACGTTTCATACACTAAGTCAAAGGTTGTCGGGTCGATCAACCTGGCCTGCCATTCATCAAATGAACAGCCGGACGACCGGCTGCTCGCCAACCGGCTTCACTGGATTGCTGCCAGCCGGCCCAGTGGGTGTTTCGCTCGCGCTCAACGTTTTGAGGGACCCAAGTCCTGCGCGCTCCTCTCAAAGAACCGAACTCCTTGTCATGGACCGGAGCCTCGACCGACTGACTTGCGGGGGGGAGGTTTGAGAAAGGAAAAGCGCATGAAATCGGTCCAGAAAACGGAAGGCAAAAGCAAAAGCACTCACAACATTTACACAAATATTTAAGAAAAGGCCCACGGCCCGAGTTCATTACACCCTAAAACCCCCAGTGGGTGGCTGGACCTGCTACTTAACAGATTTTACATAAAGTGTCTCAGGCATCTCCAGCGCCGCGTCGCGACGTCAACGGCTCTCCCCTGGCGGCCTCCGGGTCCAGTGAGGCACCGATGTCCTCCTCGGCATCCGCGTCGCCGTAGACGCTCGTATCCTCCGAGCTCCCCTCCGGATCATGGAGAAGCAATCCGTAGTCGTCGCCGTCCACGACCCTGCCGTTTTCCGTCTGCTCCGGATGGAACTCGTCGTGGAAGGCGAACTCGGTGATGTAGCTGGCCCGGGAGGCGATCCAGCCGGCTTGCTCCTGCAGCAACCGCTCCAAGCCGGCCCACTAGCCCATTAGCGCGTCCAGCTGAAGATCCGGATGCCAAGACAGCACGAATCGGAGCACCATCTCAGCACCGGCACGAGCGGCAGAAACGCGCCACTCACCAAGCCGGTCCGAACCCATCTCCAACCAATGCGCCAGGCACGAGAAGCTGCTCGGTTGGACGGAGTCTGGCCATAGGAGCTCCACCTCGGCCTCAAGGCGGCTCTTGTGACCCACCAGCTGCTCATGCAGCCGGTTGGCCTCGTCGAGAGACCGTCGAGCCGCGGCCGCCTCCGCCCTCGCCTGCGCCGCCTCGACGCCAAGACGGCCGGTGTCGGCAACGAGCCGGTCGTAGTGATGACCGGCCCGGAGCAGACGAGTCCGCCAGGACAGCACCTGGGCTGCGAAAAAGAAGGATTCAGCAGAAGAACAAAGCAAGACTTAAGATTTGGCCCAACTGTTACACAGTTGGCCTGAATCTCGGGGGCTACACCCAGTGGGTGCGCTAGTGCGCCCCCACTAGAAAAGAGCACAAGAATACCTGCGGCGACATGGAGCTCCTCCTTCTTGGCGGCGAGCTGCTCCATGAGCTCCCGGTGCTTGCCCAGGAGACGGTTGTAGGCGGCAACCCGGAAGGCGTTGAGATGCTGAAGAAAGTAGAAGTCAGAACAAGGTCAACGCTCTAATGATTCGACCCAACTACTATGTAGTTGGCCCGAACCTCGGGGGCTACACCCAGTGGTGCGCTGGCGCGCCCCCACAAAAAAGAAATCGCAAGAAAGGAAAGGCTTACCAGAATGGCGTGCTCCAGGTCGTGTGTCCGCTCCACCTCAGCCTGGGCGAAGGCCTCGAGCCAGTCCGTTCACCCGCACAGGCGGCAGCTAACGGCATCCAGCGCTGCCCCCTCCTGGGTCGGAGGCCCAAAGACAACAGCGCCCCCGCTCCGCGCCGGGTGCTGCGCGGCAACTCGGCGCCCTCCCTGCCGGAGCACCAAGGCGTGCTCCCCGCTGGCCGCTCGCGACGCGGCCAGCACGTCCTCTGACGCCCCTCCCGGCGCCAACGACGACCCGGACGCCGAGACGCCTTGCGTCGCTGCCTCCGGTCTGGACGCCGGGACAGCCTGCTACGCCACCACTAGCACCTGCAGCGCATCTTCCAAGACGACGCTGCCTCCACCACCTTCACTCCCCGCTCGCTCGACCACGTCGGCCCGTGGTGGGGTGTCATCCGCCACCTCCACGACCTCTCGGTCGAGGATCACCACCTCAGCCCGGCGTCCATGGCCATGCTCCCTCACCGACGATGGCTCAAAGACCGTCGCCGCTACAACTGTGCCCTCCAGCATCTCGCGCCAGGCCGGCTCCGCGCCGGCCTGCGCCCATACCGCCGCCGCGTCGGTCCAACCATGGACCGATGCCGCCTCCAGCTCCGCCTCGGCCCGGTTCCTGTCCCGCCAGGCCAAGGCTTTGGCGTCGTTCGGGTCCAGGCCGAGGTCCGAGTCGGCCCGTCCCTCCACCTCGGCCTGGTCGGCGGGGTCGGACCGGCTCCTGTGGAATGCGACCCATTCGGCGGCCGCGGCGTTCGCCGCCACCCTCGCCAGCGCGATTGGTGGCCTGAAGAAGAAGACAGAATGAGCAAAAAAGAAACAACCCTAGTTCAAAAAATCCGGGCGCAAACGAGAGATGAAGCTTACCCCGACAAGACCGGGACCGGGGTTGGCCTCCCGTGCTAGCCGCCGCGCTTCTTCTTGGCTGGCCTCCCGGCCCCAGCCGGGTCCGCCGTGTGCTTCAGGGCCCGGGGTCGTGGCGCGACGCTGTCTTTCCCATGCGGGCGGCTCGGCGCTGCCCCATGTGAGGACCCGGCTCCGCCCGCGTCGCCGCCTCCCACGCCCAACGCCACTACACCAACAACCGGCGTCAACATCACCCGCACTGTGCCGTGATCAGCAATTCAAGACACATAAAGAAAGATATGAGACTTACCCGCGCGATGCCCGGCATTGGCGTCGGACTCGGCCACCTCCTCCCTGCCGTGGGCTGCGGGCTCCTCTAGCGCCACCGGCGCCACCTGCGACGGAGCCCAGGCGTAAGGATGCTGAATCGCGTTTAGAAGTACCTCCCACGTCGCGTCGGGACGAATGAGAAGGTGCGCAACAGCAAAGTAAGAAGACCAGACACTCACCTGCGGCACCGGGTTTGACTCGCTATACGGCGCCTTGCCGAACCGCCAGTCCTCTCCAAGATTGGCCTTGGAGATGTCATTCACACCGCGCGCGATCTTCTCCGCGGACAGCCGCGTCAACCCCATCCAGTTGGGATCTTGAAGGCCGACCATTTCGTCGATGAGGCAGGAGCGCCCCTGAAGCGGAAGGACCCGGCGCATGATGAACGTGACGAGGAGGTCGGTGTCGGTGAGCCCCTCCTGCGTCCTCATCACTGTCACCCGCTCGCAGAGATTGACGATCTCCTGCGACGGCGCCGGGGCAAGTGGCCCCAGTTCGTCTTTGCCCGCGGCGGCGCGATGGTGAAGGCCGGATGGTTGATGCGGTCCGCACCAAGGTTGCAGACATAGAAGAAAGAGTTCCGCCACTTCTTGGCAGAATCCTCTAGCGGGATCTTGGGGAAATCCGCCCCCGACCGCTTCGAGATGACGGCGGTGCCACAGTCGGCGAACTCCCCGGCCGACGGACCCTGCTGCTTCAAGGAGAAGAAGCGCGCCCAGAGGTCGATCGAGGGCTTGACCCCAAGGTACCCCTCGCAGAGGGTGACGAAGCTGGAGAGCTGGACGATGGCGTCGGCACCAAGATGATGCGGCTGGAGCCGGAAGAACTCCAGGAACACACGGAGGAAGGTGCTTGCTGGCAGCCCGAACCCGCGCTCGAAGTGCGTGAGGAAGAGCACGCGCTCCTGCCCCTCGAGCCAAGGCCTCTGCTTGCCGGGCGACAGGCGGACGCCGACGCCCGTCTCCCGCGGCAGGCGCCGCGTCGCCCGGAGTTGGGTGATGTCCTCGGTGGTGATGTTCGAACCCATCCAGGAGCCCGATGGCAGCGCCATGATCAAAGGAAGGAGGAATAAGAGGAACGGCGAAGAAGCTCTGCTCGGAGCAGCGGGCGCCGCAGTGCGTCAGTTGCAAAGAGCGGAGCGTGAGCAAAGGGACAGGACGGCGCGAGCGACAATAATGTCTGACGCCCCCCCTGCCCCCCGATTTATAACTCTCGGTTTGATCGTGGGGAAGTGGGGAAGTAGGATCATCTGCACACGCCCGTTCCACTACCCCGCAATAAGTGCGCACATACACGCGTAGTAACTGCCCGGGGAAGTGCAACTGACCCCCGGACGCCGCAATAAATCCATGCGTGTAGGCCAAGGGCGCGCGTCGATGGGCCCCAGCTCGTCGCCCAGTCCCGTCACGCGCGTGGCCTGTCAGGCCCCTCCGACTTCCGGGCACCACGTGGCGCCCGCACGAAGCCCGAGGGATTGCTGCAAGATTTGACGGACTCCTCGGTTCCCGCCACGACCAGGATGTCGCGATCCGGTTTCTCAGAAAACCGGCACACAGTGGGTGTTGCCGGACCCGGGGCTCGCAGAATACGCCTTGCTTAAGGGGGAAACTGCGAAGGCCACTCATTCGAAGACGGTGGACCTTCATAGCTTCGGGGACTACTGTCGGGGGATGGACCCCGGGCAGGCAACGGAATCCGGATCCTCTTCAAAAAACAATGGGGCTGTCACTGCCCCTCAAAACCGGCACGCGCTTGGCCGGGTCGCTCGACCCGACCAAGCCCCGCAAGCCGGCCAAACTCGCCGACCCGGCAAGACACGTCGACTCGGCCCCAACAACTAGTGCAAGACAGCTGAACCCGGCACGACCGAAGCTTCCTTGACAAGCCAGCGCCACTCGTGGCATGCTATGCAGCCCAGCCGCGGGTCAGCTTCCGTCCCATCCAGGCCGTACGATGGGGACGGGTCTTCAATCAACAATGACCGAGGCAACAGTGCCCCGCCCATGCCTCTGGTTAGCCGGGCCGTGGCAACAGTGCCCCTCACCTACCTGCTGACCAGGGCCGGCGTGGCTACAGTGCCCCCGCCCTCGCCGCTGACGAGAACAAGCGGCAACCTGACGGGGAGCCACTATACATGACTCGACTCGGCCACGCCTTGACGATTGACAAGACAGCGCACAGTTCCCCTAGGCACACGGGGCCCGCACCTAGGGGAACCCGGCGAACCACAAGCCCTTAGCGGGACCCAGCCCAGGTCCCCGGACACCGACAATACAGACCCACCGACTTGTAACATTACCATTGTACCCCCGGGGGGTTGGTCTATAAAACCCCCTAGGAGCCCACGCATACAGGGTCATGATGTGGTGTGTGATGTGCATAGAGAAGAGCAAGCAGGCAAGAAACAGATACGAGAGAAAAGCAAGTAAGCATAGGACTAGCCACCCAACGACAACACCGGAGAGAAGGAGCAGCCAAAACCTTGGCCAGCTTCATTCCTCCTCCATACAGCTCCAGGAGAAATATTATACTATCGATCATCCAACTAAACTCGGCAGGACTAGGTGTATTATCTCTCTAGAGAGCCCCAAACCTGGGTATGTCCGGCATCCCGCGCCCGCTCATGCCAACCTCGCCTCTGGAGTCCACCAGCGCTCTCGAGCCTCCTCCTCCCTTTAACCATACCTTGGCATCTGCCGTGCGCCCACCATGACAATATGCGTGTGTCGGGCTGTTGGGCTATGAAGATACAAGATTGAAGACTTCGTCCCGTGTCCGGGTGAGACTCTCCTTTGCGTGGAAGGCAATCTTGGTGATTCAGATATATAGATTTCCTTCTTTGTAACCAACTCTGTGTAACACTAGCCCCCTCCGGTGTCTATACAAACCAGAGGGTTTAGTCCGTAGGAAGAGAACAATCATAATCATAGGCTAGCTTCTAGGGTTTAGCCTCTACGATCTCGTGGTAAATCAACTCTTGTAATGCTCATATCATCAAGATCAATCAAGCAGGAAGTAGGGTATTACCTCCATAGAGAGGACCCGAACCTGGGTAAACATTTGTCCCCCGCCTCCTGTTACCATTAGCCTTAGACGCACAGTTCGGGACCCCCAACCTAAGATCCGCCGGTTTTGGCACCGACATTGGTGCTTTCATTGAGAGTTCCACTATGTCATCACGGTAAGGCTTGATGGCTCCTTCAATCATCCATAACGATGAGATCCAGGGTGAGGTTTTCCTCCCCAGACAGATCTTCGTATTCGGCAGCTTCGCACTGCGGGCCAACTTGCTTGGACATCTAGAGCAGATCGATAGCTACGCCCCTGGCCATCAGGTCAGGTTTGGAAGCCTGAACTACACTGCCGACATCCGCGGAGACTTAATCTTCGACGGATTCGAGCCCATGTCAGGCGCGCCATACAGTCGCGATGAGCATGACTTAGATCTGCCATCGGACGGTGTTCAAGAGAACGCACCTGCAGCTGCCCTGGCCTTAGATCCGGAGCAGATTGTGCCGTCCGAGGACGGGTGGATAGACCCCGCCACGGAGGCCGCACACTCATTGGCGGTAGGGCCGAACACAGACTTCACGTCCAATGAGGTCTGCGTCATTGGACCCTCGAACTCATCTCCGGCCGCAGGCTCTGAACCGCGTATATCCGCACCATTGGACCTGATCGGGCGCCGACTATGGAGTTTACCTTCGCGGATATCTTTCAGCACTCACCCTTGGGCGACGTGCTAAATTCGTTGGAATCTCTTTCTCTGTCAGGAGACTCTTGGCTGAACTATGTCCGGCTCGACTGGGAAGCGGACGACAAAGAAATTCATTTCTCACCCATCACCCACTTAATAGCCACTATCGACGACTCAACCGACATGCTTGATTTCAACTCCGAAGACATCGACGGTATGAATGACGATGCTAGAGAAGAACAAGAACCACCACCCATAGGGCACTGGACAGCCACCTCATCATATGATATATACATGATGGACACACCCAAAGAAAACAATGCCAAGGAACGGAAGGAAGCAATAGAGGATAATCCTCTTGAGAAGCAACCAAAGCGCCGATGTCAGCGGCGCCGCTCTAAATCCTGCCACAACAAAAACAACGATAACGGCACAAGGAAGAATAATACCCCGGTCGACTCAAAAACTAACAACAACCCCATGGACCTAGCAATGGAGCGGGATGAGCCAGGGGACGATGAACACAGTCCGGGGGCGCTGTCCAATCACATCGATGCCGAAGATAAAACTAATAAACATGTCCCCGGAGAGGAGAACAGTCCGGACGATGATGCATTCATCATCCCGGAAAGGCACTTGGAACAAGAGAACCTCCACAAAAGGCTTATCGCCACTGCGAGGAGCTTGAAGAAGCAGAAGCAAAGGCTTAAAGCCACGCAGGATACGCTCAACCGTAGATGGAACAAAGTGCTTGACACTGACGAAAAATACGATGGCGATCGCCACACAAAGAGCTACCCAAAGCGCAAGCTGCTGCCCGAATTCAACGACGAGACTATAGAGCCCATCCCGCCAAAAAACAATGCAGCCGATCCGCCGGACCGACCACCCCGTGGCCGAGACAGAGCGGCTCATGACGCCGCACACAAGTCAGCACACGATCTACGTGAGCACTTGGACAAAAGAGCCAGTATGGCCAGGTCCATCTATGGATCTAGGAAGCGTGCTCCTACGCAGGATCACGGCCACCAAAATGACTATACTGATTGAATACCAGCTCAGAATCAACACCGAATACTACATCCGTCGAAAGCATGCCACGACACATCAAAATATAGGAGTGTCGCGCACCCCCTGTGCTTCACCGTACTGGATCATGAATTCCTGGAGGGGTTCAAACCCATGAACATCGAGGCATATGAAAGAACAACAGACCTTGCAGTCTAGATTGAGGATTTTATTCTTCACATCCATATGGCTCGTGGAGACGATCTCCATGCCATCAAATACATGCCCCTCAAGTTGAAAGGACCAGCTAGGCACTGGTTGAAAAGCCTCCCCAAAAACTCAATTGGAAGTTGGGAAGAACTTGAGGATGCTTTCGGGGCCAATTTTCAAGGGACCTATGTCCGACCTCCAGACGCAGACGACTGAAGTCACATAATCCAACAACCCGGAGAGTCAGCCCGAAAGCTTTGGAACAGGTTTCTCACTAAGAAGAACCAAATCGTCGACTGCCCGGACGCTGAAGCCTTAGCAGCTTTCAAACACAGTGTACGGGACGAATGGCTTGCCAGACACCTCGGCCAGGAAAAACCGGGGACAATGGCAGCCCTAACAAGCCTCATGACCCGCTTTTGCGCGGGCGAGGACAGTTGGTTGGCCCGCAGCGGCACCAGCGACCCAGGCACATCCGATGTTAGGGACGGCAATGGGAAGCCACGACGCAATAAAAACAAGAGCTGAAATAACGAAGACAGCCCAGAGAACACGGCGGTAAACGCCGGATTCAGGGGCTCTCGACCCGGTCAACGAAAAAAGCCATTTAAAGGCAGTAGAGATGGACCGTCCAGCCTAAACAAAATTCTGGACAGATCATGTCAGATTCATGGCACCCCCGAGAAACCTGCGAATCACACCAACAGAGAATGCTGGGTCTTCAAGCAGGCCGGCAAACTAAACGCCGAACACAAGGGGAGGGAGCCGCCAAGTGAAGACAAGGACGAACCTCGCCAGCCGAACACTGGGGGACAGAAAAAATTTCCACCAAAAGTCAAATCAGTGAACATGATCTACGCCATCCACATACCAAAGAGGAAGCACAAACGCGCACTCTGAGACGTATACGCTATAGAGCTCGTCGCCCCCAAATTCAACCCATGGTAGGTCTGCCCGGTCACTTTTGATCGCGTGGATCATCCGACTAGTATCTGGCATGGAGGTTTGGCTGCCTTGGTGCTCGACCCAATAATTGACGGATACCATCTCACCCGAGTCCTAATGGACGGCGGCAGTAGGCTTAATCTGATATATCAGGACACTGTCCGCAAAATGGGGATAGACCCATCAATAATTAGCCAAATCAGTACTACCTTTAAAGGAGTAATATGCTACGTCTTGAGCTTGTGTTGGTTTTCCTCGAAGAGGAGAGGGTGATGCAGCACAGTAGTGTAAGTATTTCCCTCAGTTTTTGAGAACCAAGGTATCAATCCAGTAGGAGGCTTCTCAACAAGTCCCACAAACCTACACAAACAAACAAAGAACTCGCAACCAACGCGATAAAGGGGTTATCAATCCCTTCAAGGCCACTTGCGAAAGTGAGATCTGATAGAGATAGTATGATAAGATAAATATATTTTTGGTGTTTTATAATATAGATGCACAAAATAAAGATGCAAATAAAAGTAGATTGGAAACAAATATGATAAAAGATAGACCCGAGAGCCATAGGTTTCACTAGAGGCTTCTCTCGAGAGCATAAGTTTTACAGTGGGTGAACAAAATTACTGTCAAGCAATTGATAGAAAAGCGAATAATTATGACGTTATCTAGGCATGATCATGTATATAGGCATCACGTCCGCAACAAGTAGACCGACTCCTGCCTGCATCTACTAGTATTACTCCACACATCGACCGCTATCCAGCATGCATCTAGAGTATTAAGTTCATAAGAACAGAGTAACGCATTAAGCAAGATGACATGATGTAGAGGGATAAACTCAAACAATATGATATAAACCCCATCTTGTTATCCTCGATGGCAACAATACAATACATGTATTGCAACCCTTTCTGTCACTGGTAAGAACACCGCAAGATTGAACCCAAAGCTAAGCACTTCTCCCATGGCAAGAAAGATCAATCTAGTAGGCCAAACCAAACTGATAATTTGAAGAGACTTGCAAAGATAACTCAATCATATAGAAGAATTCAGAGAAGATTCAATCATTATCCATAGATAAATCTGATCATAAACCCACAATTCATCGGATCTTGACAAACACACCGCAAAAAGAGATTACATCGAATAGTTCTTCACAAGAGAGGGGAAGAACATTGTATTGAGATCCAAAAAGAGAGAAGAAGCCATCTAGCTAATAACTATGGACCCATAGGTCTGTGGTAAACTACTCACAACTCATTGGAGGGGCAAGGATGTTAATGTAGAAGCCCTCCATGGTGGATTCCCCCTCCGGTAGAACACCGGCGATGGCTCCAAGATGGGATCTCGTGGATACAGAAGGTTATGGTGGTGGAAATATTTCTTCAGGTGGCTCCTGGATGTTTTCGGGGTACGTGGACTTATATAGGAGGAAGAAGTATGTTGGTGGACGCCCAAGGGGCCCACGAGACAGGGGGCGCCCTACAGGGGGGCGCCCTCCTATCTCATGGAGGCTCCGGTTGTTTCTTGACTTGTACTCCACGTCCTCTGGATCACGTTCGTTCCAAAAATCACGCTCCCGAAGGTTTCATTCTGTTTGGACTCCGTTTGATATTCCTTTTCTTTGAAATATTGAAATAGGCAAAAAACAGCAATACGGGCTGGGCCTCCGGTTAGTAGGTTAGTCCCAAAAATGATAATAATGTATAAAATAAAGCCCATAAACATCCAAAACAGGTAAAATAATAGCATGGAACAATCAAAAATTATAGATACGTTGGAGACGTATCAAGCATCCCCAAGCTTAATTCCTGCTTGTCCTCGAGTAGGTAAATGATAAAAAAGAAATTTTTGATGTGGAATGCTACCTAGCATAATTCTCAATGTAATTTTCTTTATTGTGGCATGAATGTTCAGATCCAAATAATACAAAATAAAAGTTCATATTGACAAAAGAAATAGTAATACTTCAAGCATACTAAGCAAAGTAATCATGCCTTCTCAAAATAACATGGCCAAAGAAAGTTATCCCTACAAAATCATATAGTCTGGTTGTTCCTCTATCTTTATCACACAAAGTATTTAATCATGCACAACCCCGATGACAAGCCAAGCAATTGTTTCATACTTTAATAATCTCAAACTCTTTCAACTTTCACGCAATACATGAGCGTGAGCCATGGACATAGCACTATATGTGGAATAGGATGGTGGTTGTGGAGAAGACAAAAAGGGAGAAGATAGTCTCACATCAACTAGGCGTATCAACGGGCTATGAAGATGCCCATTAATAGATATCAATGTGAGTGAGTAGGGATTGCCATGCAACAGATGCACTAGAACTATAAATATATGAAAGCTCAACAAAAGAAAACTAGTGGGTGTGCATCCAACTTGCTTGCTCATGAAGACCTAGGGTATTTTGAGAAAGCCCATCATTGGAATATACAAGCCAAGTTCTATAATGAAAAATTCCCACTAGTATATGAAAGTGACAAAATATGAGACTCTCTATCATGAAGATCATGGTGCTATTTTGAAGCACAAGTGTGGAAAAAGAGATAGTAGCATTATCCCTTCTCTCTTTCTCTCTCATTTTATTTTATTTTCTCTTTTTTTTTCTTTTTTTTATTTTTTTTCTTTGGCCTTCCCTTTTTTCTTTTTGGCCTTTCTCTTTTTTTTCTTTTCTTTTTTTTCTTTTTGTAAAGTCCGAAGTCTCATCCCAACTTGTGGGGGAATCATAGTCTTCATCATCCTTTCCTCACTAGGACAATGCTCTAATAATGAAGATCATCACACTTTTATGGATTTAAAACTCAAAGCTAGACCAAGGTATGACTCTATATGAATGCCTCCGGCGGTGTACCGGGATATGCAATGAATCAAGAGTGACATGTATGAAAATTATGAAGGTGGCCTTGCCACAAATACAATGTCAACTACATGATCATGCAAAGAGCAATATGACAAAAGTAATGCGTGTCATATGAACGGAATGGTGGAAAGTTGCATGGCAATATATCTCGGAATGGCTATGGAAATGCCATAATAGGTAGGTATGGTGGCTGTTTTGAGGAAGGTATATGGTGGGTGTATGGTACCGGCGAAAGTTGCACGGTATGAGAGAAGCTACCAATAATGGAAGGGTGAAAGGGTGTGTATAATCCATGGACTCAACATTAGTCAAAAGAACTCATATACTTGTTGCAAAAATTTAGAAGTCATCAAAAACCAAAGCACTACGCGCATGCTCCTAGGAGGATAGATTGGTAGGAAAAGACCATCACTCGTCCCCGACCGCCACTCATAAGGAAGACACTCAATAAATAAAATTGTGCTCCAACTTCATCACAAAGCGGTTCACCATACGTGCATGCTACGGGAATCACAAACTTCAACACAAGCATTCTTTAAATTCATAATCACCCAACTAGCATGACTTTAATATCACTACCTCCATATCTCAAAACAATTATCAAGCATCAAATTGATCATAGCATCCCATTCACTTTCTATGATAGTTTTTATTATACCCAACTTGGATGCTCATCATTCTACGACCAACTTTATGACCATAGAAAATACCATGCTGTTCTAAGAGACTCTCAAAATAATATAAGTGAAGCATGAGAGACTAGCAATTTCTTCAAAATTAATCCACCATCATGCTCTAAAAGATATAAGTGAAGTACTAGAGCAAAAACTATCAAGCTCAAAAGATATAAGTGAAGCACATAGAGTATTCTATCAATTCCTATGCAAATAGGCTTCTCCCAAAAGGTGTGTTCCATCAAGGATGATTGTGGTAAACTAACAAGCAAAGACCAATATAATACACGACGCTCCAAGCAAAACACATATCATGTGGTGAATAAAAATATAGCTCCAAGTAAAGTTACCAATGAACGAAGACGAAAGAGGGGATGCCTTCTGGGGGCATCCCCAATCTTAGGCTTTTGGCTATCCTTGAATATCTTGGGGTGCCTTGGAATCCCCAAGCTTAGGCTCTTGCCACTCTTTATTCCATAGTCCATAAAAGCTTTACCCAAAACTTGAAAACTTCACAACAAAAAACTCAACAGGAAATCTTATAAGCTCCGTCAGTGAAAGAAAACAAAACCACCACATAAGGTACTGTAATGGACTCATTATTTATTTATATGGTGTTAAACCTACTTTATTCCAAGTTCTCTATGGTTCATACCCTATTTTACTAGCCATAAATGCATCAAAATAAGCAAACAACACACGAAAAACAGAATCTGTCAAAAACAGAACAGTATGTAGCAGTATGTAACTAACGCAAACTTCTGGAACTCAAAAAATCCTACCAAAATAGGACGTCCTAAAAAAAGTTGTTTATTGAACAGCAGAAAAAAGAATCAATGCAAAAGGTCATCCTGTGATTTATTGTATTTTTTCTCGTGAGCGCAAAGTTTCTGTTTTTCAGCAGAATCAAATCAACTCATATCATAGGTTATCCTATAGGTTCTACTTGGAACAAACACTAAATAAAACAAGAAAACGCATCTAAACATAAAGTAGAAACAAAATTTAACACTAAACAGGAACAAAAACAAAAAAAACACAAAGAAAAATTGGGTTGCCTCCCAACTAGCGATGTCGTTTAACGCCCCTAGCTAGGCATGATAATTTTAATGATGCTCACATGAAAGACAAGAATTGAAGCGCAAAGAGAGCATCATGTAGCATGTGAAAAACACATCTAAGTCTAACATACTTCCTATGCATAGGCATATTATAAGAAAACAAATTTTCAAGGCAAGCAAAAACTAGCATATGCAAGGAAGAACAAAGAGATAATGATAGCGATCCCAACATGAAGAGAGGTGATTTTGTAACTTGAAAATTTCTACAACCATGTTTTCCTCTCTCATAATAATTACATGTAGGATCATAGGCAAATTCAACAAAATAGCTATCACATAACATATTCCCAACACGATCCACATGCATGCAAAGTTGACACTCTTCCAAAATAGTGGGATTATCATTAACTAAAGTCATGACCTTTCCAAACCCACTTTTAATATTATTGCAAACACTATTATCAATCTCATATTCATCATGGGGCTTAAATAAATTTTAAAGATCATAAAAAGAATCACCCCAATCATGATCATTGCAACAAATAGTAGACATAGCAAAACAAGCATCCCTAAGCTTAGGGTTTTGCATATTATTAGCACAATTGACATCAAGAGAATTTATAGTAAAATCGTTGCAATCATGTTTTTTATCGAAGGAACTACCAAGTATGGGTGCAATAACAACGATCTCATGTTTAACATAAGGAACTATAGAAAAATTGTCTTCATAAATATTGGCATCATGGCCACAAGAATAGCAAGCATCATGTTCATCAAGGGATATTTCAACCAAACCATTGGAATCATCATTATCTATAGATTCATGCATATCATTATTTTCTTCCAAAGCAACGGTCATTCTTTCAGTAAATTCTTGGACATAGACATTATGAGCAAAGTTTTCATTGCAATATTTAAGTATGACGGAATTTTCAGACTTGTTAAGAGTAAAATCATACTTTTCAATCAAAGAAGCAACTTCATGAGCACCCTTAAAAACGACAAATTCTTCAATTTGTTCGATATCATGGTAACTATAAACACCCTTTGCATAAGAAGATAAAATTTCATTATCATTGAACTCACATAGGTAGGGAAGGTGTTTTTTAGGGTTCTTAGAGCAACAAATAAAATCACAAATTTCACAAAGATTCCAAGCATAGCATAGCAAACTGTTTATATGGAACCATAAGACCTTCCCTTTTTCAGACAAACGATGACACACAAAATGAGCATGCTCATCTAAAGATTTCCCATCAACTAGGCTAGTTGGGGTTTCAACACGAGCGCATAAGGATCGAAGATGATCCAAGTAGAACACTTTAAGTGGATCCATATCAATAGATTTTTAGCAAGCAAAGATGCAAGCACATAGAAGGCATATGGAGACACGAGCAAACAAAAAGACAAGCAAAAGAGAGGAGGAGATTGGGGAAGAGAGGGCGAATAAAACGGCAAGGGTGAGTGGGGGAGAGGAAAACGAGAGGCAAATGGAAAATAATGTAAATGCGAGGGAGATGAGTTTGTGATGGGTACTTGGTATGTCTTGACTTGAGTGAAGACCTCCCCGGCAACGGCGCCAGAAATCCTTCTTGCTACGTCTTGAGCTTGCGGTGGTTTTCCTCAAAGAGGAGAGGGTGATGCAGCACAGTAGCATAAGTATTTCCCTCAGTTTTTTAGAACCAAGGTATCAATCCAGTAGGAGGCTTCTCAACAAGTCCCACGAACCTACACAAACAAACAAAGAACTCGCAACCAACGCGATAAAGGGGTTGCCAATCCCTTCACGGCCACTTGCGAAAGTGAGATCTGATAGAGATAGTATGATAAGATAAATATATTTTTGGTATTTTATAATATAGATGCAGAAAATAAAGATGCAAATAAAAGTAGTTGGAAACAAATATGATAAAAGATAGACCCGGGGGCCATAGGTTTCACTAGAGGCTTCTCTCGAGGGCATAAATTTTACGGTGGGTGAACAAATTACTGTCAAGCAATTGATAGAAAAGCGAATAATTATGACGTTATCTAGGCATGATCATGTATATAGGCATCACGTCTGCAACAAGTAGATCGACTCCTGCCTGCATCTACTACTATTACTCCACACATCGACCGCTATCCAGCATGCATCTAGAGTATTAAGTTCATAAGAACAGAGTAACGCATTAAGCAAGATGACATGATGTAGAGGGATAAACTCAAGCAATATGATATAAACCCCATCTTGTTATCCTCGATGGCAACAATACAATACGTGTCTTGCAACCCTTTCTGTTACTGGGTAAGAACACCGCAAGATTGAACCCAAAGCTAAGCACTTCTCCCATGGCAAGAAAGATCAATCTAGTAGGCCAAACCAAACCGATAATTCGAAGAGACTTGCAAAGATAACTCAATCATATAAAAGAATTCAGAGAAGATTCAATTATTATCCATAGATAAATCTGATCATAAACCCACAATTCATCGGATCTTGACAAACACACCGCAAAAAGAGATTACATCGAATAGTTCTTCACAAGAGAGGGGAAGAACATTGTATTGAGATCCAAAAAGAGAGAAGAAGCCATCTAGCTAATAACTATGGACCCGTAGGTCTGTGGTAAACTACTCACAACTCATTGGAGGGGCAAGGATGTTGATGTAGAAGCCCTCCATGGTGGATTCCCCCTCCGGCAGAACACCGGCGACGGCTCCAAGATGGGATCTCGCGGATACAGAAGGTTACGGTGGCGGAAATATTTCTTCAGGTGGCTCCTGGATGTTTTTGGGTACGTAGATTTATATAGGAGGAAGAAGTACATCGGTGGACGCCCGAGGGGCCCACGAGATAGGGGGCGCGCCCTACAGGGGGGGCGCCCTCCTGTCTCGTGGAGGCTCCGGTTGTTTCCTGACTTGCACTCCATGTCCTCTGGATTATGTTCGTTCCAAAAATCACGCTCCCAAAGGTTTCATTCCGTTTGGACTCCGTTTGATATTCCTTTTCTTCGAAATACTAAAATAGGCAAAAAAACAGCAATACGGGCTGGGCCTCCGGTTAGTAGGTTAGTCCCAAAATGATAGTAATGTATAAAATAAAGCACATAAACATCCAAAACAGGTAAAATAATAGCATGGAACAATCAAAAATTATAGATACGTTGGAGACGTATCATAATACCAGGCGTAGAGGCCCGCTGTACGGGATCTCTAACATTAGAAGTTGTATTCGGTTCTCCCGACAACTTCCGAAGCGAAGAACTAATCTTCGACATCGCTCCATTCCGAAGCGGCTATCACGCACTACTTGGAAGAACGGCCTTCGCTCGTTTCAATGCAGTACTGCATTACGCTTATCTTAAACTTAAGATGCCCGGTCCACGTGGCGTCATCACAATCAGTGGAAATACAGAGCGTTCTTTGCATGTGGAAGAATATGTGGCGGCTCTAGCATACGAACCACTGAACGGCCTCTCCAGCCCGAATAACTGATCGAGACGTCGAGACCACGGACACGGCTAGACGTGTCCGGCGCACCACTAGTTGCAGCAGCCCAGATAAACCTGAGCTTGGTCGATGGATATGCCCCCATATGTGGTGCTAGGGGCTGACCGCATGTAATAGGGTCCATAGTTCGGCTCGACCCTATTAATACACAATAGATTGAATTTTCATCGTTCATTAAGAATAACCAACTTTTCGCACGATCACACTAGATTCTCTCACCTGAGTTTTCTCTTTTTACAGATGATCACCATGATACACCCTTCCAAGATACGGCACAACGGAGATGAAGGCGCAGACGTGCAGCAGGACCCTGTTCAAAGGTTTCTTTTTAGATTAAGACCCTGTGTAAACCTTTTTTATCGTATCTTGTTGCCTCAAACCCTCCGGGCACTTAAAACAACGGAGAGGGACACTGGCGTTGCTGACAAACTCTGTCGTCACGCCAGATTAATGCACGTACCTGGAAATTCAGGGCTAATTATCGAGGGCGGTACTTAGCCCAGCATATGTTGTAAAGTCTGAATACCTTCGGGAGTGTTCGGGGTCGCAAGTTTGGCCTTATATGCATCAACTCCGAATCATGTCTTTGGTCAATAGTTGGGTTTGCCCGGCTCCCGTGTTTTGCTACCTTACATTCCGCTCTATCAGCTAAGGTGGCATCGGGAGAACTACTGCGATTGTGCCCTGGTTCATCTGGATGAGCACCTCAGTAGAGAAAGCTGAAAACTGACTATCATGATATGGCGAGAGACTGGTCAACCACTCGATGACTCAGTAGAATCTTCACGATTCCTCCGCATTAACGAAGGACCGATTTCCCGGTCACGTATGTACGTGCCCCATATTCGGATGAACGCGGACATACCAGGGGCTATATAGTAGCCCCATCGTCAAACTCCTATGGCTAAGAGAAAGTGTTAAAGCTATATAGTCCGATTGCCTTGTTCGCCGCGCTATCACCTCCTTAACGGACCAAGACGTTGGATCAAGTGTGAGTACGCACTTTTCTGAACACCCCCACATTATATGCGTGGGGGCTGAAGCTGACAACTGCAAACTTTCAGGTTATATACATACATACATAAACGGCCGCACAGGAGGCACTACAATACTTTACAGGCAGAAGTATAAATATAGCCTTTATAATCAAAATAGCATTGTTTTTACAATCAAGGCACATGTCACTGGAACATGGTATTCTGGGAGCACTGAGCCTCTATTGAACGGGCACCTTCTAGGACTTCTTCAAAATAGTGCGCGGGTGAGTACTGACCCCCAGGTGGACCCCTGGTTGCAATTTCGGTGGCCTCCATCTTCGCCCAATATGTCTTGACACGGGCAAGAGCCATCCGTGCACCCTCTATGCACGCCGACCTCTTGACAGTGTCGATATGCGGCACAACACGAAGAAATCGTTGCACCAAACCAAAATAACTACCTGGGCTTGGTTCCTTCGGCCACAGATGATCCACGACAGCCTTCATGGCAAGTCCGGACAACCTATGGAGCTCGGCCCACTCGGCCATTTGCTCATTCAACAGCAACGGACGCTTTGGAGCACTGAACTACGACCAGAACAATCTTTCCACCTCATGATCTTCCCGATCCTTGAAATACTCCGTCGCATCAGCAACACTCTTTGCTAAATCCAAGTATGCGTCCACAGAACTCCATAATTAATCAAGAGGGGCATATTTCAGATCGCCGAACTTCCTTCACAATAAAAAGGGCTTCCCAGCCGCGATATCACCAGCTTGCCGAAGCTCCTCCAGTGCCGCTCTGATTTTAGAGCGAGTTTCCCTTGCTGCTTGCAAGGCCTTCTCCAGGTCAGCCATTTTCGCTTGATTTTCTCTTTTGAGAAGCTCATATCGGTTGGCGGCATTTCTTAGCTCAATAGCCATGCTGGCTATTTTATCCTCACTTTGGCTATGCGCAGCCTGTTTGGCTTTTAACTCTTTGGCTTCCTTCAGGGCGGCCGCATCACTTCTCCTGGATTGCTCCTTGGCTCGGGGAAGTTCTGCTCGAAGGGTCTCCACGGCGGCAGCTCCATCTGCAGTCAAAGCATACTATAAATACTAGCATCATGATCTTCTTAATATTTGCTGACCACCTGAATATACATATCCTGTGCCTCGTCAAGCCGCTTGTTAACAAGTGTGATGTCCGCATCAGCCACATCAAGTTGCCGCTTCAATTCGGCAAATTCAGTAGTTCGGTCAGCCACCGGATCTGCGGCTGCCTGCACACAAAAGCAACGCTATCATTACCTGAGATTATGATCCTCTGCTCGCCGCGTCTGGACGGCAATTAGAGTCTCCGGGGCTACTATCTATACAAAGCACACCTTGCGTATGCGGTACAGTCAAAAATATACATATTACTTTACGTACCTGAAAGCCTCTTAGCAGGCTTGTAAAAGCTTCATTCAACCCGCTTTTTGCGGATGAAATCCTCTCAACCACCGTACCCATTAACGTAAGATGTCCACTAAGATAGCCGCTTGCTCCAGAAGACCCATCAATGTGCCCGGTTGTACGTCGAACACTCCCGGGCTTTTTCTGTCGGTCTCCTTAGGAGCCAAGAACTCCGGGCTTCGGGCGGCCGAAGAGTTACCCTCTGGCCTTTGTGGATCAGGAGAAATCCTCTGGGACGACACCTCAGGGTCGTACGCCTCATTAGGCAGGGAAGCAAGAGGAGGCATTTCGCTCTCCATCATCTCCGGGAGAAGATCCCCCGAGGACGAACATTGTTGAGAAGGGCTACGAGCCGGACTGCAAACATATGTCACGGTTTTTAGTCTCAGGAAAAGAGCAGGGCGGATTTACTAATGTGGCTTTGTCCACTTACAGCTCGGTTGACGGCTGGCCCCCTTGTGGGTGCTTGATACGTCCATTTAGCATCATGCTTTTATATCAATATTTATTGCATTATGGGCTGTTATTACACATTTTATCTCAATACTTATGGCTATTCTCTCTTATTTTACAAGGTTTACCATGAAGAGGGGGGATGCTGCCAGCTGGAATTCTGGCTAGAAAAGGAGCAAACATTGGAAACCTATTCTGCACTGCTCCAAAAATCCTAAAACTCCATGAAACTTATTTTTGGAATTAATAAGAATTATTGAGCAGAAGAAACACCTCAGGGGGCCCACACCCTGGCCAGGAGGGTGGGGGCGCGCCCACCCCTACTGGGCATGCCCCTATCTCCTGGGCCCCCTGGTGGCCCTCTGGTGTCCATCTTCTGCTATATGAAGGCTTTTACCCTGGAAAAATAGTGGGCAAGCTTACAGGACGAAACTTTGCCGCCACGAGGCGAAACCTTGGCGGAACCAATCTAGAGCTCCGGCGGAGCTGTTCTGCCGGGGAAACTTCCCTCCAGGAGGGGGAAATCATCGCCATCGTCATCACCAACGATCCTCCCATCGAGAGAGGGTCAAACTCCATCAACATCTTCACCAGCACCATCTCCTCTCAAAACCCTAGTTCATCTCTTGTATCCAATCTTGTATCCAAACCACAAATTGGTACTTGTGGGTTGCTAGTAGTGTTGATTGCTCCTTATAGTTGATGCTAATTGGTTTACTTGGTGGAAGATCATATGTTCAGATCCTTAATGCATATTATCACTCCTCTGATTATGAACATGATTATGCTTTGTGATTAGTTACATTTGTTCCTGAGGACATGGGTGAAGTCTTGCTATTAGTAGTCATGTGAATTTGGTATTCGTTCGATATTTTGATGAGATGTATGTTGTCTTTCCTCTAGTGGTGTTATGTGAACGTCGACTACATGACACTTCGCCATTATTTGGGCCTAGAGGAAGGCATTGGGAAGTAATAAGTAGATGATGGGTTGATAGAGTGACAGAAGCTTAAACCCTAATTTATGCGTTGCTTCGTTAGGGGCTGATTTGGATCCATATGTTTAATGCTATGGTTAGGTTTACCTTAATACTTATTTTGTAGTTGCGGATGCTTGCAATAGGGGTTAATCATAAGTGGGATGCTTGTCCAAGTAAGGGCAGTACCCAAGCACTGGTCCACCCACATATCAAATTATCAAAGTACCGAACACGAATCACATGAGCGTGATGAAAACTAGCTTGACGATAATTCCCATGTGTCCTCGGGAGCTCTTTTCTCATTATAAGAAATTGTCCAGGCTTATCCTTTCCTACAAAAAGGATTGGGCCACCTTGCTGCATTTTATTTACTTTCATTGCTTGTTACTCGTTATAATTTATCTTATCACAAAACTATTTGTTACCTACAATTTCAGTGCTTACAGAGAAAACCTTACTAAAAACCGCTTATCATTTCCTTCTGCTCCTTGTTGGGTTCGACACTCTTACTTATCGAAAGGACTACGATAGATCCCCTACACTTGTGGGTCATCAAGAGTCTTTTCTGGTGCCGTTTCCGGGGAGCGTAGCACTTTTGGTGAGTGGAACTTGGTAAGGAAACATTTATATAGTGTGCTGAAATTTTCTGTTACTTGTCACTATGGAAACTAATCTTTTGAGGGGGCTTGTTCGGGGTATCTTCACCCCGACCAGAAGAGCAAAGAGTTGCTCCTCAACCTACTGAACCTATTGAAAATATTTACTTTGAGATTCCTTCGGGTATGATAGAGAAACTGCTAGCTAGTCCATTTGCAGGAGATGGAACATTGCATCCCGATTTACACCTTATCTTTGTGGATGAAGTTTGTGGATTATTTAAGCTTGCGGGTATTCCCGATGATGTTGTCAAAAGGAAGGTCTTCCCTTTATCTTTGAAGGGAGATGCATTGACATGGTATAGGCTATGTGATGATACGGGATCTTGGAATTATAAACGATTGAAGTTGGAATTTCACTAGAAGTTCTATCCTATGCA
Organism: Triticum dicoccoides; assembly: GCF_002162155.2. Taxonomy (NCBI): domain Eukaryota; kingdom Viridiplantae; phylum Streptophyta; class Magnoliopsida; order Poales; family Poaceae; genus Triticum; species Triticum dicoccoides. Next base: position 87,671,950 of record NC_041385.1, read on the forward strand.
TCTTGTTCATCGTGATCGTAATTACATATATAATTTCTAGACCCGCGAAGGAGAAAGCATCGCTCAAGCTTGGGGGAGGCTAAGTCAATGTTATATTCATGCCCCAATCATGAGCTCTCTAGAGAAATGATTATTCAAAAAATGTATGCTCGGCTTTCTCTCAATGATCGCAACATGCTCGACACTTCCTGTGCTGGTTCTTATATGCTGAAGACTATTGAATTCAAATGGGACTTATTGGAAAGAATTAAACGTAACTCTGAAGATTGGGGTTCCGATGATGGTAAGGAGTCAGGTATGACACCTAAGTTTGATTGTGTTAAATCTTTTATGGATACCGATGCTTTTTGTGGATTTAGAGCTAAATATGGACTTGACTCTGAGATAGTAGCTTCTTTTTGTGAATATTTTGCTACTCACGTTGATCTCCCTAAGGAGAAGTGATTTAAATATAATCCTCCCGTTGAAGTAAAAGTAGTTGCACCTATTACAGTTGAAGAAAAGACTGTCACTTATAGTGATCCTATTGTTCCTACTACTTATTTTGAGAAACCTCCTTTACCTGTTAGGATAAAGGATCATGCTAAAACTTCAACTATTGTTCGTAAGAGTAATACTTGGACTTATACACCTCCTGAGAAAATCAAAGTTGAACCTAGTATTGCTATGGTTAAAGATCTCTTGGATGATAATATAGATGGGCATGTTATTTACTTCTATGGTGAAACTGCTAATATTGTTAGACCAGATGCTAAGATACATAGACTTGTTGTAGGCATGCCTGTTATTTCTGTTAAAATAGGATATCATTGTTATCATGGCTTATGTGATATGGGTGCTAGTGCTAGTGCAATACCTATTTCCTTATACAATGAAATTATGCATGATATTGCACCCGCTGAGTTAGAAGATATTGATGTCACTATTAAGCTTGCCAATAGACATACTATTACACCATTTGGGATTGTTAGAGATGTTGAAGTCTTGTGTGGGAAAGTTAAATATCCTGCTGATTTTCTTGTTCTTGGTTCCCCACAAGATGACTTTTGTCCCATTATATTTGGTAGACCCTTCTTGAACACTATTAATGCTAAGATTGATTGCGAAAAGGATATTGTTAAAATTGGCTTAGGGGATATGAAACATGAGTTTAATTTTTCTAAATCTCATAGACAACCTCATGATAGAGAATCACCTAGTAAGGATGAGATTATTGGTCTTGCTTCTATTGTCGTGCTTCCTACTGATCCGTTAGAACAATATTTGCTTGACCATGAAAATCATATGTTTATGAAGGAAAGAAGGGAAATAGATGAGGTGTTCCTTAAACAGGAACCTATGCTGAAACACAACCTTCCCGTTGAAATTCTTGGGGATCCCCCTCCACCCAAGGGTGATCCCATGTTTGAACTCAAACCATTACCTGATAATCTTAAGTATACTTATCTTGATGAAAAGAAAATATATACTGTTATTATTAGTGCTAACCTTTCAGAACAAGAAGAAGAGAGATTATTGAAAACTCTGAAGAAGCACCTAGCTGCTATTGGATATACTCTGGATGATCTTAAAGGCATTAGTCCCACTCTATGCCAACACAAAATAAATGTGGAGTAAGATGCCAAACCAGTTAGAGATCCTCAACGACAACTGAATCCCAAAATGAAAGAAGTGGTGAGAAAGGAGATACTAAAGCTCCTTGAGGCAGGTATAATTTATCCCGTTGCTGATAGTGATTGGGTAAGCCATGTCCATTGTGTTCCTAAAAAGGGAGGTATTACCATCGTTCCTAATGATAAAGATGAATTGATCCCGCAAAGAATTATTACAGGTTATAGGATGGTAATTGATTTCCGTAAATTAAATAAAGCTATTAAGAAAGATCATTACCCTTTACCTTTTATTAATCAAATGCTAGAAAGACCATCCAAACACACACATTTCTACTTTCTAGATGGTTACTCTAGTTTCTCTCAAATACCTGTGTCAGCGGGGGATCAATCAAAAACTACTTTTACTTACCCTTTCGGTACTTTTGCTTATAGACGTATGCCATTTGGTTTATATAATGCACCTGCTACCTTTCAAAGATGCATGATGGCTATATTCTCTGAATTTTGTGAAAAGATTTGTGAGGTCTTCGTGGATGATTTCTCTGTTTATGGATCCTCTTTTGATGATTGCTTGAGCAACCTTGAATTGGAAAAAGTGCCACTTTATGGTTAATGAAGGCATTGTCTTGGGGCACAAGATCTCCGAGAGAGGCATTGAAGTTGATAAAGCTAAAGCTGATGCTATTGAAAAGATGCCATGCCCCAAGGACATAAAAGGTATAAGAAGTTTCCTTGGTCATGCCGGTTTTTATAGGAGGTTCATTAAGGACTTTTCTAAAATCTCTAGGCCTCTGACTAATTTATTGCAACAAGATATTCCTTTTGTCTTTGATGATGATTGTGTAGAAGCATTTGAAATATTTAAGAAAGCTTTGATCACTGCACCTACTGTCCAGCCACTTGATTGGAATTTACCTTTTGAAATTATGTGTGATGCTAGTGATTATGTTGTTGGTGTTGTTTTAGGGCAAAGAGTTGATAAGAAATTGAATGTTATCCAGTATGCTAGTACGACTCTTGATACTGCCCAAAGAAATTATGCTACTACTGAAAAAGAATTCTTAGCAGTTGTGTTTGCATGTGATAAGTTTAGACCTTATATTGTTGATTCCAAAGTTACTATTCACACTGATCATGCTGCTATTAAATATCTTATGGAAAAGAAAGATGCTAAGCCTAGACTCATTAGATGGGTTCTCTTGCTCCAAGAATTTGATTTGCATATTATTGATAGAAAGGGAGCTGAGAACCCCGTTGCACACAACTTGTCTAGGTTAGAGAATGTTCTTGATGACCCACTTCCTATTGATGATAGCTTTCCTGATGAACAATTAGCGGTCATTAATGCTTCTCGTACTTCTCCTTGGTATGTTGATTATGCTAATTACATTGTTGCTAAATTTATACCACCTAGTTTCACATACTAGCAAAAGAAAAAGTTCTTTTATGATTTAAGACATTACTTCTGGGATGACCCACACCAATATAAAGAAGGAGTAGATGGTCTTATTAGACGTTGTGTACCTGAGCATGAATAGGAACAGATCCTACGCAAGTGTCACTCTGAATCCTATGGAGGACACCACGCTGGAGATAGAACTGCACATAAGGTATTGCAATCTGGTTTTTATTGGCCCACTCTCTTCAAAGATGCTCGTAAGTTTGTCTTATCTTGTGATGAATGTTAAAGAATTGGTAACATTAGTAGACGTCAAGAAATTCCTATGAATTATTCTCTTGTTATTGAACCGTTTGATGTCTGGGGCTTTGATTATATGGGACCTTTTCCTACCTCTAATGGTTATACACATATTTTAGTTGTTGTTGATTACGTTACTAAGTGGGTAGAAGCTATTCCAACTAGTAGTGCTGATCATAACATTCTATTAAAATGCTTAAAGAAGTTATTTTTCCGAGGTTTGGAGTCCCTAGATATCTTATGACCGACGGTGGTTCACATTTTATTCATGGTGCTTTCCGTAAGATGCTTGCTAAGTATGATGTTAATCATAGAATCGCATCTCCTTATCATCCGCAATCTAGTGGTCAAGTAGAGTTGAGCAATAGAGAGCTCAAATTAATTTTGCAAAAGGTTGTCAATAGATCTAGAAAGAATTGGTCCAAAAAACTTGATGATGCATTATGGGCCTATAGAACTTCATACAAAAATCCTATGGGTATGTCTCCGTATAAGATGGTTTATGGAAAGGCATGTCATTTACCTCTAGAACTTGAACATAAAGCATATTGGGCTATTAAAGAGCTCAACTATGACTTCAAACTTGCCGGTGAGAAGAGGTTGTTTGATATTAGCTCACTTGATGAATGGAGAACCCAAGCCTATGAGAATGCCAAGCTATTCAAAGAAAAAGTCAAACGCTGCCATGACAAAAGGATACAAAAGCGTGAGTTTAACGTAGGTGATTATGTGTTATTGTTCAACTCTCTCTAAATGGGAAGGTCCTTATGTTATCGAGGTCTATCGTTCTGGTGCCATAAAAATCAACAACTTCGAAGGCACAAGTCCGAGGGTGGTGAATGGTCAAAGAATTAAACATTATATCTCAGGTAATCCTATCAATGTTGAACTAATATTATTGAAACCGTAACCCCGGAGGAATACATAAGGGACACTTTCCAGAACGTTCCAGACTCCGAAAAGGAATAGGTATGTGGTACGGTAAGCAAACCGACTCCGAAACAATTCTAATGGCAATTTTCATCGGTTTTGGAATATTTAAGAATTTTAGGAATAAAGAAGTAGTCCGGGAAGGACACGAGGCCTCCACGAGGGTGGAGGGCGCGCCCACCCTTACTGGGCGCGCGCCCCTGTCTCATGGCCACCTCGTGTGCCTCCCGGACTCTGTTTTCTTGCACGTTACGTATTTTGGTCGGTAAAAATTCATTATATAAACTCCCGAAGGTTTTGACCACCGTATCACGCAAATATCCTCTGTTTTTGTTTCGAGCTGTTTTCTGTTACAGATCTAGAGCACCATGGTGTCACCCTCCTTCAACAATGAAGACAAGGATGCTTGGCTATTGAAGATAGAGCTGAAAAGAGAAGAACCGGAAGAGATCGACAAGGATGGAGGGATCAAGAAGGCCATGGAGTTTCAAGCCCCGGTAGTGAAAGAAGAAGACATCCCTCAACCCTTACCTAACCTCTTTACTCCAACTGAGATTGAATCTTTCAAGATGATTGAGTTAGCTCGCATACAAAATAAGTATCTCACATAGGAGAATATTTTACTAAAGGATCATATCGCCGGACTCAAGGGCATTATCCGCAAGTTGGAGGAGCTTTTACACTCGATGTGCGATTATCCACCACCATCATCACCACCTCCATCACCTCTGAGGACATAGGGTATGGGCACTCCCCTTGGCAACTGCCAAGCTTGGGGGAGGTGCCCCGTTATCGTATCACCATCACACTCTTATCTTTACCGTTTTATTTAGTTTGATCCTTTTAGTAGTATCTTGATCTAGTAGATTGAAGTTTTGATATCAAGTAGTTTTGAGTTTTGCTTTGTGGTCTCTTTATGTAATCGAGTCCGTGAGCTATCTATAATAAAGATTAGTGTTGAGTCAAGGGCTTTGCTATCTTGCTATGATCTTGGGAAAGTATAAAGAATAAAAGAGTTCATATTGATCTTATGGATAGTAATGACTTCACACATAAAAAGTATGAGGCATAAAAGTTGTCAAGAGTTGATAAACGTGGTTTTGGTCATCATTGCAATTAATAGGAAGTAATAAGGAAAGAGAAGTTTTCACATGCAAATATATTATCTTGGACATCTTTTATGATTGGGAGCACTCATTAAGTATGACATGCTAAAAGACTCGATGTTGGACAAGGAAGACAACATAATGGTTTATGTTTTCTCACATCTCAGTTAAAGTATATTGTCATTGACCTTCCAAACATGTTGAGCTTGCCTTTCCCCCTCATGCTAGCCAAATTCCTTGCACCAAGTAGAGATACTACGTGTGCTTCCAAATACCCTTAAACCCCATTTTGTCATGAGAGTCCACCATACCTACCTATGGATTGAGTAAGATCCTTCAAGTAAGTTGTCATGTTGCAGGCGATAAAAATTGCTATCTAAATATGTATGACTTATTAGTACAGAGAAAATAAGCTTTATACGATCTTGTTATGGAAGCAATAGAAGCGACAGACTGCATAATAAAGGTCCATATACAAGTGGCAATATAAAGTGACGTTCTTTTGCATTAAGATTTTATGCATCAAACCCTAAAAACACATGAAAACCTCTGCTTCCCTCTGCGAAGGGCCTATCTTTTACTTTATGTTTTTACTTTATGCTTGAGTCAAGGTGATCTTCACCTTTCCCTTTTTTCATTTTATCCTTTGGCAAGTTCCTCGTGTTTGAAAGATCATGATATATATATCCCATTGGGTGTAAGTTAGCATGGACTATTATTGTTGACATCACCTAAAGGTGAATACGTTGGGAGGCAACACAATAAGCCCCTATCTTTCTCAGTGTCCGGCTGAAACTCCATAACCACAAGTATTGTGTGAGTGTTAGCAATTGTAGAAGACTACATGATAGTTGAGTATGTGGACTTGCTGAAAAGCTCTATTCTTGACTCTTTCTGATGTTATGATAAATTGCAATTGCTTCAATGACTGAGATTACAGTTTGCTAGCTCCCAATGAAGTTTCTGAACCATGCTTGACATAGTGAATTGATCGTTACTTGAGCATAAGAATTCATATGATAAAATCTATATATGTTGCTGTTATAAGAATGATCATGATGCCCTCATGTCCGTATTTTATTTTTATCGGCACCTCTATCTCTAAACATGTGGAAATATTTTTTGATTTCGGCTTCCGCTTGAGGACAAGCGAGGTCTAAGCTTGGGGGAGTTGATACGTCCATTTTGCATCATGCTTTTATATCACTATTTATTGCATTATGGGCTGTTATTACACATTTTATCTCAATACTTATGGCTATTCTCTCTTATTTTACAAGGTTTACCATGAAGAGGGGGGAAGCCGGCAGCTGGAATTCTGGCTGGAAAAGGAGCAAACATTGAAAACCTATTCTGCACTGCTCCAAAAATCCTGAAACTCCACAAAACTTATTTTTGGAATTAATAAGAATTATTGAGCGGAAGAAACACCTCAGGGGGCCCACACCCTGGCCAGGAGGGTGGGGGCGCGCCCACCCCTACTAGGCGCGCCCCCCTATCTCCTGGGCCCCCTGGTGGCCCTCCGGTGTCCATCTTCTGCTATATGAAGGCTTTTACCCTAGAAAAAGTCGTGGGCAAGCTTACGGGACGAAATTCCGCCGCCACGAGGTGGAACCTTGGCGGAACCAATCTAGAGCTCTGGCAGAGCTGTTCTGCCGGGGAAACTTCCCTACGGGAGGGGGAAATCATCACCATCGTCATCACCAATGATCCTCCCATCGGGAGAGGGTCAATCTCCATCAACATCTTCACCAGCACCATCTCCTCTCAAAACCCTAGTTCATCTCTTGTATCCGATCTTGTATCCAAGCCACAAATTGGTACCTGTGGGTTACTAGTAGTGTTGATTACTCCTTGTAGTTGATGTTAATTGGTTTACTTGGTGGAAGATTATATGTTCAGGTCCTTAATGCATGTTATTACTCCTCTGATTATGAACATGAATATGCTTTGTGAGTAGTTAGGTTTGTTCCTGAGGACATGGGTGGAGTCTTGCTATTAGTAGTCATGTGAATTTGGTATTCGTTCGATATTTTGATGAGATGTATGTTGTCTTTCCTCTAGTGGTGTTATGTGAACGTCGACTACATGACACTTCACCATTATTTGGGCCTAGAGGAAGACATTGGGAAGTAATAAGTAGATGATGGGTTGCTAGAGTGACAGAAGCTTAAACCCTAGTTTATGCGTTGCTTCGTTAGGGGTTGATTTGGATCCATATGTTTAATGTTGTGGTTAGGTTTACCTTAATACTTCTTTTGTAGTTGCGGATGCTTGCAATAGGGGTTAATCATAAGTGGGATGCTTGTCCAAGTAAGGGCAGTACCCAAGCACCGGTCCACCCACATATCAAATTATCAAAGTACTAAACACGAATCGTATGAGCGTGATGAAAACTAGCTTGACGATAATTCCCATGTGTCCTCCGGAGCTCTTTTCTCATTATAAGAAATTGTCTAGGCTTATCCTTTGCTACAAAAAGGATTGGGCCACCTTGCTGCACTTTATTTACTTTCATTGCTTGTTACTCGTTACAATTTATCTTATCACAAAACTATCTGTTACCTACAATTCCAGTGCTTGCAGAGAAAGCCTTACTGAAAAGTGCTTATCATTTCCTTCTGCTCCTCGTTGGGTTCGACACTCCTACTTATCGAAAGGACTATGATAGATCCCCTACACTTGTGGGTCATCAGTGTTGTGCGGTAAGGACGCCCTCTGGGGCAGGACCCCCTGGCGAAGTTTTCTTCCCTCGTTGGGAAACCTCCATTTCCAAGTCTTTAGGGGCGGTCCTTTTCTTCCTGTGGGGAGAGGGGATTCTAGATTCGCCTCCCCGATCGTCCTCCTTCGTGGAGGCACTAATTCCCCCGGTTTGGATGGGCAACGTATGAAGCCCGCTTTCGGCTTCCCTATGCCTCCCCTCGTCTTCTCCTGATGGCACTTGAATGGTGCGCGAGCCAACATCCTAGTTAGTACAGGATCCGGCGAGCCTTCAGGAAGAGGGGCCGAATACCTGATCCTCTCCGCCTTTCTTATCCAGTCCTGGCCGAGGATAAATTTTCAGGATAATGTTGTGACAAATGTAATGACAGCATGTTCGGTTGCGGGGTTACTTACTTGGGTATCTGGACGGTTGCAGTTGAGACCCGCATCCTCGGTGGTGTCCGGACACCTTATTCGTGATCCGAAGAATAATTGATACATTCCTTCGGGCGTCATGCCAAAGAAGCGTTGAATGGTTCGCGGTCCTTCCGGGTTGAACTCCCACATACAGAGAGATCAACGTTGGCATGGCAGGACCCGACGGACTAACATTACTTGAACTACTTTGACTAGACTGATATCCCTCTTGAGAAGATCTCAGATGCGGCTTTGCAGTGTCAGCACGTCATTAGCAAGCCCCCAGTCCAGCCCTTTGTTGACCCATGATGCCAGTTGGGTCGGAGGGGCAGAGCGGAAGGCTGGGGCGGCTGCCCGCTTTGTACCTCGGGGAGCTATGATGTAAAACCACTCCCGCTGCCATAGATCGGACACCTCCGGGAAGGAACCCTTTGGCCATAGGGCATCGGCACCTTTGCTTATTATAGCGCCTCCGCACTCCGCGTGTCGTCCACCGATCATCTTCGGCTTCACATTGAAGGTCTTGAGCCATAAGCCGAAGTGTGGGGTAATGCAGAGGAAGGCCTCACACACGACGATAAACGACGAGATGTGAAGGAAGGAATCTGGGGCCAGATCATGGAAATCAAGCCCGTAATAGAACATGAGCCCCCTAACAAAGGGATCAAGACTAAAGCCTAGCCCTTGGAGGAAGTGGGAAACAAATATGACACTCTTGTTGCGTTCGGGAGTGGGGATAACCTGCCCTTGAGCAGGTAGCCTATGGGGAATTTTGGTGGTCAGATACTTGGCCTCCCTAAGCTTTTTGATGTCTTCCTCTGTGACAGAAGAGGACATCCACCGGCCTTGAAGGTTGGATCCGGACATGGTTGAAGGTCCAGAGCGCTTAACCTAAACCTTGGGTGTTGGAACTTGAGGTAGGGGAAGGGAAGGATCGGGCGTGGAAAGAAAAGGACATGTCTTGACCTCTTTATAAAGAGGGTGAATATCAAGCGTCCTCCGTGTGGCCGTTTGGAACTTGCCAAGCGTCCTCCGCGTGGCCGTTTGGAACTTGCCTAAAACCGAGGAGTCATACTAACAGCACGGTTGGGTTACCCACGCCCGTGTTGATGAGGATCCCGTGATAAGGAGAACACGATCTCTGCTTCGACAAGACGTGCCAATAAAACCGCCTCGCAAGCCGTGCAGCAGCAGGTTGGGAAAAATGGTTCGTATAAGGACCAGGGCCACGGCGTGGTGTCACACTGTGAAAAGTTGTCAGCAGATTAGATTTGTGGAATACTGTGCTCTCTACGGTGGTATGTGGAATTTGTTTTGCAGAGCCGGACACGATTCATGTGTTCAAAATCTACCTTGGAGTATTCAGAGAAGGAACCCGACTTGCAATGCTGAAGACAATCTGCACACCGGACTCATCCTCATTGAAGCCTGGTTCAGGGGCTACTGAGGGAGTCCTGGATTAGGGGGTCCTCGGACAGTCGGAGTATATGCGTGTGCTGGACTGTTGGGCTATGAAGATACAAGATTGAAGACTTCGTCCCGTGTCTGGATGGGACTCTCCTTTGCATGGAAGGCAAGCTTGGCGATTCGGATATATAGATTTCCTTCTCTGTAACTGACTCTTTGTAACACTAGCCCCCTCTGGTGTCTATATAAACCAGAGGGTTTAGTCCGTAGGACCAGAACAATCATAATCATAGGCTAGCTTCTAGGGTTTAGCCTCTACGATCTCGTGGTAGATCAACTCTTGTAATACTCATATCATCAAGATCAATCAAGCAGGAAGTAGGGTATTATCTTCATAGAGAGGGCCTGAACCTGGGTAAACATTGTGTCCCCCACCTCCTGTTACCATTAGCCTTAGACGCACAGTTCGGGACCCCCTACCCGAGATCCGCCGGTTTTGACACCGACAATGAGCACTCATTAAAATATGACATGGTAAAAAGTTGATGTTGGACAAGGAACACAAATTAATGGGTTATGTTTTCCTATATGTGAATAGACGTTATATTGTCTTGGATCATCCAACATGTTGAGCTTGCCTTTCCCTCTCATGCTAGCCAAATTGTAACGCCCGGATATTTAGGCTACAGTAATCCTCTAATAATGATGCCACGTCACCACTATTATTGTTGCTAATCCTCGCTTGATCCAAATCTCATTTCAAATTCAAATTCAAATAAAGTCAAATAATTATTTTTTCAAACAGCAAAACAAAAATGTTCACTAGGTTACAAAAATTCGCCAACTAATTTTCTTGAAGGAACCAATATTATTTGACATATTAAATTGCCCCTAACCTATTTACAGTGCCCAAAACAACTGTTTTAACTCCATTTGCATTTATGCAAAAATCAATTGAATTCTAATATTCCCCCAACCATTTTAAAACAGTGCCAAATATTGCATGATATTTATTGGGCCAAGTCTCATGCTTCATAAAAGTAAGTTGCTAGTGAAAATAAAATAAAGCAGAAAGAATTAAGGCAAAACAGAAAAAGAACGAAAAGGAAAAGGCCGAAGTGCACTGTGCACTTAGGCCCGCTAGCTAGAGTGCACCACAGCCCAACCCACCCTAGTCACCAAATTCCCCTCCCCCTCGCTCATATCCGACGACCTGGAAGAGGACGAGCTCGCGGTCATCGTCATCATCGTCGATCCCGCGGCCACCGGCCTCCATTCATCGTGCCAAGACGTCTAGGAGCTCCGTCATCGTCGGCTTCGTCGCCTTCGCCTATCGGTTGGAGCTCGGATGGCCTGCTGCCTCGCCATCGCGTGGTCTTCTCCGCCACGGCCGCCCATCTCGTCGACAAGCGCGACGCGTCCGGCCACCCCCGCGCTCTCTAACCACGTCAATGAGCATCACAGTGAGCTTCTCGTTTGATTCCCCCTCTTCCCCGACTCGATCCGTTCCATTTGCGGCCGTCCCGTGAGCTTCGTCCGCCATGGCAGAAGCTCAGTGTCCGCGTACGTGCACGCTGCTGCTCCTCTGTTGCTGATGTGCGTTGCTGCTGCATTCTACCTACTACTACTTGCCGCTGCTCGCGCCACCGTGCCCCTGTGCCCGCTCGAGCGTGCCCGCCCATAGCCTGGCCGCGCCCGCCTCCATCGCCTGTTGCTCGCCCGACGCCGCGCCCGGCCCTGCTGGCCGCTCCGTGCGCACCCCTGCGCCTGCCTGCGCTCTCATGCCTGCAGCCGCCCACAGCTGCTGCCGCTACTGCCCGCTGTTGCTTGCTGCCTCTGCCGCTGCGATGATGCTACGTTGTCACTGTGTTGTGTTGCTGCTCCTTGCGTGCTGATGCTCCTAGCTCCTTGCTGCTACTACTGTTGCGCTGCTCATTGCTGCTTCATGTTGCTACTCATGCGCTATGCCTCGGCCATGGCCATGGCCAAGAGATGTGTGTTGTGTGTGTAGCCCGCTAGTGCTAGTACCATGCGGGGCTAGCCCAATTAGTTAGGCTAATTTGTTTTAGTTAACGAGTAAATATGGTAGGTTAATTATTGGGCCTATCACATGCGCCCCTGCTAATTACCCTCTTTTAATAAAACACTAGGCATTGACATGTGGGACCCTGCACTGTTCACTTGACCAGTCAATGCTGACTAGGCAGTTGACCAAGTCAACTGTCCCATCTGCCATACACTGGCTGGGTACACTTCTGGGTACCTCTAGCCTTTTTACATTTAATTTCGAAATAAATAATAATATTAGAATTTTTTTTAAAACTTTGGAAATTCATATAAAATAAATCATAGCTCGGATGAAAATGTTTTATACATGAAAGTTGCTAAACGACGAATCCGAATGCACGGTCCGTTCGTCCGCCACACATCCCTAGCATAGCAAACTCAACATTTTTCTCTCCGGTTTGTGTCTTCGAAAATGCCTAACCCCGGAAAAACTTTCTCGGATGTTATCCTCCTTCGCCGATATCGTGTAGCACAGCGTTAGAACCCCCCTAGCATCACTTATTGTTATGTCATGCATCTATGTGTTTTGTATTTACTGTTTCTTCCCCCTCTTCTCTACGGTAGACCCCGAGACCGCTGCTGATGCCACTGTGATCGACTACGTCGACGACGACCCTTCTTCCCTTTCAGCGGAGCTTCCAGGCAAGCCCCCCCTTTGATCATCCCGATATCGCCCATTCTATACTCTCATGATTGCATTAGATTTTGCTATTGTTATTGTTTGCTCCTATTCTCATGCATAGCTTACTTTTATACCTGCTATTGTTACCTACCCGCTTATCCTAAACTGCTTAGTATAGGTTGGTTAGTGATCCATCAGTGACCCCCACCTTGTCCTTGTTGCCCCTGCTTCATCATCAATGACTCGATCAACATGATCGATGACCAGAGCCCAACACCTCACATCACATCACGCCCCTTTTTGTTGCTCGACTCTACAGAGTTACCATCGAGTGCCGAGGGTGGAACCTCATACATCACTCCTGATGAGATCTTTGTAGTGTAGCTATTCGGTCCTGGTCATCGAGGGTGGTTCCTCCTTCACCATTCCTGATACGGCTCTGTCGTGCAACACCTCAAGTGTGAACCTCGAGGGTGGTTCCTCTTACGTTCATCTTGATGATTACATCGAGTGGAATCCACAGGGGGTGATTCCTCAGGTTTTCCCCTTGATTTCTCGACACACAGTTACCTTGACTTTACTTGAGACCATTGATGAAGTCGGGTCGGCCCAGAGGGGTACCCGCGAGTTGATGTGAAAGTCGGGCGGGCCCGGAGAGCACACACGAGTTTTCCACATGGCACGGCTGGGCAGTCTGGGCCCTTGTCGTAAGTCCACGAGATGGGGCGACGGGGTCACATTATCGTGAGTCTCTGCTTGTCTTCGCAAGCCCCCCACGCACTAACAGGTTTGGGTATTTGTTCTGAGTTGGCCTCTGGCCTTTATGCACTAACCACCATGCGAGAATAGTTATGGGCCTCGATGTCGCAGTATTAGCCGAAGCTTTGTCAGACGTCCAGTTCAGCAGTGCGGCACGGCTGGGCCGGCACCATCCTGTAGTGGTGGAGCCTAGTCCGCCCTGCTCGCAACGACCCGGAGTGCAACGGGCGATGGGGCCAGACCCCAGAGTGCTTACGAGGTAGACCGGCGGGGACCTCTCTGCTGAGCCTAGGTAGGACTGCGACGTGTTGATCTTCCGAGGCCAGGTATTGACCCTAGAAAGGTGTGTCCGGCCAAAGTGATTGAGCGTGTTGGGTAACGTGGTGCACCCCTGCTTTCCCCCCTTCTTTCTTCTTTCCGATTGATGCAACCAGATGATGGATCCCTGGAGTCAGATGCCACTGCCGACAGATACTGCTACGTGGAGACCGCCGACGACCATGAGTAGTTAGGAGGTCCCACACAGGAGGCCTTGCCTATTCGATCGTTGTTGCTTTTGTGCTAGCCTTCTTAAGGCATCCTTGTTTAACTTATGTCTGTACTCAGATATTGTTGCTTCCGCTGAATCTTGTGTATCGAGCTATGTATTCGAGCCCTCGAGGCCCCTGGCTTGTAATATAAAGCTTGTATTATTTTATTTGTGTTTAGAGTTGTGTTGTGATATCTTCTCGCGAGTCCCTGATCTTGATCGTACACATTTGTGTGTATGATTAGTGTACGATTGAATCGTGGGCGTCACAAGTTGGTATCAGAGTCGACTACCTGTAGGATCCCCCTTTCCAACTCCTTGGTCGAAGTTGAGTCTAGTCTTTGAAAAACTGTTTTACTAACATAGTTGTGTGGCTTACGGGCCCACGTCGCCATTGGGTGGTATTAGGATCTTTTACTCCCCGTCTATACTCTGGGACTCTGATCTCTCTTCTATTCGGGTTAAATGTTTTTGCTAACTCTAACATTAGGTTCTCGTAACTACTTCCTCCTGGAGGGCCCCTCACTTCAGATGATCGCCTGTTTCACCAGAAGATTCTGCAGATACTCTTTGATGTTTCCCCGAGACCCTTGTGCCCTTCATTGTTGCGATCCCTACCACCGATAAATCCTTATGGGTAACTATCTACATTGTCGTTCATACCTTCATCCCCAGTTGCCCTTGTTATTACAAGATGTCCTGAAATACTCTCTGATGTTCCGAGAATCCTTTATGCTTACTGGCACTGCCCTGCAGTTCCTTGCCGCATGAATACCCCTATGAATAATTCCTCACACTTTTCAATAATTTGTTCATACCTAGTTGATCAAGTGATTCATACTTTGAAGTACTATCCGATCTTCCGGTAATCCTCTCCAACTATTGCTCGACAAGTACTTATCTGCTTGCATTATGGTTACTCCGTATGTCGAGCAATGCTCATTAGCATCCTTTGTCATCGTGATTTCGAGCATTTTATTCGATTTTGTTTGTGAATGCTCGTTATCACTAGTCCTATTTAAAATCCTTCCCTTGGTTCAGACGTCACTCTGGACATGAGCTGGTGTTCAGCGAATCAAGCCTTGCTTGATTGTCGATCTATGTCTATTCAACTTACTTGTCTTTGATCAGAGCCTCTATTTCTGATCCCCCGATTTAGAAACCATAATTCCTTTGCATTTGAGCTTTGAATTAGTTAGTTGTTTCTATAACCCCATCTCCATGCATCCTTTGTTCTTTTGGTTGAGTATCGTTGCTCACATGAGATCCCTCGCGGACCACCAGGTCCTTTGTTGGGTTCTATCCGACATTGTCCTTCTTATTCAATAACCTTGTGAGCTTTTCCTTGGATGCATAATGCCTTTGGTAAATTGTATCCCCTACTTTTGTCAACCATGCTCTGCTTTCGAGCTTGAGTTATTTATTCCTAAATATTGTGGGATTTGTTCCTAAGATGCCTTGATGGGTTGAATCTATGTCTTCCCTAAATCCGGGTGAACTCGAAAGTTATGCGGGTTATACTCTATTGGCTTTTCGCTAGGTAAAATTTCAACGCTACAATTTCTTCGAATGCGAGAAGTGAATGGAAAGTTGTGCATTAGAGAAGTGGGGGTCGACCTTGAACCTTTGTGTTCATGCCCATGGACCCGATGTGGAACTTATCATGGAAGCTTCTTGCTATAATAATCCCCTCGTGATAAGTCCATCTGTTATCTATATTTGGTCCTTCGCAACTGTGGTTTTGACCATATTGTTCTTCTTTGATCCCATTTCTCGGACAAGTTAAAGTACTTGTCTTCTTCAGATCATTTCACCTGTCTAACCTCTACTTTGATCTACCTTCGAGTATTACCCTCTGGTATCTCGAGAATCTCACAGCACTACATAACTTCTTATGAGTTCTTCATCAACTATTATTTCTCGCCGATTCCAATTTTTCCACGGGTTCTGAGTTGTTAAACACTCGAGAACACCGATAACTGATTCAAGTCTACACTTTCCTTTTAATTTTTTAACCTTTCTTGTAACCTAACATCTCTAAGAAGTGATAATTCCCTGCTTATGTAAACACCTCGATGTACAAACTTTGTCAGTAAGACCCTGTTACTATTGTTGATGACATTCCGGTAACCACCGATGGACGAGAACTTAGCCTATTGGTCTGCCTTCTTTTAACAAGCAGGAAAATGGTTCTCTTCGTCCCTCGTCCTTGGTACCGACATTGTTACCAACATAATTGACAGTCTATGCCTTGACATGCCTTGCTATCAGCACCCTTCCTACTTTTAACCCATATGGTGGGCCCATAACCCACAGTTCCACAGGATCAAAACCTGACTCTCCTATACATCCCTATTTTCTAAGTCATTCCTCGCGCTTGGCTGCGTACGTAATTCACGAGCCACCTTCTTGTGATCTGTTCTGGTATCAGATACAATACTTATTCTCGATGCACTGAACCCCTTTCACACTCTGTTTCAGACATCGAACGATTGTCCATTCGCTTGAAGCTTCTTATTGGACGTTCTAGCCTTACTCTCGATGACTTTTTTGAATTTCAACTCATGAGATGCCTCTATGCCACGTTCGCGAGATAGCCCCCAGGTACCTATCTTCTATTGAGCCCCGTCCTTCCCGAGTCTTTCCCCCTTACTCCACCCCCCTTAAATGTCGGGACGCGATTTCTTGTAGTGGAGGAGAATTGTAACGCTCGGATATTTAGGCTACAGTCATCCTCTAATAATGATGCCAGGTCACCATTATTATTGTTGCTAATCCTTGCTTGATCCAAATCTCAGTTCAAATTCAAATTCAAATAAAGTCAAATAATTATTTCTTCAAACGGAAAAACAAAAATGTACGCTAGGTTACAGAAATTCGCCAACTAATTTTCTTGAAGGAACCAATATTATTTGACATATTAAATTTCCCCTAACCTATTTACAGTGCCCAAAACAACTGTTTTAAATCCATTTTGCATTTATGCAAAAATCAATTGAATTCTAATATTCCCCCAACCATTTTAAAAAAGTGCCAAATATTGCATGATATTTATTGGGCCAAATCTCCTGCACAATAAAAGTCAGTTGCTAGTGAAAATAAAATAAAGCAGAAAGAATTAAGGCAAAACAGAAAAAGAACGAAAAGGAAAAGGCCGAAGTGCACTGTGCACTTAGGCCCGCTAGCTACAGTGCACCACAGCCCAGCCCACCTCCACCATCCCCCACCTCACGCTACATGAGGCAGGGGAGGGCGTGGCGGCCATCCGCCGGCCGGGCAGTTGCCGTGACGGCCATCCCCGGCCACCACACGCGGATAAGAGCCTCCCCGAGCCCCCCTCTCTCCCTGGTAACCCTAGTCCCCAAATTCCCCTCCACCTCGCTCATATCCGACGACCTGGAAGAGGACGAGCTCGCGGTCATCGTCATCATCATCGATCCCGCGGCCACCGGTCTCCATTCGTCGTGCCAAGACGTCTAGGAGCTCCGTAATCGTCGTCTTCGTCGCCCTCGCCTATCGGTCGGAGCTCGGACGGCCTGGTGCCTCGCCATCGCGTGGTCTTCTCCGCCACGGCCGCCGCATCTCGTCGACGAGCGCGACGCGTCCGGCCACCCCCGCGCTCTCTAACCACGTCAATGAGCATCACAGTGAGCTTCTCTATTGTTTCCCCCTCTTCCCTGACTCGATCCGTTCCATTTGCGGCCGTCCCGTGAGCTTCGTCCGCCATGGCAGAAGCTCAGTGTCCGCGTACGTGCATGCTGCTGCTCCTCTATTGCTGTTGTGCGTTGCTGCTGCTTTCTACCTACTACTACTTGCCGCTGCTCGCGCCACCGTGCCCCTGTGCCCGCTCGAGCGCGCCCGCCCATAGCCTGGCCGCGCCCGCCTCCGTCGCCTGCTGCTCGCCCGACGCCGCGCCCGGCCCTGCTTGCCGCTCCACGCGCGCCCCTGCGCCTGCCTGCGCTCTCATGCCCGCAGCCGCCCACAGCTGCTGCCGCTACTGCCCGATGTTGCTTGCTGCCTCTGCCGCTGCGCTGATGCTCCGTTGTCGCTGTGTTGTGTTGCTGCTCCTTGCGTGCTGATGCTTCTAGCTCCTTGCTGCTACTACTGCTGCGCTGCTCATTGCTGTTTCCTGTTGCTACTCATGCGCTATGCCTCGGCCATGGCCATGGGCCAAGAGATGTGTGTTGTGTGTGTAGCCTGCTAGTGCCAGTACCAGGCGGGGCTAGCCCAATTAGTTAGGCTAATTTGTTTTAGTTAAGGAATAAATATGGTAGGTTAATTATTGGGCCTATCACATGCGCCCCTGCTAATTACCCTCTTTTAATAAAACATTAGGCACTGACATATGGGACCCCGTACTGTTCACTTGGCCAGTCAATGCTGACTAGGCAGTTGACCAAGTCAACTGTCCCATCTGCCATACACTGGCTGAGTACACTTCTGGGTACCCCTAGCCTTTTCACATTTAATTTCGAAACAAATAATAGTATTAGAAAATCTTTTAAAACTTTAGAAATCCATATAAAATAAACCGTAGCTCGGATGAAAATGTTTTATACATGAAAGTTGCTCAGAACGACAAGACGAATCCGAATACGTGATCCGTTCATCCGTCACACATCCTAGCATAGCGAACATCAACCTTTTCCCCTCCGGTTCGTGCGTCCGAAAATGCCTACCCCCGGGAAAACTTTCTCGGATGTTATCCCCCTTCCCTGATATCGTGCTTTGTATTTACTCTTTCTTCCCCCTCTTCTCCGGTAGACCCCGAGACGACTGCTGATGCCACTGTGATCGACTACGTCGATGACGACCCTTCTTCCC
Source organism: Triticum dicoccoides (assembly GCF_002162155.2). NCBI lineage: Eukaryota > Viridiplantae > Streptophyta > Magnoliopsida > Poales > Poaceae > Triticum > Triticum dicoccoides. The sequence continues at coordinate 87,690,626 of NC_041385.1, forward strand.
ATTCAACGGAGCTTCCAGGCAAGCGCCCCCTTTGATCATCCCGATATCGCCCATTCTATACTCTCATACTTGCATTAGATTTTGCTACTGTTATTGTTTGCTCCTATTCTGATGCATAGCTTGCTTTTATACCTGTTGTTGTTACCTACCCTCTTATCCTAAACTGCTTAGTATAGGTTGGTTAGTGATCCATCAGTGACCCCCACCTTGTCCTTGTTGCCCCTGATTCATCATCGATGACTCGATCAACGTGATCGACGACCAGAGCCCGACACCTCACATCACATCACACCCCTTTTTGTTGCTCGACTCTGCAGAGTTACCATCGAGTGCCGAGGGTGGAACCTCATACTTCACTCCTGATGAGATCTTTGTAGTGTAGCTATTCGGTCGTGGTCATCGAGGGTGGTTCCTCCTTCACCATTCCTGATACGGCTCTGTCGTGCAACACCTCAAGTGTGAACCTCGAGGGTGGTTCCTCTTATGTTCATCTTGATGATTACATCGAGTGGAATCCACCGGGGGTGATTCCTCGGGTTTTCCCCTTGATGTCTGGACACACAATTACCTTGACTTTACTTGAGACCATTGTTGAAGTCGTGTCGGCCCTGAGGGGTACCCGCGAGTTGATGTGAAAGTCGGGCGGGCCCGGAGAGCACCCGTGAGTTTTCCACGTGGCACGGCCAGGCAGTCTGGGCCCTTGCCGTAAGTCCACGAGACGGGGCGACGGGGTCACATTATCGCGAGTCTCTGCTCGTCTCCGCAAGCCCCCAATGCACTAATAGGTTTGGGTATTTGTTCTGAGTTGGCCTCTGGCCGTTACGCACTAACCACCACGCGAGTATAGTTATGGGTCTCGATGTTGCAGTATTAGCCGAAGCTTTGTCAGACGTCGAGTTCAGCAGTGCGGCACGGCTGGGCCGGCACCATCCTGTAGTGTTGGAGCCTGGTCCGCGCTGCTCCCAACGACCCGGAGTGTAACGGGCGATGGGTCCAGACCCCGGAGTGCTTAGGAGGTAGACCAACGGGGACCTCTCTGCTGAGCCTAGGTAGGGATGCGACGTGTTGACCTTCCAAGGTCGGGCATTGACCCCAGAAAGGTGTGTCCGGCCAGAGTGATCGAGCGTGTTGGGTAACGTGGTGCACCCCTGCAGGGAAGATATATATTCGAATACCGTGTCCACGATAATGGACGTTCAGACTTGTATCCTGATCTTATATAACTAGAAATGGATACTTGAGATATGTGGTGGATATGTGGCTCCGAGATTGCTTTCCCGTAAGGAGTCGGGGGAGGATCTCTAGGTGTTGATGTTACAACATGTTTTTTTAATTATAAACTGCTATTCTTTACTCTTCTACATGCTGCAAGATGCTTGGAGCTGCTTGAAGATGCTAGTCTTCGATAGGCTAGGCCTTCCCCTCTATTCTGGCATTCTGGAGTTCAGTCCACAGATACAAACCTTCCATTTGATACTAGTGCATACTTAGTATGGATCTGATGCTTGCGAGTACTTTGGATGAGTACTCACAGTTGCTTTGCTACCCTTTTCCCCCTTCTTTCGTCTTTCCGGTTGATGCAACCAGATGATGGATCCCTAGAGTTAGATGCCACCGCCGACGGATACTGCTACGTGGAGACCGCCGACGACCAAGAGTAGTTCGGAGGTCCCAGGCAGGAGGCCTTGCCTCTTCGATCGTTGTTGCTTTTGTGCTAGCCTTCTTAAGGCATCCTTGTTTAACTTATGTCTGTACTCAGATATTGTTGCTTCCGCTGACTCTTGTGTATCGAGCTATGTATTCGAGCCCTCGAGGCCCCTGGCTTGTAATATAAAGCTTGTACTCCCTCCGTTCCTAGATGTAGGGTGTATAGTTTTTGGCACGAATTTAAAGAACGCACATGGAGGGATAATCTCACAAGTTTTGGGCGAGATTACACCTAACTAATTGACATGAGAAAATAGAGATTGCCTAATACAAGGAAATGTAACCGAATCCCTAAAAAATATACCCAAACGAGTGGTGCAACGCAATACACCTTATATTTCGGGGTTTTTCTCAAAAAACTATACACCTTATATCAAGGAACGGAGGGAGTATTATTTTATTTGTGTTTAGAGTTGTGTTGTGATATCTTCCCGTGAGTCCCTGATCTTGATCGTACACATTTGTGTGTATATTTAGTGTACGATTGAATCGGGGACGTCACACAAATTCTTTGCACCAAGTAGAGATACTACTTGTGCTTCCAAACATCCCCTAAACCAGTTTTTCCATGAGAGTCCACCATACCTACCTATGGATTGAGTAAGATCCTTCAAGTAAGTTGTCATCGGTGCAAGAAATAAAAATTGATCTCTAAATATGTATGATCTATTAGTGTGAAGAAAATAAGCTTTATACAAACTTATGATAGGGAAGAAATAAAAGTGACGAACTGCATAATAAAGGTCTTTATCACAAGCGGCAATATAAAGTGATGTTCATTTGCATTAACATTTTGTGCATCCAACCATAAAACCACATGACAACCTCTACTTCCCTCTACGAAGGGCCCATCTTTTACTTTTATCTTCTACCCTTATACAAGAGTCATGGTGATCATCACCTTTCCTTATTACACTTTTCCTTTGGCAAGCACTTTGTGTTGGAGCGATCCGGATATATATATATATATATATCCACTTGGATGTAGGTTTTCATAAATTATTATTGTTGACATTACCCTTGAGGTAAAAGGTTGGGAGGCGAAACTATAAGCCCCTATCTTTCTCTATGTCCGATTAAAACTTTGAACCCATAAATATCACATGAGTGTTAGCAATTGTGAAAGATTAAATGATAGTTTAGTATGTGGAGTTTGTCGAATCAAAGCTTTTACATAGACCCTTCCCGAAAATAAGATGAATTGCAATTGTTTGATGACTAAGAGCACGATTTGTTAGTTTTCAAGAAAGTTTATGATCTATACTTTAACATGTGAATAGCTTGTTACTTGATCATGAGAAGTTTTATGAGTTGAGCTACTGTTATGATATATAATGATGCTAAAAAAAGTGATTGGGACTATCATTGATCAAACTTATGCACTTGCTAGCATTCACACTTCATAAATTATTTCTTTTATCATTTACCTACTCGGGGATGAGCAGGAATTAAGCTTGGGGATGCTAATACGTCTCCAACGTATCTATAGTTGATGAAGTATTCATGCCATGTTTACAATAGTTTTATATGATTTTGGTATGATTTAATTAGAACTAACCCGAACTGACGCTGTTTTCAGCAGAACTACCGTGGTGTTGTTTTTGTGCAGAAATAAAAGTTCTCGGAATGCACTGAAAATCAACGGGGATTTTTTATGAAAATATAAATATACTGGAACAAAAAGTTATCGGAGAGGAGTCCCGTGCGACCCACGAGTGTGCTCATGGACTCTCCGTGGGGCCCACTAACTTGTTCTCGACTCCAACCTCTCCTATAAATGCCCCAAACCTCCAGAAAATAACCTAGATCAGAAGTTCCGCCGCTCCAAGCCTCTATAGCCACGAGAAATCAATCTAGGCCCTCTCTGGCACCCTGCCGGAGGGGGCCATCATCACCGGAGGCCATGGGAAAGGATCCCGGAGGGGCCATCATCGCCATGAAGGCCAAGTACCAGAGGCGGAACATCTCCTCATCCAGGGGGAGGCCATGGAGGAGGAAGCACAAGGGGGAGAACCTCTCCTTCTCTCTCTCGGTGGCGCCGGAGTGCCATCGGGAGGGGAATCATCGCCGCGGTGATCGTCTTCATCAACATCACCATCGTCATCACCATCCTCATCTCTTTTGTGCGGTCCACTCTCCCGCACCCCGCTGTAATCCCTACTTGAACATGATGCTTTATGCCACATATTATGATCCAATAATGTGTTGCCATCCTATTATGTTTTGAGTAGATATCTTTTGTCTTTGGGTTGATTGATGATCTAGATTGGTATGAGTTGTATGTTTTATTTTGGTGTTGTCCTATTGTGCCCTCCGTGTCACGCAAGTGTGAGGGATTCCTCTATAGGGTGTTGCAATGCGTTCATGATTCGCTTATAGTGGATTGCTTGAGTGACAGAAGCATAAACCCGAGTAAGGGGGTTGTTGCGTATGGGATAAACGGGACTTGATATGTTAATGCTATGGTTGGGTTTTACCTTAATGATCTTTAGTAGTTGCGGATGCTTGCTAGAGTTCTAATCATAAGTGCATATGATCCAAGAAGAGAAAGTATGTTAGCTTATGCCTCTCCCTCATATGAAATTGCAATGACGACCACCGGTCTTGTTAACAATTGCCTAGGATAATTCCGCACACCGACCTATCATTATTCCACACTCGCTATTTATAATATTTAGTAATATATTCTAACTTTATGATAACAACACCTACTTTTATATTTTAGCTCTCCGATATCATGCAAAGTTATCCTCTTCATACCCACAACGTAGTTTTATTTCTCGTTCCTAGTTGGAAGCAAACGGTCGGCGTACATAGAGTCATATCAGTGGCAGATAGGACTTGAGAGAATATTGATCTTACCTTGAGCTCCTTGTGGGTTCTACACTCCATACTTATCACTTCCATCTTTGGGAATTGCTACGATGATTCCCTGCACTTGGGGATTATTAGGCGCGGCTCGTTGTCATCTGCGTCATCGTCCGACCACTCCCCCAGGCTGCCTCTGGAGAAGCCGCCTGCTTCCCCTCCACCACCGCATGTGGCCTCGTCGTCCTCCATGGCGGCCGCCCCCAAGTCGAGGTCGCCCATGTCGCTTAGCGACCGGTCCGGCAGGAACTGCTCTCCCGGGGTCGGTGCGCCGGTGGCCATTTAGCCCGGGAAGTACTGCACCATGGTCGACTGCTCAGGCAGTGAGAAGAACTCGGACCAGCAAAGATAAAACAAAAAAGAAGCAAAGGACTTATCGTAGGCGGTGGATGAGCCCGGCTATACGGCGGCTTGCCGAACCGCCACTCCGACTCCGACAACTTGCAGCCAGAGATGTGGTTCACCAGCCGGACGACCTCCGAGACCGGCATCTCCTTGGTGGACATCCGGGACAGATCCCGGCGCCCACTCATGTCGCTGATGATGTGGGGCTGACCTTGAAGAGGCATCACCCAGCGCTCAACGAAGGCGGCCAGCAAGTCGGAGGCCTTGAGGCCCTCCGAGTCCAGCATCACCTGGAGCCTAGCAAGGGCGCTGGCGGAGGGGATCAACAAGGTCTTCGGTCGGAAGCTCCAGTTGGCATGGGGCTCGGCAGGCGGGCCGACAGCATAAGTTGGCAAGTTGACGTAGTTCTGCGTCGTGTGGAGGTTCTCGACGTAGAAGTAGGACCTCTGCCACAGTTTGGCCGACTGCAACAGGGCGATGGCCGGAAGCGAGCCCCGCCCCTGGTCCCGGTGCACCGCACCGCGATGCAGGCTTCACACTACGCCACCTCGCCCTTGGTGGCGATGCCGAGCTTGAGGTAGAAGAGCTCCACCCACAGCTCGAGTGTGGGAAAGGTGCAGAGGTAGCCCTCGCAGAGAGTGATGAAGGTGGAGAGCGGCACCACCGTGTTCGGCGTGAGGTGGTGGGGCTCCACTCCGTAGAAGTCCATCAGCGAGCGGAGGAACCCGCTCGCCGGAAGGCCGAAGCCGCAAAGAAAATGCGACCGAAAGACGACGCGCTAGTCGCCCTCCGGCGCCGGAGAGATCTCCATGGCAGGGGGAGGCGCACCTTGACGTTGGAGTGATGAGGGATGTGTCGCGTCTCTCGGAGGAACTGGATGTGATCCTCGTGGACGGTGGAGCCGTCCCAGTCGCCGGCGCGGTCGCTGAGTGCCATGAGCTATGTGCTCGGTAGTGGCGGGAGGCGACGACTATCGGTGTCAAAACCGGCGGATCTTGGGTAGGGGGTACCGATCTGTGCGTCTTAGGCTGATGGTAACAGGAAGCAAGGGGCACAATGTTTACCCAGGTTCGGGCCCTCTCGATGGAGGTAAAACCCTACTTCCTGCTTGATTAATATTGAAGATATGTGGAATACAAGAGTAGATCTACCACGAGATCGTAGAGGCTAAACCCTAAGAGCTAGCCTATGATGGTATGATTGTAATTGTGATCAGCCTTCTAAGGACCATGCTCTCCGGTTTATATAGACACCGGAGAGCTAGGGTTTACATGGAGTCGGTTACAAGGAAGGAAACATAATATCCGGATCGCCAAGCTTGTCTTCCACGCAAAGGAGAGTCCCATCCGGACATGAGCCGAAGTCTTGAGTCTTGTATCTTGACGGTTCCATAGTCCGGACGATGCATATAGTCCGGCTGTCCGGATACCCCCTTATCTAGGACTCCCTCAGTAGCCCCTGAACCAGGCTTCAATGACGATGAGTCCGGCGTGCAGTCTTGTCTTCGGCATTGCAAGGCGGGTTCCTCCTCCGAATACTCCAAGATTATCATCGAACACGTAGACCGTGTCCGGATCTGCAAAATGATCTTCACATACCACCGTAGAGAGAATGATACTCCAGGTGACAACTTTTAGACGACGTGATATGCCATTAGGGCCAGGTCATTACTCGAACCGTTTTTTCCACAACCAACCATAGCGTATATTGCGAGGCGGTTTTCTGAGCACGTCTTATTGAAGCAAAGATCGTGTCCCCTTAATGCCCGAGCACGGGATTCTCATAAATACGGGTATGGGTAATCCAACTGTACCGCTAATCGCGGCGAGCGGGAGGCAAGCGGGTTCCACCAGGCAAGTGGGGAGGCACAAAAAGCTCTTACCTTCTCTTATAAAGAGATAGGACATCTTCCTCTTTTACCCACGCCTTCTCCTTCCGCTAACTCACTTCCCTCTACTCGAGCCCTAATGCCCGAGCACCTTTCTTTTCCATCGAAAAGAGGGTTTCCAAAGATGTCCGGATCCGGAGCAGGAGGCAAATGGATTGCCTCTACCGTCCGGGAGAAGGACATCAAGAAACTCCATGAAGCCGGGTATCTGGCCAAGGAGATTGGCCACCATCTCCCACTGGTGGGACAGGTTGTCCCTACTCTGGAGCCCCACGAGAGAGTCATGTTCCTTCCCCATTTTGTCCGCGGGCTCGGGTTTCCCCTCCACCCATTTGTACGTGGAGTCATGTATTACTGTGGGGTTGACTTTCATGATCTTTCCCCCAACTCCTTTCTCAATATCTCGTTCATCGTCGCATGCGAGGCCTTCGTCCGGATTCCGCCTCACTTCGGCCTGTGGTTGAAGATTTTCAATGTGAAGCCCAAGGTGGTGAGTGGCGAACACGCCGAATGCGGCGGCGCCATGGTGAGCAAGATGCCCAAGGTCGTTTGGCCAAAGGGCACTTTTAATGACTCTGTCAAGGAATGGCAGCACAGTGGTTTTATGTCACCGAACCACGCGGCGAAGAGTGGGCAGCAGCTCCTACGTTCAGATCCGGAGCTCCGCTGCGGCTTACGTCCTAGCCCAAGAAGGCCCGAACTGGTGCTCGTCCGATGAGCTGTCACTGCTCCTGACGCGTGTTCGGAATATGGTCAACAAGGATGTCAAGCTCGTTGACATGGTCCAGGTGATGTTAGTTCGCCTGGTTCTCCCTTGCCAGCATCGAACATGTAATTTATGGGAATTTGACCCATCCGAGCACCAAATCCTCCAGGAGCTCCATGATTCCTCCCACGAGGATATTTGGAAGGTGCTCTTTAAGTCCAGCAAATCATGGTCGGACTCTTCTGAGGACCGGGGGTATCAATTATCCCATTCTGCAAGCCCGGTAAGTTATAGCTACGCCCCGTCCATCTGGGCTTCAGCCGGCATATCGTAAGGGGGGCGTTTTAGTCGTGCTTCATTGTGTCTTTAGGGATGGATAAAAAGGGTGGAGCGGATACAATGTCTGGCCCCACTGCCGGAGGAACCGGCCGGACCTCTTCTGACGAAGATGCTGGTCCCTGCACCTTACAAGGCGCCCAAGAAGGAGCCCCCCAAACAGATCAACAAGACCAGGAGTGGCCTCCGTGGTCGCAAGGCTCCGGACACCCGGTCCGAAGTCTCTAGCGACGCTCCTTCTTTTGAAGACGAAGAGGAGGAGGCGGAGGAGGACGAGCCTCGCTCTGCCGGCAGCACTACAGGAATCTGGTACTTAGCCATCAGCCATGGCGGACGACAAAGGCTAGGATGGCGGACGGCAAAGGCCTTTGCCGTCCGCCGCAGACAGCAAACAGCGGCGACAAAGACAGGGTCGGCAAAGGCCTTCTTTGCCGTCTGTTTTTTGCAGCGAACGGCAAAGAGGCCTTTGCCGTCAGTGGCGGACGGCAAAGGGCACGACTCTTTACCATCTGCTGGCAGACGGCAAAGGGCACAGCTCTTTGCCATCTGCTGGCAGACGGCAAAGGCTGCATGCTCTTTGCCATCTGTTGGCTGATGGCAAAGAGACCAAATAGGCATTAATTTTGTTTCTTCTTATATCAATTCATTTTCACAGAAAATCAAACACAATCAAACACAGACTATATGTATGACCAATATAGCATATCCAACACATATTACCAATACTCATGAACACATATATATCCAACACATATCCATGAACACATATCCAACACATGTTACCAATATATAGTCATGAACACATATATATCCAACACATATCCATGAACACATATCCAACAAATATTACAAGGAATGGTCTAAAACTAAATATCTATTTTCCTAAAAACTATCTTATTACTAAGATCTTCTCTGGATCTTCTTCTTTTCTTCCAACCTGCATAACAAAAACACTAAGAAAGAGAGAATGGGTTAGGAGTAGAAATGTAGCATTTCACTTGGTGAAATGCAATGTTGTAGGAGCCAGTACTTGAGATCAAGATAATCTTAGTTAAGATCCTGATTTTCAAAGTGATCTTAATTAGAAAGCCAAATAGAGTAGACCAATACCAAAGAGCCAAAGAAGAGAACCAGCCAAGGACCCAATCAAGAAGCCACCACAATTAGCAGTAAGTTAAATGCCAACACAAAGTCCACTATCAGTACTAGCTCCAGGAGTTAAGCCAACTAAAAACTAGTGATTAAAGCCAAAGATTAGACTTCATCACCACAATCAGTTTTGTCTAATGACAATAGGTACATGTCACTGTGCAACGCCAAAAACAAAGCTCCAGGAGGAGATATACATCACAACCAGCCAACCAGACCAAGTCCCAACACATCCAACCACTAGCAGCTTAGAAGAGATAACTATTAAGGAGAGCTATAGAAGACCTCAAGGTATACTTGAGGGATTATGTGCTCAGACAGCCTGGAAGTGCCAGGGCTAGTTCATCACAGCACAAGGATAGTCACATGTAAATTAAGCCTAAGAGAGGGGGGCTCAGACCAGCATCACTACCCAAATCAGATGTAGTATCTGTCTTATCAGTAGAAAACTAGGAAAGTAACAGCCAAAACCAAGTATAGTATCTCTTCATAGGCTATTAGAAAGAGACAAATAGGAATAGCCAAACCAAGTGGTATCTGTTCATATCAGTATTAGAAGTAAAATAACTAAGAACAAGTGAGTATCCGTTCATGAGTAAAGTAACTGACCAAAGTAACAACTCCTGGATCAACTACACAGAACAAAGCAGTACAGGACTATATATACTTCACAAATACACATAGATGGTCACTGACCAAAACCCTGACACAGCAAGAATCCATCACAGAGAGCTCCAATATAAGTTGATGCTCATCTATAGCAGCTAACCACAGCTAATAGAGCCTCACATCCAACAAGATCAAGAGCTATGCATTAGAGAGATCAGGAGGGGAGCAAGGAGAAGCTCACCAAAAGGAGTTGTAGCCGAAGCAGGATGCATCCACACCATCACTATGGTGTGACCAGCATCACAACCAACACCACCACAACAAGCCGGAGCTTGCCAGAGAGCACCACAACGGCGGCGCCAGTGAGAGCACGGGCACGAAGGCGCCAACCAGGGGCACCGCAGCACGGAGGCGCCACCCGGGGGCACCACCATGCCACGGCATATCCAGCACCGCCAGAGGATCCTCACGGCGACCGGACCTAAATGCGGTCCATCCACTTTGGTTGCACATGCCAAATCAGCGATGAATGAGCTACTTTTCCTGCATAGCAAGCAAACACTCCATTCAATAGAAGAAAGGTCGGTTTTACAGAAGCAAAGATTAAAGGTAGAGTGTTCAGAAGCAATGAATGATCGATTTGGCATAAGCAGGACCAAACCAAAACCATGGCAGAAACTAAATTGACAACACATGATGATGCCTCCGAAGTAGATAAGGACAACACAAGTTTTACCTATACACAACACAATGATCACTATACGAAATAGTAAGCATTTATAGTTTCCTTGTGTTTGATTGATTGACACTCATTATTAACAAGTCAAGTTAAATCCCTGCAGCATATGTAGTAAGGACCCTATCAAATCGAGCTAACCACGGCAGCCCTCAAGCAGAGTAAACCGATTTATGGCACAATTATAGGAGTGAACAACTGAGTCCTCCTCAACCATTATTGCATATGCAACAAAAACAAGATTGATAATTTTTCTTGTTTGGTTTAGAACTTGAGTGGACGGGTGCAAGGCAGGAAAAGAAGAAATCCAAGAGGGGAGGAGATGAGAAGGGGCGGACCTGGATGGCGTTGGGGCAGTGGTGGAGCTGCGTCCTCCACGGCGTCCTTCCCGTCCATGGCTTCCCGGCGTGATGGATCTGTGAGGGAGAGGAGACGCGACGCGACGCGGTGAGAAAGAGAGGGATGGATGTGACGAGGAGGAGTGAAGAGACTCACCTGAGTCATCGGAGCAACACCAGAGCCACGCCGGCGATGTGGTGGCCGAAACCCTAGCCGCAGGGGAGGGTCACACGTGGTCGCTGGAGGACGCGCGAGTCAGATCTGGTTGGAGGGGATGGAGGAGCGGGGCAAGGGGGTCACGTGGGTGTGTTGGGCGGCATCGAATCCCGTCGGAGCTCGCCGAAATCGGCCGCCGTAGGTGCTCGCGCGAGGGAGAGGGAGAGACGAGCGGGAGAGAGAGAGAGGGGAGAGAGAGAGGAGGTGGGGGCCGTGCGGAGAGAGGGGAGACAGAGAGAGGAGGTGGGGGTCAACGATTTTCTTTGTACCCGCAAAAAAAGAGATAGCCCCACCTCTTTGCCGTCCGCCAGCACATGGTAAAGATTCTTTGCCATCTGCTGGCAGACGGCAAATAATTGGCTGATGGCAACTGTCATCTTTGTCGTCTGTCAGTTCTTTGTCGTCTGTTTTTTGCAAGCAGACGGCAAAGTGCCTCTTTGCCATCCGCCAGCTGACGGCAAAGAACTGGCAGACGGCAAATAAGTTGATTCCAGTAGTGCAGGAAGAAACGTGCAACTTCCCCATCCCTGGAGGCCGAGTCACCCAAGAGAAGGCGAGGTTCCCCTCCATAGGCATCCAGCTCGGTTGTCGATAACAGCCCGGAGTGGGATCCCGAGGCCCAGCCCCTGGGAAAATCGTAAGTAACCGAAATCCGAATACGCCTATGTATCCAGGGTTGTCCGGGTATTGTAGTTTTAACTGTAGCCATATCTCACACAGCCCGGCAAGGTCTCCTGCCGGACAATCCTCATCGGAGGATTCATTGAGCTCGAATGCTATGGCGAGCGAGACGCCTCCGGGGATTCCTTTTTCGAAGTCCGGGCACGACACCGAGGTGTCGTCTCAAAGGGACTCGGGGCCGGATAAAGTCCTGGAGGCCCCTAAGGTTCCAGGATCGGGCCAGCGGCCATCCTCCATGGAGGGAGGTTTGTTGACAGCGTTAAAGAACGCGTCTGTCGTTGATGAACATCGGACCCTTGCGGGTGCGGTGGTTGGAAAGATTCAGGCTGCCGAAAGCGGGCTGAATGAGTCCTGTCTTGGCCTTATAAAGGCCTTTGAGGTATGGTTTCTAAGGAACCTTTAAAGAATTAGTATGATATGAGGAGTAGCCCCTGATGCACTGTCCGGAAAAATAAAGCCGGGCAAGGGATCAAATCCTCAGTTGTAATGGGAACTTTGTAATGATGTATACCCATGTTTTTGAAAGAAGGCGTTTGTGGAGAGGACGGCCGCTCATGATGCGGAAGTGTCTGAGCTAAAAGAGAGCCTGAGACGGGCCGAAGAAGAACTTGGCCGTGTGAAGAAGCAATTGGAGGAGAGGCAAGGTATGTTTGGACATTGTCTTGCGTTGGGCACAAATCAATAAGTGTGCCTATTTGAAAAGTATTTATGTTATGCGCCCTAGGAGTGAGTGCTGAATATGAGGCGCTGAAGAAAGTGGCGGCTGATGCAGAAGAAAAGGCTACTGCCGAACAGGCTTTGCGCAAAAAACACGAGGCCAGGGTCGTCATAGTTGAGCGGAAGCTTCAGGATGCTGTGACGAAAAGCGAGAGCTTGGAGCAGAGTTTAGTAGGGAAATAATCCGAACTCGCCCAAGCTCTCCAAGCCGCGGAAGATGCTCGGGAAGAAGCCCGGGGTGCTGTACGGAACTTTTAGGAGGCCCGGAAAGTTCCGGCTGGTAAGGCATGTTGTGTCTATGGCCGTTATGATGTTATAATATGGACAACTCTAAGCGGCAAGCTGAATTCTTGATTTTGCAGGGGCGTTTGCGGATCTGCCTCGTAGCATATCAGATGCGGCCCAATTTTACCGGTCCGAGGAGAGGGAGTCTGCGGGGAGGAACTTCTGGACGCAGTATCTAGCGCCGAACTATCCGGTGCCTTTTATCGATCAGCTGAAGCAGCTGGTCGAACTGCACCTGGCGGCCAAACTAGCCATGAAGGACTTGGTCATCCGGCTGTGGCCTGCAGAGCCAATTCCCAGCAGTTTCTTCGGACTCGTCAAGCGGATTGTGGGCGCCTGTCCTCGTCTTGATATTATCAAGTGAGCAGTCTGTATAGAAGGTGCGGGAATGGGGCTTGCCCATGCAAAAGTGCATTAGGGGAAGCTTGACGCAGAAAAGCTGATAACTGAGGCACCAGAGGGTAAGGAGCATCGCAAGCCCGAACTGTATTATGAAGGTGTAACGAAGGGTGCCCGCCTGGCGGCGGACAAATGCACCAAAGACATTATATTTCCCTGAGGGCATTTTTGCCATCGTTTGTAATATGGGATAATGGCACTTTTATTATATATTGCCTATTTGGTTTGAACATGTGTTCTTCCTTTGCGGTTGTTTATTGTATATAAATTCTGAGAGTTGGCCAGTCGTCGGCTTCAGCCCCCACGAGAAAAGTACGGGGGTGTTCGGGGTATTTATGAACACGCTTTATCCCATTGTTGGGTCCTTATAAGGAGGCGTTTCTCACCACGAACCAAGCAATCGGACTATAGGGCTTTACTACTCTCACTTAGCCATAGGAATACGAGTATGGTCTGTGCAGCCCCTAGTGTCCAGAAGACCGGACTAGGGGCTCTATTGGCGCCTGATCGGTAGACCGATCCATCGCAATCTACATTTTATAGTGGCATTATGCGGAATGAATCTTTAAGGATTTTGTAACCTCTCGAACAGCTGACCAGCTCTCACCGCATCATGACAGTCGGTTTTCGGCTTTCTCTACTGAGGTGCTCGTCCGGCAGATCCAGGACACAATCGCAGTAGTTCTCCCAGTGCCACCTTAGCCGACGGAACGGAACGTAAGGTACCAAAACATGGGAGCCGGGCAAACCCAACCAATGACCCAAGACATGATTCGGAGCTGATGCATATAGTGCTATAAGTTCGGGGTGCCGAGCGACCGAGAAGGTGGTCGGACTTTATTGCCGTACTGTGGAGCCCCTGGCATAACCGGGCGCAACGTGAACCGTGGCTGCCACTTTTATGGCAAAGAGGCGTCGATGATAAACGACGACCAATGCATGTTTAGTTAAGTCTACGCATTATAGTAATATGATATGTCCATGCATATGAATGCGATTTATGATTATGAAAAAGAGATGGTTTTCTGGCGGAACCTGTGGTGGCCGGACTGGAGGTGGCTGTGAATGCATCGAAAGTGAATCCGAACTGCTGTCTACCTGCATGGTCCTGTCCTTGTGTGTCCGGGCCGACTTCACGCCGCCAAACCTGTTCTGCATAAGAGTTAGTTTGTGAAGGTAAGTGAGCGGAGGGCGCCGAACGTCCTCCTGTGGTTGGTCCAAAGTTCCTGATCGGACCCTGGTGACCCCAGACGCTATTCGAGAAGCAGCCCGGACTCCTCGGTTGGTGTCCGGATAGTTGGCTGTCATATCAAAATATTGGCAGGCATGCGCGACTTGCTACTCTTGAGCTGTATGATCCCCGCTTCTGAGGGCGGGGTTTGGCTCTGCATGCAGGCGTGAGTGTATTACTGGTGCTGGCCTGATGATTTACCACGTGGAATCTAGCCAATGTGGTTCATCTTGTTAGCATACGGTGTGATACCGTATAGGGGGAATGTGCCGATGGCGCGACCTTATTTGGTTATCTGAAAACAACCGTTAGGGCGGCAGGCCAATGATCCTGGCCTTTGTGCCTGGCACCTTATAGAAGGTGTTTATTTGTACGCCCGCTTGGGCGGGCTTTTATTGTTTGAGGAGCCCCTGGACTGTTAGGTCTGGGGGTATGCAATTGAATTGTTGTGGTTTCCATGGTAGGGGGCGATCGGCCGTACTGTTGTGCTGGGGGGCTTTTGACTAAGAGCCTCCCCTCAATGTTTTTGGCACATGCCCGGTTGCTTTACTTTGGAGATCCGGCATTCTCTATTAGTATGCTTTGCCGTTCTCTTGGGAGTGCCGTGAATTTTGCACGGCTGGGCGAGTTTGTGGCTTGGGACGAATAGGCTTGAGCCGTTCCTTGTCCGTTGACCGGACTGGGATTTGCTGAACTTAATACCAGCTTCCCTGATTTGCCGTTTATGATTGTTAAGCCGGGGCTTGAGGCTGCTTCTTCGTGTATCCTTCTTGCTGGTTTGGACCGTAGTGGTGTGCAGACGTTGGGTTGTGTGCCTTTGATTTTCTTGCTTAGGTTGAGGTAGCCAGTTGTGCCGCGTGTGCCCTTTGTTAGGGCGGTCGAGTCCGTACTTCTCGGCGGCCAGGATCTTGGTCCACCGTTCTATTAGCAAATCCTGTTCAGCCTTAAGCTGCTCTTGCTTCCTTTGCAGACTCTTTGCAGTGGCTATGAGTCGTTTCCTAAAGCGAATTTGTTCCACTGGGTCTTCAGGCACGCCGAATTCGTCATTGTCGAGGCTTACCTCGTCTTCGGAGGGGGGTGTATAGTTGTTCCTCTCCAAGTATCCCACCGTGTCCTGTATGGCCTGCTTGACGGTCGGCTGATCGGGACTGTATTCCTCTTCGGTACTATCCGGATCATCTCCGGGACCGGTATTGATGTGGCGGGGCTTGGAGTGGCGTCGGAGATGCCCATGATTTTCTTTTCCTCCCGAGGGGTTGTCCTCCACTGCCTTGTCGCCGTTGGTTTCTTTCGGAGTGTCCACCATGTATATATCGTTTGAAGAGGTGGTTGTCCACCGCCCTGTGAGCGGTGGCTCCTGTATGTCTCCTGCATCGTCGTCCATACCGTCGATGTCTTCGAAGTCAAAGTCGGGCACGTCGGTTAAATCATCAATTGTGGCGACAAAGTGGGTGGTGGTCGGGCAGCGAATTCCTTCGTCGCCTGCTTCCCACTCCAGCCAGACATAGTTCGGCCCAGAGTCTCCTGACAAAGAGAGAGACTTCAATGAGTTCAACATGTCGCCAAAGGGTGAGTGCTGAAAGATGTCCGCAGCAGTAAACTCCATTACCGGAGCCCAACCTGGCTCGGCTGGCTCGAGGGTGAGCGAACCAGGACCAACAGCCAGATATGAGTCCGGGGGTCCAGGATTATAGGCCTCCACAGCAGTGGGACCCATGTTCGGCTCTACCACCGATAAGTGTGCGGCCCGCGGAGCGGGGTCCAGCCCTTCGTCCATAGCAACGCAACCTGCCCTGGATTTAGATCCAAGGCTGCTTCGGGGATGATGCCCCGGGCACTGTCCGACATCAGGTCTAGGCCATGCTCGTCGTGGCTGTCCTGCGCTCCTGGCGCAGGCTCGAATCCGTCGAAGATCAAGTCTCCGCGGATATTCGCCGTGTGGTTCAAGTTTCCGAACCTGATCTGGTGGCCAGGGGCGAAGCTGTCGATCTTCTCCAACCAGCCAAGCAAATTGGCCCATAGTGTGAAGCCGCTGAACACAAAGATCTGTCCGGGGAGAAAAGTCTCACCCTGGACCGTGTTGTTGACGATTGAAGACGCCATCAAGCCTCGAAGCGACAGCACAGAGGAACTCTCAAAGAAAGCACCAATGTCAGTGTCAAAACCAGTGGATCTCGGGTAGGGGGTCCCGATCTGTGCGTCTTAGGCTGATGGTAACAGGAAGCAAGGGACACAATGTTTACCCAGGTTAGGCCCTCTCGATGAAGGTAAAACCCTACTTCCTGCTTGATTAATATTGAAGATATGTGGAATACAAGAGTAGATCTACCACGAGATCGTAGAGGATAAACCCTAAGAGCTAGCCTATGATGGTACGATTGTAATTGTGATCGGCCTTCTAAGGACCATGCTCTCCGGTTTATATAGACACCAGAGAGCTAGGGTTTACATGGAGTCGGTTTACAAGGAAGGAAACATAATATCCGGATCGCCAAGCTTGTCTTCCACACAAAGGAGAGTCCCATCCGGACACGAGCCGAAGTCTTGAGTCTTGTATCTTGACGCTTCCATAGTCCGGACGATGCATATAGTCCGGCCTTCCGGATACCCCCTTATCCAGGACTCCCTCAGTGGCGACGAAGAGAAGCTCGGTGACGGCGAGTCGCGGCAGCGTTCCGGCGAGGGATGGAGGCGCAATGGCAGCAGAGAGACGAGGCAAAGGGAGAGGAGGGCGCGTGTGCATTCTGTCGCCCCCTCCTCCCCCTACTTATAGCCCCCCAGCGGCAGAGCCGAGGGGGCGAGACGTGGGGGAGTGTGGGATTAACTGCGCCCACTGCCCCCACGACCCCACATCTTCCGCGCCTTTAAGGCGTGTACTAAACCTCCTTGGGAAGCGCAACCGCCCGCGCACCGGGGCCCTGTAGTGGGCTGGCAGGCAGGCCAACCTGGCCGGCAGGCGCCGTGTGGCGGGCAGGCAGCAGGCGGTGAGCCTGCTGTTGGAAATATGCCCTAGAGGCAATAATAAAAGGATTATTATTATATTTCCTTGTTCATGATAATTGTCTTTTATTCATGCTATAATTGTATTATTCGGAAATCGTAATACATGTGTGAATACTTATACCACAACATGTCCCTAGTGAGCCTCTAGTTGACCAGCTCGTTGATCAACAGATAGTCATGGTTTCCTGACTATGGACATTGGATGTCATTGCTAATGGGATCACATCATTAGGAGAATGATGTGATGGACAAGACCCAATCCTAAGCATAGCACAAAGATCGTGTAGTTCGTTTGCTAGAGCTTTTCCAATGTCAAGTATCTTTCCTTAGACCATGAGATCGTGTAACTCCGGGATACCGTAGGAGTGCTTTGGGTGTACCAAACGTCACAACGTAACTGGGTGACTATAAAGGTGCACTACAGGTATCTCCGAAAGTGTCTGTTGGGTTGACACGGATCGAGACTGGGATTTGTCACTCCGTATGACGGAGAGGTATCACTGGGCCCACTCGGTAGTGCATCATCATAATGAGCTCAAAGTGACCAAGTGTCTGGTCATGGGATCATGCATTACGGTACGAGTAAAGTGACTTGCCGGTAATGAGATTGAACGAGGTATTGGGATACCGACGATCGAATCTCGGGCAAGTTACATACCGATTGACAAAGGGAATTGTATACGGGGTTGCTTAAATCCTCGACATCGTGGTTCATCCAATGAGATCATCGAGGAGCATGTGGGAGCCAACATGGGTATCTAGATCCAGCTGTTGGTTATTAACCGGAGAGCCGTCTCGGTCATGTCTGCATGTCTCCCGAACCCGTAGGGTCTACACACTTAAGGTTCGGTGACGCTAGGGTTGTATGAATATGAGTATGCAGCAAACCGAAAGTTGTTCGGAGTCCCGGATGAGATCCCGGACGTCACGAGGTGTTCCGGAATGGTCCGGAGGTAAAGAATTATATATAGGAAGTGCAGTTTCGGCAATCGGGAGAGTTTTGGGGGTCACCGGTATTGTACCGGGACCACCAGAAGGGTCCCGGGGGTCCACCGGGTGGGGCCACCTACCCCGGAGGGCCCCGTGGGCTGAAGTGGGAGGGGAACCAGCCCCTAGTGGGCTGGTGCGCCCCCCCCCTTGGGCCCCCCTGCGCCTAGGGTTGGAAACCCTAGGGTGGGGGGGCGCTCCACTTGCCTTGGGGGGCACTCCACCCCCCTGGCCGCCGCCCCCCTTGGGAGCTCTGATCTCCAGGGCCGGCGCCCCCCTGGGGGCCTATGTAAAGGAGGGGGGAGGGAGGGCAGCCGCACCCTGAAGCTTTGGCGCCTCCCTCTCCCCTGCTACACCTCTCCCTCTCGCAGAAGCTCGGCGAAGCTCTGCCGGAACCCTGCTGCATCCACCACCACGCCGCCGTGCTGCTGGATCTTCATCAACCTATCCTTTCCCCTTGCTGGATCAAGAAGGAGGAGACGTCATCCGCTCCGTACGTGTGTTGAACGCGGAGGTGCTGTCCGTTCGGCACTTGGTCATCGGTGATTTGGATCACGCCAAGTACGACTACCTCAACCCCATTCTCTTGAACGCTTCCGCTCGCGATCTACAAAGGTATGTAGATGCACTACTATCACTCATTTCTAGATGAACTCATAGATGGATCTTGGTGAAACCGTAGGAAAAAATTTATTTTCTGCAACGTTCTCCAACAGTGGCATCATGAGCTAGGTCTATGCGTAGTTCTCTATTGCACGAGTAGAACACAAATCTGTTGTGGGCGTAGAACTTGTCAACTTGCTTGCCACTACTAGTCTTATTTTGCTTCAGCGGCATTGTGGGATGAAGCGGCCCGGACCGACCTTACACGTACGCTTACGTGAGACAGGTTCCACCGACTGACATGCACTAGTTGCATAAGGTGGCTAGCGGGTGTCTGTCTCTCCCACTTTAGTTGGAGTGGATTCGATGAAAAGGGTCCTTATGAAGGGTAAATAGAAGTTGACAAAATCACGTTGTGGTTATTCGTAGGTAAGAAAACGTTCTTGCTAGAACCCAATTGCAGCCACGTAAAAGATGCAACAACAATTAGAGGACGTCTAACTTGTTTTTGCAGCAATTGCTATGTGATGTGATATGGACAAAAGTTGTGATGAATGATGAATGATATATTGTGATGTATGAGATCATGTTCTTGTAATAGGAATCACGACTTGCATGTCGATGAGTATGACAACCGGCAGGAGCCATAGGAGTTGTCTTAATTATTGTATGACCTGCGTGTCAATGATTTAACGCCATGTAATTACTTTACTTTATTGCTAAACCGTTAGCCATAGTAGTAGAAGTAATAGTTGGCGAGCAACTTCATGGAGACACGATGATGGAGATCATGATGATGGAGATCATGGTGTCATGCCGGTGACGAAGATGATCATGGAGCCCCGAAGATGAAGATCAAAGGAGCTATATGATATTGGCCATATCATGTCACTACTATATAATTGCATGTGATGTTTATTATGTTTATGCATCTTGTTTACTTAGAACGACGATAGTAAATAAGATGATCCCTTATAATAATTTCAAGAAAGTGTTCCCCCTAACTGTGCGCCGTTGCTAAAGTTCGTCGTTTCGAAGCACCACGCGATGATCGAGTGTGATAGATCCTTACGTTCACATACAACGGGTGTAAGACAGTTTTACACATGCAAAAACACTTAGGGTTAACTTGATGAGCCTAGCATGTACAGACATGGCCTCGGAGTTGTATGGAAGATATGATCAACATGGAGATGTTCACCGATGATGACTAGTCCGTCTCACGTGATGATCGGACACGGCCTAGTCGACTCGGATCATGTAACACTTAGATGACTAGAGGGATGTCAAATCTGAGTGGGAGTTCATTAAATAATTTGACTAGATGAACTTAATTATCATGAACTTAGTCTAAAATCTTTGCAAAATATGTCTTGTAGATCAAATGGCCAACGCTCATGTCAACATGAACTTCAACGCGTTCCTAGAGAAAACCAAGCTGAAAGATGATGGCAGCAACTATTCGGACTGGGTCCGGAACCTGAGGATCATCCTCATAGCTGCCAAGAAAGCATATGTCCTAGAAGGACCGCTAGGTGAAGCACCCATCCTAGAGAACCAAGACGTTATTAATGCTTGGCAGTCACGTGCTGATGATTACTCCCTCGTTCAGTGCGGCATGCTTTACAGCTTGGAACCGGGGCTCCAAAAGCGTTTTGAGCAAGACAGAGCATATGAGATGTTCGAGGAGCTGAAATTGGTTTTCCAAGCTCATACCCGGTCGAGAGATATGAAGTCTCCGACAAGTTCTATAGTTGTAAGATGGAGGAAAACAGTTCTGTCAGTGAGCACATACTCAAAATGTCTGGGTTGCACAACCGCCTGTCCCAGCTGGACATTAACCTCCTGGACGAGGCGGTCATTGACAGAATCCTTCAGTCGCTCCCACCGAGCTACAAGAGCTTTGTGATGAACTACAATATGCAGGGGATGGTGAAAACTATTCCTGAAGTATTTTCAATGCTGAAATCAGCAGAGGTAGAAATCAAGAAAGAACATCAAGTGTTGATGGTCAATAAAACCACAAAGTTCAAGAAGGGCAAGGGTAAGAAGAACTTCAAGAAGGACGACAAAGACGTTGCCGCGCCCGGTAAGCCAGTTGCCGAGAAGAAGTCAAAGAATGGACCCAAGCCTGAGACTGAGTGCTTTTATTGCAAAGGGAAGGGTCACTGGAAGCGGAACTGCCCCAAATACTTAGCGGACAAGAAGGCCGGCAACACTAAAGGTATATGTGATATACATGTAATTGATGTGTACCTTACCAGTACTCGTAGTAACTCCTGGGTATTTGATACCGGTGTCGTTGCTCATATTTGTAACTCACAGCAGGAGCTGCGGAATAAGCGGAGACTGGCGAAGGACGAGGTGACGATGCGCGTCGGGAATGGTTCCAAGGTCGATGTGATCGCCGTCGGCACGCTACCTCTACATTTACCCACGGGATTAGTTTTAAACCTCAATAATTGTTATTTAGTGCCAAGTTTGAGCATGAACATTGTATCTGGATCTCGTTTAATACGAAATGGCTACTCATTTAAATCCGAGAATAATGGTTGTTCTATTTATATGAGAGATATGTTTTATGGTCATGCCCCGATGGTCAATGGTTTATTCTTAATGAATCTCGAACGTATTGTTACACATATTCATAGTGTGAATACCAAAAGATGTAAAGTTGATAACGATATTCCCACATACTTGTGGCACTGCCGCCTTGGTCACATTGGTGTCAAGCGCATGAAGAAGCTCCATGCTGATGGACTTTTAGAGTCTCTCGATTATGAATCATTTGACACATGCGAACCATGCCTCATGGGCAAAATGACCAAAACTCCGTTCTCCGGAACAATGGAGCGAGCAACCAACTTATTGGAAATCATACATACTAATGTGTGTGGTCCAATGAGCGTTGAGGCTCGCGGAGGATATCATCATGTTCTCACTCTCACTGATGACTTAAGTAGATATGGGTATGTCTACTTGATGAAACATAAGTCTGAGACCTTTGAAAAGTTCAAGGAATTTCAGAATGAAGTAGAGAATCAACGTGACCGAAAGATAAAATTCTTAAGATCAGATCATGGAGGAGAATATTTAAGTCACAAATTTGGTACACACTTAAGAAAATGTGGAATCGTTTCACAACTCACGCCGCCTGGAACACCTCAGCGTAACGGTGTGTCCGAATGTCGTGATCGCACTCTATTGGATATGGTGCGATCTATGATGTCTCTTACTGATTTACCGCTATCATTTTCGGGATACGCTCTAGAGACAGCTACATTCACTTTAAATAGGGCACCGTCTAAATCCGTTGAGACGACACCGTATGAATTATGGTTTGGGAAGAAACCTAAGCTGTCGTTTCTAAAAGTTTGGGGATGCGATGCTTATGTCAAGAAACTTCAACCTGAAAAGCTCGAACCCAAGTCGGAAAAATGTGTCTTCATAGGATACCCTAAGGAAACCATTGGGTATACCTTCTACCTTAGATCCGAAGGCAAGATCTTTGTTGCCAAGAACGGATCCTTTCTGGAAAAAGAGTTTCTCTCGAAAGGAGTAAGTGGGAGGAAAGTAGAACTCGATGAAGTATTGCCTCTTGAACCGGAAAGTAGTGCAGCTCAGGAAAATGTTCCTGTGGTGCCTACACCGACTGGAGAGGAAATTAATGATGATGATCAAGGTACTTCGGATCAAGTTGCTACTGAACTTCGTAGGTCCACAAGGACACGTTCCACACCAGAGTGGTATGGCAACCCTGTCATAGAAATCATGTTGTTAGACAACGGTGAACCTTCAAACTATGAAGAGGCGATGTCGGGCCTAGATTCCAACAAATGGTTTGAAGCCATGCAATCCGAGATAGAATCCATGTATGAAAACAAAGTATGGACTTTGACAGACTTGCCCGATGATCGGCGAGCGATAGAAAACAAATGGATCTTTAAGAAGAAGATGGACGCGGATGGTAATGTTACCATCTATAAAGCTTGACTTGTCGCTAAGGGTTATCAGCAAGTTCAAGGGGTTGACTACGATGAGACTTTCTCTCCCGTAGCGAAGCTGAAGTCTGTCCGAATCATGTTAGCAATTGCCGCATACTATGATTATGAGATATGGCAGATGGACGTCAAAACGGCATTCCTTAACGGCTATCTTAAGGAAGAACTGTATATGATGCAGCCGGAAGGTTTTGTCAATCCTAAAAATGCTAACAAGGTATGCAAGCTCCAGCGATCCATTTATGGGCTGGTGCAAGCATCTCGGAGTTGGAACATTCGCTTTGATGAGATGATCAAAGCGTTTGGGTTTATGCAGACTTATGGAGAAGCCTGCGTTTATAAGAAAGTGAGTGGGAGCTCTGTAGCATTTCTCATATTATATGTAGATGACATACTTCTGATGGGAAATGATATAGAACTTTTGGACAGCATTAAGGCCTACTTGAATAAGTGTTTTTCAATGAAGGACCTTGGAGAAGCTGGTTACATATTAGGCATCAAGATCTATAGGGATAGATCGAGACGCCTGTAGGTCTTTTGCAAAGCACATACCTTGATTAGATTTTGAAGAAGTTCAAAATGGATCAGTCCAAGAAAGGGTTCTTGCCTGTATTGCAAGGTGTGAGATTGAGCTCAGCTCAATGCCCGACCACGGCAAAAGATAAAGAAGAGATGAGTGTCATCCCCTATGCCTCAGCCATAGGATCTATTATATATGCCATGCTGTGTACCAGACCTGATGTAAACCTTGCCGTAAGTTTGGTAGGAAGGTACCAAAGTAATCCCGACAAGGAACACTGGACAGCGGTCAAGAATATCCTGAAGTACCTGAAAAGGACAAAGGACATGTTTCTCGTTTATGGAGGTGACGAAGAGCTCGTCATAAAGGGTTACGTCGACGCTAGCTTCGACATAGATCTGGATGACTCTAAGTCATAAACCGGATACGTGTATATGTTGAATCGTGGAGCAGTTAGCTGGTGCAGTTGCAAGCAGAGTGTCGTGGAGGGATCTACATGTGAAGCGGAGTACATGGCAGCCTCGGAGGCAGCACATGAAGCAATATGGATGAAGGAGTTCATCACCGACCTAGGAGTCATACCCAATGCGTCGGGGCCAATCACTCTCTTCTATGACAACACTGGAGTTATTGCCCTTGCCAAGGAGCCCAGGTTTCACAAGAAGACCAGGCACATCAAGCGTCGTTTCAACTCCATCCGTGAAAATGTTCAAGATGGAGACATAGATATTTGCAAAGTACATATGGATCTAAATGTCGCAGATCCGTTGACTAAACCTCTTCCGCGAGCAAAACATGATCAACACCAGAACTCTATGGGTGTTCGATTCATCACAATGTAACTAGATTATTGACTCTAGTGCAAGTGGGAGACTGTTGGAAATATGCCCTAGAGGCAATAATAAAAGGATTATTATTTTTATTTCCATGTTCATGATAATTGTCCTTTATTCATGCTATAATTGTATTATCCGGAAATCGTAATACACGTGTGAATACTTAGACCACAACATGTCCCTAGTGAGACTCTAGTTGACTAGCTCGTTGATCAACAGATAGTCATGGTTTCCTGACTATGGACATTGGATGTCATTGATAACGGGATCACATCATTAGGAGAATGATGTGATGGACAAGACCCAATCCTAAGCATAGCACAAAGATCGTGTAGTTCGTTTGCTAGAGCTTTTCCAATGTCAAGTATCTTTCCTTAGACCATGAGATCGTGTAACTCCCGGATACCGTAGGAGTGCTTTGGGTGTACCAAACGTCACAATGTAACTGGGTGACTATAAAGGTGCACTACAGGTATCTCCGAAAGTGTTTGTTGGGTTGACACGGATCGAGACTGGGATTTGTCACTCCGTATGACGGAGAGGTATCACTGGGCCCACTCGGTAGTGCATCATCATAATGATCTCAAAGTGACCAAGTGTATGGTCATGGGATCATGCATTACGGTACGAGTAAAGTGACTTGCCGGTAACGAGATTGAACGAGGTATTGGGATACCGACAATCGAATCTCGGGCAAGTAACATATCGATTGACAAAGGGAATTGTATACGGAGTTACTTAAATCCTGGACATCGTGGTTCATCCGATGAGATCATAGAGGAGCATGTGGGAGCCAACATGGGTATCTAGATCCCGTTGTTGGTTATTGACCGGAGAGCCGTCTCGGTCATGTCTGCATGTCTCTCGAACCCGTAGGGTCTACACACTTAAGGTTCGGTGACGCTAGGGTTGTATGAATATGAGTATGCAGCAAACCAAAAGTTTTACGGAGTCCCGGATGAGATCCCGGACGTCACGACGTGTTCCGGAATGGTCCGGAGGTAAATAATTATATATAGGAAGTGCAGTTTCGGCCATCGGGAGAGTTTCAGGGGTCACCGGTATTGTACCGGGACCACCGAAAGGGTCCCGGGGGTCCACCGGGTGGGGCCACCTATCTCGGAGGGCCCCATGGGCTGAAGTGGGAGGGGAACCAGCCCCTAGTGGGCTGGTGCGCCCCCCTTGGGGCCCCCCTGCGCGTAGGGTTGGAAACCCTATGGTGGGGGGGCGCTCCACTTGCCCTGGGGGGCACTCCACCCCCCTGGCCGCCGCCCCCCTTGGGAGATCTGATCTCCAGGGCCGGCGCCCCCCCTGGGGGCCTATATAAAGGAGGGGGGAGGGAGGGCAGCCGCACCCTGAAGCTTTGGCACCTCCCTCTCCCCTGCTACACCTCTCCCTCTCATAGAAGCTCCACGAAGCTCTGCCGGAACCCTGCTGCATCCACCACCACGCCGTCGTGCTGCTGGATCTTCATCAACCTCTCCTTTCCCCTTGCTGGATCAAGAAGGAGGAGACGTCATCCGCTCCATACGTGTGTTGAACGCGGAGGTGCTGTCCGTTCGACACTTGGTCATCGGTGATTTGGATCACGACGAGTACGACTACCTCAACCCCGTTCTCTTGAACGCTTTCGCTCGCGATCTACAAAGGTATGTAGATGCACTACTATCACTCGTTGCTAGATGAACTCATAGATGGATCTTGGTGAAACCGTAGGAAATTTTTTATTTTCTGCAACGTTCCCCAACACCTGCCACCCAGTCGGCATGCCACCTGCCCCCCACCACGACTATTTGAATTCTGCCAGGCGGCCGCAACCTCGTCCGGCTCTTGGCGCCCGACTCCTCCCGGGCGGATGAAGGAGAAGGCGAAAGGCCACCTAAGAGGGAAACTGCTGAGGCTCTCTGGCTACCCAAAGCCGTAGAACCTCACCAACTTCGAGGACTACTGACGGGGGGATAAACCCTGGGTAGCCTCATCCACACCCTAGCAGATTTCAAGACATCGGGGCCAGCCTAGCCCCTCAGACCAACTGGTCGCAAGGCCGGCCTCCACGGCCGGCTGGAGCCAACGGGCGCCTCCTAGAAGGCGGCGAGGGCAGGGGCCGACTCCCGCCAGGTGGCCCCTCGCCCCCTCAAATCTGCACCCACCTGCTATGACAAGACAAGGGATGACAACAGTGCCACCTGCCACCCTCGAATCCCGGAAGGAACATGGCCACAGTGCAGGCGTACCAGGCGGACACCCCTTGCCTGGCACGACACTATAGCCACGCGGACAATGCCTATGTCAAGCAGGGCCATGCCCCCACGACGGGCGGTCGGTCTGGCCAATAGGCAGCATGTCCCATCAGCCCACGCATCCCCAGAAGATGGCAGGGCCTAAGCAGGCGGGCTCAAGGGGAGGTCAAATCCTAGCAGGCGGCCGCCCCTCCCCTTGTAGTCTATGCACAATTAACCGGAGCTGACGGGGTGTGGCTATAGTGATCGCCCGCCAGGCGGCGAAACTATAGCCATGCACCCCCGACCAAGCCATCATCATTAGGGGCAAGTCTACAGTGCAGCCTAGTCCCCCTGGCCCGCTAGCGGCGGGCCCTACCTGTTGGTTGAGTTCATGGCAGCCGGCGGGACCCACCAGGCGATGGGCCCCAGCTGTCGTCGGAGAAGCCAGAGCCCAGAGACACTGACGGCCTGGTCCTACGACCAGCCGGATTACCATTGTACCCCTCGGGGGTAGGCCTATATAAACCCCCCAGGGACACCCATGCAAAGGATTTAGCCCTTAGATCACCTCACACCCACATAGCTAAGGAGGAGTAGAGCTAGCTGCCTTCTTCCTCCTCTAGCCCGAACAGCTCAAGGAGCAAACTTGTATTTGCTATTGATCATAGTGATGTGGAGACCCCGCAGGGCAGGATTAGAGGTGTTATCTCCACGGAGATCCCCGAACCTGGGTAAGATCCGGCGTCGTTTGAGGTCTTGCCTACTCCCGCTTCTAGAGCCCGGCAATGTTCTATTGACCTCCTACATGATTAGCCACCCGTTGGCATATGTCGAGGAAATACCACGACAGTTACCATGGATACGGCTATTCGAATAGATTAACTTCCCTGCAGGGGTGCACAAAATTAGGCAATACTCTTAATTAACTTCGGCCAAACACACTTTCCTGGGTCATGCCCGGCCTCGGTTGTTCGACACACTGTAGTCCTAACTAGGCTCAACAGAGAGGCCGGCACGCCGGTCTACATCCTAAATGTGAAGGGGTCATGGGCCAATCATCCTTTGCAATCGTGCATGTTGTGAATGTGACCTGGAGCAGACCCACCCCCTTATACAAGTGTAGGTGGTTCCCGTCTAATCGAGCGCGCGCCACTAAACCGTTGACGTCTGAGAGCTTTTGGAAGAAATGTACAATGCAGAGTGACCATACTTATTCCTGTGTGGTGGTCAGTGCGAAAAGTCCAGAGGCCTACTCGGATCACATATCCAAACCGTTAGTGTCTTGGGAGCGCGCGGAGACGATCAATGATCCACGATCTGTGGTCTCGTCGCCCCGTCTCATGGACTTACGACAAGGGCTAAGAATGCCCGGCCGAGCCGCGTAGTTATCTTGCGGGTACCCTCCAGGTCAACCGACTCACAAGGGGTTGTCGGCAACTCAGGTCCACCTCAACCGAGGTGGTACCGCCTATCCCTATAGTCCCACAGAAATAGTAACTCTCGCGGGTACCTTCACGGTCAACCTGACTTCACATTTCTCGTGGGTACCCCTCGGGTCCGACCCGACTTCAACAAGGTTCTGAGGTAAAGTTAAGGTAACTGTGTGTCCATAACATCAAGGGGGAAATTCGGGAACCACCCTCAATGGATTCCTACTCGATGTAACCGTCAAGGTGAACTTGGAGGAATCACCCTCGATGGTTCACACTTGAGGTGTTGCACGACATAGTCGTTATCGGGGTGGTGAAGGAGGAATCACCCTTTGTAGACCACGACCGATTAGCTACACTACAGATATCTCATCAGAAGTGCTATACGATGTATCACCCTCGGGACTCGATAGTAGCTTTGTAGAGTCGTGCAACTAATGGGGTGTGAGGTGCTGTGTCGGCCTCTGGACATCGATCACGTTGATCGAGTCATTGGTGATAAAGTGGGGGCAATAGGGACAAGCTGAGGGGTAACTGATTGATCACTAACCAACCTATACAAAGCATATAGGATAAACAGGTAGGTAACAATAGCAGGTTACAGGATCAGGCTATGCATCAAAATAGGAGCAATCAAATACAGTAGCAAATTCTAATGCAAGCATCAGAGAGAATGAATGGGCGATATAGGAATGATCAAGGGGGTTTTGCTTGCTTGGAAGCTTTGCAGATAGATACGAACCCTCGACGGTGAAGTAGCCGATCAACGGATCAACAACGGTCTTGGGGGGGTCTACTGGAAAAAGAGTAATGGAGGGGAAACACAATAAATAACAAAGCATTCAAATGCATCACATAGCATGACATGGCAATACGTTGTGCTAGGAGTGACCTAACGAAGTGCTAAGCATTACAGACGGAGCGGGAAAATATTGAGGAATATTTTCCCGGCTTTAGGCGTTTATCGGACAGACGAACGGAGGGGAAGGTTCCATCTTCACTGTGTTGGGGTCATGTGGTAGGTATGTGGATCGCGTATTTAGATGCCTCATATTTTTTTGAGCAACTTTCATGTATAAATTATTTTCATCTTAGTTATAGATTATTAAGATTTTTCGAAGTTTAAATGATTTTCAGAAATTACTGGAATTATTTTAATTCAAAAATATATTAAATATTAAATGCTATGGGTACACAGAATTCAATTGTTACACATAAGCCTTATGCCCATGTGGCTGACATGTGGGGCCAGAGGGCCCAGTTGACTTAGTCAACAGTCCAGTCAACATTCAACTATTTGATTGTTGACTGGTCAAACTACGGATGGGTCCCAGGTGTCATTGGCACACACTACTAAATAGAAAATTGTTTATTTTAATCTTCTAGATTAATCTAACAGTGGGTCCCACATGTAATAGACTGACATTTTTAATTCGAGGATTATTTTACCATTTGGGGGCCACATTTCAGTGTCATCTAGGGGTTCAGTTAGTGCTAATTAGGGGGGGTCCATGATGAAGTAGTAGAGAGCCTTGGTAAATTGTTGCATGCGGTGTACGATATTAGTGGATCATCAGTATATGTACACTGAGGTACATATCCAATGGCTTGATGTCCGAAAAATTGTTGCAAATCTTTGCCATTTATTTTGCTGAGTGTTTATTTGCTAGTTGTTGCTGCTCCAAATGATAGGAATTGGTTTCCGTGGTAGCTTGAAGTATGGATGCATCGACCTTAATGTGATGGTTAAATTTGTTGATTTCTAAACTTGCTTGAAGCATGGATGCATCAACTTAGAATGTATTCTTTACTGATGCCTGCTTGAACTACGTCGGTATTTCCCCGAAGAGGAAGGGATGATGCATTATTCATTTAAGACAGAGAATAATTGTTATTCTGTTTACATGAATAAAACCTCTATATATGGTCATACACCCAATGTTAATGGTTTACTGAATCTCGATCGTAGTGATACACATATTCATAATATTGATGCCAAAAGATGCAAAGTTGATAATGATAGTGCAACATACTTGTAGCACTGTCATTTAGGTCATATTGGTGTAAAACGCATGAAGAAATTCCATGCTGATGGGATTTTGGAATCACTTTATTATGAATCATTTGATACTTGTGAACCATGCCTCATAGGCAAGATGACTAAAACTCCATTCGCCGGAACAAAGGAGCGAGCCAATGACTTATTGGAAATAATACATACCGATGTATGCGGTCCGATGAGTGTTAAGGCACGTGGCGGGTATCATTATTTTCTAACCTTCACAAATGATTTGAGCAGATATGGGTATATATACTTAGTGAAACACAAGTTTGAAACATTTGAAAAGTTCAAAGAATTTCAGAGTGAAGTGGAGAATCATCGTAACAAGAAAATAAAGTTTCTACGATCTGATCGCAGAAGCAGATATTTGAGCTACGAGTTTGGCCTTCATTTAAACATTGTGGAATTGTTTCATAACACATGCCACCTGGAGCACCACAGGCGTAATGGTGTGTCATAACGCTGTAACCGTACATTATTAGATATGGTGCGATATATGATGTCTCTTACCAATTTACCAGTATCGTTTTGGGGTTATGCATTAGAGACAGTTGCATTCACGTTAAATAGGGAGACGACACCATATGAACTGTGGTTTGGCAATAAACCAAAGTTGTCATTTCTTAAAGTTTGGGGTTGCGACACTTATGTCAAAAGGCTTCAGCCTAATAAGCTCGAACCCAATTTGGAGAAGTGCATCTTCATAGGATACCCTAAGGAAACAATTGGGTACACCTTGTACCACAGATCCGAAGGCCAGATCTTTGTTGCCAAGAATGGAACATTTCTGGAGAAGCAGTTTCTCTCAAAAGAAGTGAGTGGGAGGAAAGTAGAACTTGATGAGGTAATTGCACCTTCCCTCAATTTGGAAAGTATCGCGTCCGAGAAATCCGTTCCCGTGATGCCTACACCAACTAGAGAGGAAGCTAATGATGGTGATCATGAAACTTCAGATCAAGTTACTACCGAACCTCGTAGGTCAACCAGAACACGATCAACACCAGAGTGGTACGGTAATCCTGTTCTAGAAGTCATGTTACTAGACCATGGCGAACCTACGAACTATGAAGAAGCTATGATGAGCCTAGATTCCAATAAATGGCTTGAGGCCATGAAGTCTGAGATAGGATCCATATATGAGAATAAAGTGTGGACTTCAGTGCATTTTCCCGATGATCGGCAACCCATAGAGAATAAATGGATCATCAAGAAGAAGATTGATTCTGATCATAATGTTACTGTCTACAAAGCTCGAATTGTCGCAAAAGGTTTTCGACAAGATCGAGGAGTTTACTACGATGAGACTTTCTCACCCGTAGCGATGCTTAAGTCTGTCCGAATCATGTTAGCAATTTCCACATTTTATGATTATGAAATCTGGCAAATGGACGTCAAAACTGCATTCCTTAGTAGATTTCTAAAAGAAGAGTTGTATATGATGCAACCATAAGGTTTTGCCGATCCTAAAGGTGCTAACAAAGTGTGCAAGCTCCAGTGATCCATCTATGGACTGGTGCAAGCATCTAGGAGTTGGAATATACGCTTTGATGGGGTGATCAAAGCATATGGTTTTATACAGACTATGGAGAAGCCTGTATTTACAAGAAAGTGAGTGGGAGCTGTGTAGCATTCTAATATTATATGTGGATGACATATTGTGGAGTGGAAATGATATAGAATTTCTCAATAGCATAAAAGGATGCTTGAATAAAAGTTTTTCAATGAAAGACCTCGGTGAAGCTGCTTATATATTCGGCATCAAGATCTATAGAGATAGATCAAGACACTTAATAGGACTTTCACAAAGCACATACCTTGACAAGATTTTGAAGAAGTTCAAAATGGATCAGACAAAAAAAAAGGGTTCTCGCCTATGTTGCACGGTGTGAAGTTGAGTAAAACTAAAAACCCAACCATGGCAGAAGATAGAGAGAGAATGAAAGTCATTCCCTATGCCTCAGCCATAGGTTCTATAAAGTATGCCATGCTATGTATTAAACCTGTTGTGTACTTTGCCATGAGTTTGGCAAGTGGGTACAATAGTGATCCAGGAGTAGATCACTAGACAGCGGTAAAAGTTATCCTTAGTTACCTTAAAGAGGACTAAGGAAATGTTTCTTAGTTATGGAGGTGATAAAGAGTTCGTCATAAAGAGTTACGTCGATGCAAGCTTTGACACTGATCTAGATGACTCTAAGTCTAAATCTAGATACGTATTGAACGTGGGAGCAATTAGTTAGAGTAGCTCCATACAGAGCATTGTAGACATAGAAATTTGCAAAATACATACGGATCTGAATGTGGCAGACCCGTTGACTAAACTTCTCTCACAAGCAAAACACGATTACACCTTAGTACTCTCTAGGTTTTAATCACATGGCGATGTGAACTAGATTATTGACTCTAGTAATCCTTTTGGGTGTTGGTCACATGGCGATGTGAACTATGGATATTAATCACATGACGATGTGAACTATTGGTGTTAAATCACATGGCGATGTGAACTAGATTATTGACTCTAGTGAAAATGGGAGACTGAAGGAAATATGCCCTAGAGGCGATAATAAAGTTGTTATTTTATATTTCCTTATTTCATGATAAATTTTTATTATTCATGCTAGAATTGTATTAACTGGAAACTTGATGCATGTGTGAATACATAGGCAAAATACGGTGTCCCTAGTAAGCCTCTACTAGACTAGCTCATCGATCAAAGATGGTTAAGTTTCCTAACCATAGACATGTGTTGTCATTTGATAAATGGGATCACATCATTAGGAGAATGATGTGATGGACAAGACCCATTCGTTAGCTTACCATTATGATCATTCAGTTTTATTGCTATTGCTTTCTTCATGTCAAATACATATTCCTTCGACTATGAGATTGTGCAACTCCCAGATACTGAAGGAATCCCTTGTGTGCTATCAAACATCACAACGTAACTGGTTGATTATAAAGATGCTCTACAAGTATCTCCAAAGGTGTTTGTTGGGTTGGTATAGACCGAGATTAGGATTTGTCACTCCGAGTATCGGAGTGGTATCTCTGGGCCCTCTCAGTAATACACATCATAAGAAGCCTTGCAAGCAAAGTGACTAATAAGTTAGTTGTAGGATGATGTATTACGTAACGAGTAAAGAGACTTGCCGGTAACGAGATTGAACTAGGTATGAATATACCGACGATCGAATCTCGAGCAAGTAACATACCAATGACAAAGGGAATAACATATGTTGTCATTACGGTTCGACCGATAAAGATCTTCGTAGAATATGTGGGAGCCAATATGAGCATCCAGATTCCACTATTTGTTATTGACCAGAGAGAAGTCTTGGTCATGTCTACAGAGTTCTTGAACCCGTAGGGTCCGCACTCTTAACGTTCGATGACGATATTGTATTATATGAGTTATGTGATTTGGTGACCGAATGTTGTTCAGACTCCCGGATGAGATCACAGACATGACGAGGAGTCTCAAAATGGTTGATAGGTAAATATTGATATATAGGACGATAGTATTCAGACACAAGAAGTGTTCCGGAGGGTACCGGGTACATATCGGGTCACTGGAAGGGGTTCCGGGCACCCCCGGCAAAGATATGGGCCTAATGGGCCAAGAGGGGAAACACAGCAGCCAGCAGGGGCTGCTGCGCCCCCTCCCCCCATATGGGTTGCACCAGAGGTGAAACGAAAGAGGGGAAGAGAGAAGGAAGGGGAGGGATTCGGCCTCCCCCTTCCTTCCCTCCTCCCTCCTCTTTCCTTCCCCCTCCGGTGAAAAAGGAAAGGGGGCCGAATTGGGGAGGAACCCCAAGTAGGATTCGGCCTACTTGGGGCGCCCCCCTTGGGTGCTCCCTCTCCCTCCCACCTATATATATGAAGGGGGGAGGTGCCTAGAACACACAACAACATCTGTTAGCCGTGTGTGGCGCCTCCCTCCATAGATTACATCCTCGGTCATATTCTCGTAGTGCTTAGGAGAAGCCCTGTGTGGATCACTTCACCATCATCGGCACCACACCGTCATGCTGACAGAACTCATCTACTTCCTCGACACTTTCCTGGATCAAGAGTTTGAGGGACGTCATTGAGCTAAACGTGTGCAGAATTCGGAGGTGTCGTACGCTCTGTGGTTGATCGGTCGGAACAAGAAGAAGTTTGACTACATCAACCGCATTGTCAAACGCTTCCGTTTTTCGGTCTACGATGGTACGTAGACACACTCTCCCAACAACCACTGTTATTGATCTTGCATGAGCGTAGGAAATTTTTGAAATTGCATGCTGCGTTTCCCAACAACCACTTGACTCAGTTTGGAATTGATCTTCCAACTGAGAGTGTTATTGATAGAATTCTTAGTCACTGCCACCAAGATACAAAGGCTTCATGATGAACTATAATATGCAAAAAGCAATTCCCGAGCTCTTCGTGATGCTTAAAGCCGCAGAGGTAGCAATCAAGAAAGAGCATCAAGTATAGATGGTTAACAAGACCACCAGTTTTAAGAAAAAGGGCAAGGGAAAGAAAGGGAACTTTAATAAGAATGGCAAGCAAGTTGCCACTCCCGTGAAGAATCCCAAAGTTGGACCCCAAGTATGAAACTGAGTGCTTCTACTGCAAAGGAAATGGTCCCTGGAAGCGGAACTGCCCCAAGTACTTGGCAGATAAGAAGGATGGCAAAGTGAACAAAGGTATATTTGATATACATGTTATTGATGTATTCCTTACTAATGCTCATAGTAGCGCTTGGGTATTTGATACTGGTTCAGTTGCTCACATTTGTAACTTGAATAGGAGCTCCAAAATAAACGAAGATTGGCTAATGCCAAGGTGACGATGCGCGTCGGGAATGGTTCCAAGGTTGATGTGACACCGTCGGCACGCTACCTCTACATCTACCTTTGGGATTAGTTTTAGACCTCAATAATTGTTATTGGTGCCAGCGTTGAGCATGAACATTATATCTGGATATTTTTTATTGCGAGACGGTTATTCATTCTGTCAGAGAATAATGGGTTGTTCGATTTATATGAGTAACATATTTTATGGTCATGCACCCTTAATGAATGGTCTATTCTTGTTGAATCTCGATCGTAGTGATACACATATTCATAATATTGATGCCAAAAGATGCAAAGTTGATAATGATTGTGCAACATACTTGTGGCACTGCCGTTTAGGTCATATTGGTGTAAAGCGCATGAAGAAACTCCATGCGGATGGACTTTTGGAATCACTTGATTATGAATCATTTGATACTTGCGAACCATGCTGCCTCATGGATAAGATGAATAAAACTCCGGTCTCCGGAACAATGGAGCGAGCCACTGACTTATTGGAAATAATACATACCGATCTATGCGGTCTGATGAGTGTTGAAGCACACGGCGGGTATCGTTATTTTCTGACCTTCACATATGATTTGAGTAGGTATGGATATATCTACTTAATGAAACACAAGTCTGAAACATTTGAAAAATTCAAAGAATTTCAGAATGAAGTCAAGAATCATCATAACAATAAAATTAAATTTTTATGATCCGATCATGGAGGTGAATATTTTTTTATGATCCGATCACAGAGGTGAATATTTGAGTTACGAGTTTGGCCTTCATTTAAAACAATCTGGAATTGTTTCACAACTCACGCCACCCAGAACACCACAGCATAATGATGTGTCCGAATGTCGTAACCGTACTTTATTAGATATGGTGCGTTTTATGATGTCTCTTACCGATTTGCCTTTATCATTTTGGGGTTATGCATTAGAGACAAATGCATTCACGTTAAATAGGGCACCGTCTAAAGCCGTTGAGACGACACTGTATGAACTATGGTTTGGCAAGAAACTTAAGTTGTCGTTTCTTAAAGTTTGGGGATGCGACGCTTATGTCAAAAGGCTTCAGCCTGATAAGCTCGGACCCAAAGTGGAGAAGTGTGTCTTCATAGCATACTCTAAAGAAACTATTGGGTATACCTTCTACCACAGATCCAAAGGCAAGATCTATGTTGCTAAGAATGGGTCCTTTCTAGAGAAGGAGTTTCTCTTGAAAGAAGTGAGTGGGAGGAATGTAG
This sequence comes from Triticum dicoccoides, assembly GCF_002162155.2. Classification (NCBI taxonomy): domain Eukaryota; kingdom Viridiplantae; phylum Streptophyta; class Magnoliopsida; order Poales; family Poaceae; genus Triticum; species Triticum dicoccoides. The sequence continues at coordinate 87,726,577 of NC_041385.1, forward strand.
AACTTGATGAGGTAGTTGTACCTTCTCTCGAATTGGAAAGTAGCGCATCAGAGAAAACCGTTCCCGTGATGTCTACACCAACCAGAGAGGAAGAAAATGATAGTGATCATGCAACGTCAGATCAAGTTACTATTGAACCTCATAGGTTGACCAGAACACGTTCCGCATCAGAGTGGTACGGTAATCCTGTCATGGAAGTCATGCTATTAGACAACAGTGAACCTACGAACTATGAAGAAGCTATGATGAGCCCAGATTCCGACAAATGGCTTGAGGCCATGAAATCTGAGATAGGATCCATGTATGAGAACAAAGTGTGGACTTTGGTGGACTTGCCCTATGATCGGCAAGCCATTGAGAATAAATGGATCTTCTAGAGGAAGACAGACGCTGATGGTAATATCATTGTCTATAAAGCTCGACTTGTCGCAAAATGTTTTTGACAAGTTCAATAAGTTGACTATGATGAGACTTTCTCACTTGTCGTGATGCTTAAATCTGTCAGAATCATGTTAGCAATTTCCGCATTTTATGATTATGAAATCTGGCAAATGGGCGTCAAAACTGCATTCCTTAATGGATTTCTTAAAGAAGAGTTGTATATGATGCAACTAGAAGGTTTTGTCAATCCTAAGGGTGCTAACAAACTGTGCAAGCTCCAGCGATCCATCTATGGACTAGTGCAAGCTCCAGCCATCCAACCTACGATGGAGCCTTGGCAGGGGAGGTGGCTTTCCAAGGCCACTCGAGTGATCCTGGTGAACTACTCCCCCGTTAGTCTCTTGATGTATGTTATGGGATTCTATAGTTTACATGAATCCCTCCATCAGGGCAACCTCTCTGGAAATTATCCGCGTGAAATATCTTCGAGGGCAACCTCTGGTGTTCGCCGCTAGATCAGGTGGATCCCAATTCTGGCAATCGGTGATTCAACTAATGATGGTCCTGCGTATTGGGACCTCCATTCAGGTGGGCTCTGGATCCGGCACCCTATTCTGGCTTGATAGATGGGCCGGGACGCATCCGTTTGTGGAGCGGTTCTATGCTTTATTCTCGATTTGTGTCCACCCACAAATCTCGGTGGCCGTGGCTTTGGCTGACTTGGGCACTATTGCCTTTCTCCCTACCTTTGGGATGTTGGAGCTCACTCAATGGGAGGAGCTGCTTGAGTGTGTTGCCCTCCACACCCCCTCCCTTGAGCCAGATTCACTATCTTGGCATCTGGTGCTTCCAGGAGGTGGTTGGTGGCGCCTGGTGCCATGACAACCTTCCGACCTTGTTCGGGAAGGTCCTTAGGCTCCCCGGTCCTAGACGTGCCCCCACTTGGGTGGCTATGGGTACCCTCGCATGGACCCTTTGGTGCAACCGCAATAAAATAGTCATCGAATGCGTAATTCTGCGTCGTGTGACTGATGCAATCTACAAAATGTGTGGTTTCTTAAAGCTATGGAGTTCGCTTAGCAAGAGGTGTGACCGGGCCGTCATCAACAACATTATCATGAGTCTCCGCTCCTTGGCTGCAGCTCTAGCTCCACCACTGCCACCCCCTCCGGAGCCGGATTAGCTTCTTTTTCTATTTGTTTGGGGCTTCTCTTGTTGTGCCCCCAGCGATGATTTGAGACTTGAGATCGGCTTGTACTTTGAACCGTTTTGTTGGATGCTTGGGGTTGTTGCTTTATAATATAAAGCGGGGGAAAAGCCTTTTTTGTAATATGGACTGGTGCAAGCATATCGGAGTTGGAATATACGCTTTGATGAGGTGATCAAAGCATTTGGTTTTATACAGACTTATGGAGAAGCCTGTATTTACAAGAAAGTGAGTGGGAGCTCTGTAGCATTTCTAATATTATATGTGGATGACATATTGCTGATTGGAAATGATATATAATTTTTGGATAGCATAAAAGAATATTTGAATAAAAATAATTCAATGAAAGACCTCGGTGAAGCTGCTTACATATTAGGCATCAAGATCTATAGGGATAGATCAAGACGCTTAATATGACTTAAACAAAGCACATAACTTGACAAAGTTTTGAAGAAGTTCAAAATGGATCAGTCAAAGAAAGGGTTCTTGCCTGTGTTGCAAGGTGTGAAATTGAGTAAGACTCAAAGTCCGACCACGGCAGAAGATATAGAGAGAATGAAAGTCATTCCCTATGCCTCAGTCATAGGTTCTATTATGTATGCCATGCTAGGTACCAGACCTGATGCGTGCCTTGCCATAAGTTTGGCAGGGAGGTACCAAAGTAATCTAGGAGTGGGTCACTAGACAGCAGTCAAGAATATCCTAAAGTACCTGAAAAGGACCAAGGATATGTTTCTCGTTTATGGACGTGACGAAGAGCTTGTCGTAAAGGGTTACGTCGATGCTAGCTTCGACACAGATCTAGATGACTCTAAGTTGCAAGCTGCATACGTATGTATATTGAATGGTGGAGCTGTTAGTTGGTGCAGTTCTAAGAAGAGCGTCGTGGCGGGATCTACATGTGAAGTGGAGTACATAGCTCTTTCGGAAGCAGCGCATGAAGGAGTCTGGATGAAGGAGTTCATATCCAATCTGGGTGTAGTACCCAGTGCATCGGGTCCAATGACAATCTTTTATGACAACATTCGTGCAATTGCCTTAGCCAAGGAATCCATGTTTCACAAGAGAACCAAACACATCAAGCGACACTTCAACTCCATTCGTGAATCTGGCAAGGATGGAGACATAGAAATTTGCAAAGTACATATGGATCTGAATGTGACAGACCCGTTGACTAAACCCCTTCCGCGGGTAAAACATGATTAGAACCAAGACTCCATGGGTGTTAGATTCATTGCTATGTAATCTAGGTTATTGACTCTAGTGTAAGTGGGAGACTGTTGGAAATATGCCCTAGAGGTAATAATAAAGTTGTTATTATTATATTTCTTTAATCATGATAAAGGTTTATTAATTATTCATGCTAGAATTGTATTGACCGGAAAATTAAATACATGTGCGAATACATAAACTACACCGTGTCCCTAGTCAGCCTCTCCTAGACTAGCTCATTGATCAAAGATGGTTAAGGTTTCCTAACCATAGACATGAGTTTTCATCTGATAATGGGATCATATCATTAGGAGAATGATGTGATGGACTGGACCCAACCGTAAGCTTAGCATCAGATCGTTTAAGTTATTTGCTATAGCTTTCTTCATGTCAAGTATCTATTCCTTCGACCATGAGATCATGTAACTCCCGGATACCAAAGGAATACCTTGTGTCATATCAAACATCACTTCATAACTGGGTGTTCATAAAAGTGCTCTATAGGTATCTCTGAGGGTGTCTGTTGGGTTGGCATGGATCGAGACTGGGATTTGTCACTCCGTTTGACGGAGAGGTATCTCTGGGCCCTCTCGGTAATACAACATCACAAGAAGCTTGAAAGCAATGTGACTAAGGAGTTAGTCATGGGATCTTATATTACAGAATGAGTAAAGAGACTTGCCGGTAACCAGATTGAACTAGATATGTGATACATATCGACGATCGAATTTCGGGCAAGTAACATACCGACGGACAAAGGGAACTGCATATGGGATTAACCGAATCCTTGACATCATGGTTCAACTGATAAAAGATCTTTGTGGAATATGTGGGAACCAATATGGGCATCCATGTCCCACTATTGGTTATTGACCGGAGATGTGTCTCGGTCCTGACTACATGATTCCCGAACCCGCAGGGTCGCACGCTTAACGTTCGTTGACGCTGGAGTAGTATTGGGATATTTGGTGATTGGTAACCGAATATTGTTTCGGAGTCCTGGATGAGATCCCGGACATCATGAGGAGTCTCGGAATGGTCAGGAGATAAATATGTATATATGGAAAGTTGTTTTCAGGGTTCCGGAAGAAGTTTCAGTTTTTTCGGTACTGTACCGGGAAGCTTCCAGAAGGTTCCGAAAACTTCTAGAGGAATCCGGAAGTCAACCAAGGGTTCCACCATGTCCCAAGGGTCGGCATGGGCTAAGGGGAGGCACCATGGCCTTATTGGGCCAGGCGCACACAAGTCCCTCAAGGCCCATGCAGTTGGGAAAGGTGGAAAGTCCACCTTTGTATGGAAGGGAAGGAGGATGACTAGGATTCCACCTCCTCCCCCCTTGGCTGCGCCCTAGGGTTTGGAGGGGCTGTTCCCCACGCCCCTCCACCTATATATGTTACTACATTGCTAACCATATATGTTACTATTATGTTGTTTAATAGAAGCTCGTGGAGGAGGTTGTGCCTGACATGATGTTTACCGAAGGTCATATGCATATGGTTAGCTTACGACCAACTCCGCCGACGGCTTACCACAATGCATACTCTATTTCTTTAAAAGATGAAAGGCTTAATATACAAGAATTGACCAAAGTAATGAATGTGTGTAGGCATCCAATTAGATACAACATGAATGTGCGTAAGCCATAAGTCGGAGACATGTGGATCTCCATTCTCCACTATGGAGATGGACCGGTTTACCTGTTTTATACTATTTTACCTAAGAGAGAGGAGTAGGACCTAGGTAGTACTCATCATGTGGTAAAAACAATTAGCTAGTGTTGGTTATGACTATGATGAGGAGGAGGAGTTGTCATTATTATGATGATGAGTTATGTGCTAGCAAACATATGCAAACAATGCAAACATAACAACAATCTGTCTAAACAGAACAATCTGTAAAGGATTAAGGAGAATCCATAGTTATTTAACTCAACAAATTATGAAAAATTACTACACTGTAGAGAATTTATCATTGCATATTGTGTCAAAATTTCAAGCTTTTATCACATTCTGACTTTTCTAGGGAATGTTTTCAATAGAGACAAACTTTCTGTTTTGAAACAACAACTCATATACTTGGAAATTAAGCATGGTGAAGGCTATCCTTGACACTTTTATTGAAATAAAAGATACAAAACCTTATTCTAAATAACAGCAAGCAAATCTTAAGAAAATAAAATGACTCTCCAAGCAAAACACATATCATGTGGTGAATAAAAATATAGCCTCAAGTAAATTTACCGATGGATTGAAGACGGAAGAGGGGATGCTATCTGGGGCATCCCCAAGCTTAGATGCTTGGTTGTCCTTAAATATTACCTTGGGGTGCCTTGGGAAGCCCCAAGCTTAGGCTCTTGCCACTCCTTATTCCGTAGTCCATCAAAACTTTACCCAAAACTTGAAAACTTCACAACACAAAACTCAACAAAAAACTCGTAAGCTCCGTTAGTATAATAAAGCAAACCACCACTTAGGTACTGTTGTGACCTCATTCCAAATTTGTATTGCTATTATATCTACTGTATTCCAACTTCTCCATGGTTCATACCCTTCGATACTACTCATAGATTCATCAAAATAAGTAAACAACACAATGAAAACAGAAGCTGTCGAAAACAGAACAGTCTGTAGTAATATGGAAACTTTGTATACTTCTGTAACTCCAAATTTTCTGAAAAATTAGAACAATCTAGGAAATTTGTATATCAGTCTTGTGTAAAATATTCAGATCAAAATCACACTTCTGTGGTTTTTGAAAATTGTTTTACTGGGCGCAAAAGTTTCTGTTTTTTAGTAAGATCAAATCAACCATTGCCGTAAGCCATCCCAAAGGTCTTACTTGGCTCTAACACTAACTAAAACATGAAAACACGTCTAACCAGAGGATAGATGATAAATTTATTGGAAAACAGCAAGAAAAAATTGTAGCGACCCGACCTCAAACGGTCAAGTCTTTGTGCTTAAGTGTCATCCCTGGATCGGTTTGCTGACACACACAGTACTCGAGGATTTATAACAGAGGTAAATCACATGTATAAAGTAATGTAAATACTATTACCTCAATCCATATAGCGTAAGAAACAACAAGGTTGTGGATTCCCATCAACACCAACGACAAAGTTGAGTGTAGAAACTGTAAACCTAACGTATCACTTACTCGTCGTAAGAAATCCTGCAACATGAGACGTTGCAGCCATGTAGGTCAGTACATTGAATGTACTGGCAAATTCACACCACAGAATAATGATGAACAATGACTATCACTACATGCATATATGGCTGGTGGAAAGCTCTATGGTTAATGATTTTTGCATAAAGCCAATTTTTCCCTACTGCAAAGGAATATATTTTATTTAACTACAAAGTTTGTTGAAAACATTGAAAAGGTTCCTCCAACTCAATCCCAAATTAATAATCATAAACCCAACAAATTATTTAAGTAATGTGATGAGATCAACATGATAATTCAAGAACCAGATACTCAAGATGTCCATAACCGGGGACACGGCTAATCATGATTAGTTTGTACACTCTGCAGAGGTTTGCACACTTTTCCCCATAAGACTCGATCACCTCTGTTGGATTCTCGCTCTACATGATGTTTGAGAAATGGATGACCGAGACACAGTCTTTCAGAAGCATTAACTCTCTACTCCGGGTAGACAGTACCACCTACAACCCACTACATCTGCTAGTCTACCTCTTCAAGAGCTCACGCAACTTAATCAACTATGCTAGAGCCCATAATAGCTTGTGGCTGCACACGGAAGTTTCTAGCATGAATAATCTTATGATCCCTTTGAGCCTGGGTGGCAGTCCATAGGAAAATCACACGGAACCCCGGGATTTCCAAAAAAATAGGCAACACTGGATTCCTCAGGTGCCTTAATCCACCCAGATGTGTATTAAAGTTGCCACCTTAAGTTAAACCATTAATTAACAATCTCACATCTGTCATGGATACACTCAAACCCAATCCACGTCTACGAGCATATCATAGCAATATAAGCATAGCGTTGAAGTAACTCCCAAGGGTTTGGTAATAAACATGGCACTAGGTTCTACCTCATCAACTACTTCCCAATACCCACATGTTATCAATACCTAACCATGCAATGTTTGAGGGTTGAAACTAATGCATAAAAACTGGGTATGAAAAGTATGATCAAAGTGTGAACTTGCATGTACTATTGATGAAGATTGATTCACACTCATAACTCCTGATAGTTCTATTCGTCACACTCCGTTCAATCTATCGTAAGCAAGCAATAGGAACCACACATAAGCAATCACTCAAAAGATCGGAAAGAACGAAGAAAACAAATCGGAAAACTTCAAAAACAAGCAAACAACTCTTGCAACATAAAACAATTTCTAGTAGTACCAAAATTAAGTGAATTTGGCCTTATCAGAAAGTTTAGGTCAAGAGCTTCGATTTGCAAAAGGAATCACTCAAATCGGAGTTATAAAACTCAAGTTACGGACGAAACAAGATCGAATACTAATCTGAACTAAACTCAAATTTTAATTAATCAAAAACATGTTTAAGTTGTTTATCTGGATAGAGGGGATCATAATGAAGAAGTGGGCGTTGGTTTTGTTGGATTTGCATAAACGGTGTAAAAGTTGTGAGGGTTTGAAGATCAGGGGCTAAACTGTAAATAAACTAATTGCATCTAAGTCCATGGCTGAAATAAAAACAGAAAAAGAAAAACTTATCGGACGAATGTCCGCTACAGAGAACTAAAAAAACGAAATGGTTCACTGCAAACCCTAACTAACGAACGTTCATAGAAAATAAGAAAACGTTTTTTTAGCAAAACAAAATCTGGATCCTTGGATCAAGATCCAACGGCTGGCAGCGGCGGTTACCAGTCGGCGGCGGCGGGGTTCGTCGGCGTCGGAGAAGACGGCGGCCAGTGGCTCAGCCTTGACCAGAGCAGCGGCTCTGGTGGCCTGCGGCGAGGGCAGAGAGGACGGGGAGGGGCGGCGCGGAGAGGAGCATCCAATGGCGGTGGAGTCGGCGGCCGAGCGCGGTGGTGGAGCGCGGGGCGAGGCGGTGGATCTCGCCGGCGGCAGCAACTTATGGCGAGTATGGCGCGGGAGGAGGAGAAAGAGGGCCTGGGGCGCTCCGCTTATAAAGGCGGGAGGGGCGGTGGCGGCTGGCGTGCGCGAGGGGGCAAAGGAGTCCAGAGGCGGCACGGACGTCGAGGCGGCGGCAGTCGCGGCAGCTTGGGACTCTGTCCCGAGCTCGTGGACGAGTGGGTGGGCGCGTCGGGCCGGCTGGGCCGCGGCCTGGCTGGCTAGCTGGGCCGGCCCGGTCCGGTCGGTCCAGAAGGAGAAGTTCCTTTTTAAAAAAAAATTATAGACAATAAAATAAAATTAAACCAAAAAATTGGAAAATACTATAGGCATATAATATATAAAAATCTTTAGAAAAAGATTACCTACAACATGAGCATTAATCTAGCTTCAAATAAGATCCACCCAAATTCAAATAAAACAAAGAGTGCTCCTACTACAATTAAACCTCATAAAAATCATTTTAAAAAATACCAAAATTAATTCAAATTTATCTCTCCAATTTTCTGATGTAGGGAATCATTTTACCCTAATTTCCATTTATTTTATTTTTGGAGGAAAATAATTTGAATAAAACCCAAATAACTCCCAATTGAAAAATAACTTTCAAAGGGACTCTAAATTGGATTTCTTCGAAACTCCCAACTCATATTTCATATGTTTTGAAGAAGTCATTTTTATCTTCTCTCATGAAAATCATTGAGTTGCATGAAGTTTAAGAATTGGAAATATTTCCGAATGTAATTCAAATATTTTCAAAACCCTTTGTCATTTATTTAAATGGAAGAAGTCATATTATCTTCACTCCAGGGTTTGTATTTGAAAAGGATTTAAATTCATGGAGATCCTAAATGTAGAAATGAAAGTTTGGGAAAGTCCTTTTATTCCCTCTCATTTAACTTTCAAAGTTTCCAATTTCACTCAATCAATCACACAACAATCAAACAAACAATCAATCTATCTATTTATTATAACATTCCAAAATTTAGAATTTTGGGATGTTACAAACCTACCACCCTTAAAATGAATCTCGTCCTCGAGATTCGGAGAGGCTAGAAAGAAATAGGTAAGGTTTGGCGGTCTTCTCAAAAATCCATGGATCATCACAAGGGGTCTGGGGTGCTACCACCCTTAGAAACATTGTTACGGTTCCATCAATGCTCATATGCTCCATCCTTATTCTTGACAGTGTCAGTCTTCTCAGATTCTCAGGAAAATTCCTTCTCTGGGCTCTTCCGATAGTGGCATAACCTTTTTCCTCAATTCTTCTATCCTTTTATCTTGGTAAGGTTATTCCATGACTGGGTCTTCTGCTGACGGGTCTGGCGCCAAATACTAAACAACCATCGATATCTCATGGTGGTCAACAATTTATGGTTTCTCCTGCAGGAAATGGGTCTGGGCTTCAATATCGCTGTATATACTACGATTGGCATAGCTGCCTTGTACAAGGGAAAAACGGCATACCATTCTAAGGTTTATCACAAGGTTTTGATCGTCGTCTCTCTACTATAGATAAGTCACTCAAATTTACCATCCCATATAGCAAGACAAATAATAAGAGTAAGTCGGTAAGGTGATCAATCCATCCCGCACCCAAATCATTACCTTGTATATGGTTTAGCGAATCTCACATTCTAACACTCGGTCATCCTCACAAGCATTGCAAAATTCCTCTTGTCAACGAACCAAGTTCGTATAAATCCATTGCTTCTGCAAGCCAGGCAGACAACTATCGTTCCTTCACAACTCTCAGGTTTTGCGTTGCTCCTATAAATCGTCTGCCGATAAAATTGTAACTTCTTCTAGGGTTTTTCCTTCAGCAAGAATGTGCTTGCTTCTTGGCAAGTCCTGGGGCCTATGGGTTATGGCCCATCTCATTACTTTGTAAACCTTGAACTCATCCTTGGGGCAACTGACCATTATTCCAACCTCCACCTTCCTAGCATTCTTAAATCCATCCAATTGTACTGTCTCCCTTCCATTTATTTGTAATAAACTAAGAGTGATTACTCAGACTCATCAGAGAGTCACCATTGCTCCATGTTACCAACATCATACCTCCTTTATATCCAAATAGTACTTCATCCCTTTGTATTCTTGGGTTATCCCACATATCGAGACAAAACTCATACTTATTTTGTCTGAAGTCCACTTCGTGGAATATCATTTTATTTACCGGGGGTCAAGGGTTCTCACAACTACTACCACCCTTGAAATGCACAAACTTATACATAGACCATCTTTCTCATATCCTCGAAAATGGTCAAAACCTTTCTTCATAGGGTAACAACTCATAAGATCCAAATAAGTACCAACGATGCTAACTTTATTGATTATTAAATTACTACAATCTCCTGCATTTCCATTACATGCCTCAACTCGACACCTCAATGTAAAAGAATTGTTCCCACTACTACTACTACATTTCTTTTGTTGCTAACTCAACTATTTAGCACAAGCCTCCTTCTCATTGGGACAATCCATGGCAAAGTGCCCTACTTCATTACAACAGAAACATATTACTTCCGACAAGTCTCGAGGTTTCCTCATGATTACATAGCCTCCTTGGGTCCTCGGCTTCATTTTTGGGCAATTGCTGAAGTAGTGCCCTGACTCCTTGCACCTAAAATAGGTGATATGGCTCAGGTCCTTCCTGGAATCCAATCTACTTCTCTTCCTGGACTTTTCCGTTCCAATTAGGGCTTCTATTTCTTGTGGGTCATACTTTACTTCCTCTGTCGGGAATTCTACTAGATCTCCCTTCAAACAATTTTGGGAAAAATGTCCTTCTTCTCCACATGAATAGCAAGACTTGGTGCAGGGTTTAACTAGGTCTCCTTCGGGTGTGTCCTCCACCTCTTCCTTCATCACATGTTCTTCTAAAAATTCCATAAGGGCTCCTTTCATTGCTTCTTTCTTCTGCTGGATGTTTCTTTGTACCATGGGGTAAATGTGACACTGAGCAGGGTAGTGGGTAGTTCCTTCACACAAGAAACAAGTAATCTTCCTAGTTGGGCATTCTTCAGCTGGGTGACTTCCTTCACAATTAGGGCATTCATTCTTGTGCTCCTTATGGTTGTGTCCTATTTCTCCACAAAGCTTGCATGCATGGAGTTTCTTCATATCATTTCCATAAGGCTTCAAATTTGGGGACACAAGATGAGACTTTAGTAGAGTCTTCTTAAATTCTTCCCAAGTGGTCACTCTTTGCCATCAATTGATGGTTTGGTTCATCCTCCACCAAGTAGTCGCACCTCTTTCAAAGCATTGAAGAGCATGCTGGGTCATATCCTTTCTGGCTATAGGGTTATTGTTCATGTGATCCTCCATGTTCTGAATCCATCGGTCCGTCTCAAATTGACTCATCGGTCCAGAAAATACAAGCTCATCTCCATTCGTCCTCTATTGGGTCCATGGGTTTGGGGTGGGATAAGAGAGATAGAGAGGGATGCACACAATACAAACAATAGTTTTGAAAAGGCATTTTATTTTGTGGCTGTCAGAAAAATAACAAACAAATACAGGTCACAATTGTCGCATCTAACGTAGGTATATAGCAGGGGTTTTGGTCTTCTAAAGGTTAATAAATCTTCAAAGTCGCCAAACTCTTCTAGTCTTGTTCAGGTCTCCACTGGCTTCTTCCGATCGTGCTTGTCCTTCTCAAGTTCTTTTGCCAGATCAACTCTGTTAATGCAAAGTCTCTCTTGACATTCTTTAATATTATGGAGTTGCACTCCAAACTTCTGGGTTTCAACATCCTTGGCATGAACCATGGTCCTACTGTCTTGCAGTTGATGATAAATCTCCGGTAGCTTGAGGTTTTAGCTCCTCCAGCTTGGCTACTTTCAGCTTCTGGTTCCTGAGTTCTTCATGAAATGCTCCCTTGTCAAATACGGCTTCCTAAATTCCACCCTAAACTTCTTGATGTAATACTCCAGATCCTAGTGATACACCAGCTAAGGTTAAAACTGCATCCTTTGCTGACAAATGCTCCATCAGCCTTCTACCATCCAATCCTTCCACGCATCTGCATGCTTAACTCTGCACGGTGACAATAGCATAAGCGGGCAATAACACCATGGTTAGCCGTGTCTATGCCCATGTTACTGCCATGAGCTTTCATTCCGTAATTGATATCTCCTGTCTTAGGGTTTTCTTGACAAAAACTTTGAGTTCTCATGCTCCATGTTCCGGTCTTTCTTCGATACACCTTGAACTCGGGTATTGACAGCTTCTATAGTCAGCCAAGTTCCATAAGGTATCCTTCCTAAGTCATACCAATCTAGAAATTCTTCAAAGCCTTCAAATTCTCCTAGTCTTCGGAGTCTTCAACCGTTGTAGTTTCCATCATTGTAATGCATGGTAAAAATCCTCTTTATTCCAAAGTGGTCTTAGTTGTCTGATATCTTGTACTTCTTGGAGTGGTCTCATCAGCCGAATCTTCATGTGGTCAAAAGGGGAAAGGGTATAGTCTCACTAAAAGGGAATATTTGAATAAACTCAGAAGAGAAGAGAGGTAAGAGATCTTTTTGAAAATAAAGTAGTAGAGAAAATCTTTCCTATGGGCTTGCCAGTTTCTAGGGTCACGTCCTACAGTCAACATGTGCTCTGATATCATCTTGTAGCGACCCGACCTCAAACGGTCAAGTCTCTGTGCTTAAGTGTCATCCCTAGTTCGGTATGCTGACACACACAATACTCGAGGATTTATAACAGAGGTAAATCACATATATAAAGTAACATAAATACTATTACCTCAATCCATATAGCGGAAGAAACAACAAGGTTGTGGATTCCCATCAACACCAACGGCAAAGTTGAGTGTAGAAACCGTAACCCTAACATATCACTTACTCGTCATAAGAAATCCTGCAACATGAGACGTTGCATCCATGTAGGTCAATACATTGAATGTACTGGCAAATTCACACCACAGAATAATGATGAACAATGACTATCACTACATGCATATATAGCTGGTGGAAAGCTCTATGGTTAATGATTTTTGCATAAAGCCAATTTTTCCCTACTACAAAGGAATATATTTTATTTAACTACAAAGTTTGTTGAAAACATTGAGAAGGTTCCTCCAACTCAATCCCAAATTAATAATCATCAACCCAACAAATTATTTAAGTAACATGATGAGATCAACATGATAATCCAAGAACCAGATACTCAAGATGTCCATAACCGGGAACACGGCTAATCATGATTAGTTTGTACACTCTGCATAGGTTTGCGCACTTTTCCCCATAAGACTCGATTGCCTCCGTTGGATTCTTGCACTACAAGATGTTTGAGAAACAGATGACCGAGACACAGTCTTTCAGAAGCATTAACTCTCTACTCCGGGTAGACAGTACCACCTACAACCCACTACATCTGCTAGTCTACCTCTTCAAGAGCTCACGCAACTTAATCAACTATGCTAGAGCCCATAATAGCTCATGGCTGCACACGGAAGTTTCTAGCATGAATAATCTTATGATCCCTTTGAGCCTGGGTGGCAGTCCATAGGAAAATCACACGGAACCCCGGGATTTCCAAAAACAGGCAACACTGGATTCCCCAGGTGCCTCAATCCACCCAGATGTGTATTAAAGTTGCCACCTTAAGTTAAACCATTAATTAACAATCTCACATCTGTCATGGATACACTCAAACCCAATCCACGTCTACGAGCATATCATAGCAATATAAGCATAACGTTGAAGTAACTCCCAAGTGTTTAGTAATAAACAGGGCAATAGGTTCACATCATCAGCTATTTCCCAATACCCACATGTTATCAATACCTAATCATGCAATGTTTGAGGGTTGAAACTAATGCATAGAAACTGGGTATGAAAAGTATGATCAAAGTGTGAACTTGCCTGTACTGTTGATGAATATTGATTTGCACTCATAACTCCTGATAGTTCTATTCATCACACTCTGTTCAATCTATCGTAAGCAAGCAATAGGAACCACACATAAGCAATCACTCAAAAGATCGGAAAGAACGAAGAAAACAAATCGGAAAACTTCAAAAACAAGCAAAAAACTCTTGCAACAGAAAACAATTTCTAACAGTACCAAAATTAAGTGAATTTGGCCTTATCAGAAAGTTTAGGTCAAGAGCTTCGATTTGCAAAAAGAATCACTCAAATCGGAGTTATAAAACTCAAGTTACAGACGAAACAAGATCGAATACTAATCTGAACTAAACTCAAATTTTAAATTATCAAAAACATGTTTAAGTTGTTTATCTGGATAGAGGGGATCATAACGAAGAAGTGGGCGTTGGTTTCGTTGGATTTGGACAAACGGTGTAAAAGTTGTGAGGGTTTGAAGATCAGGGGCTAAGCTGTAAATAAACTAATTGCATCTAAGTCCCTAGCCGAAATAAAAACAGAAAAAGAAAAACTTATCGGACAAACGTCCGCTACAGAGAACTAAAAAATGAAAAGGTTCGCTGCAAAGCCTAACTAACGAACGTTCACACAAAAGAAGAAAATGTTTTTTTAGCAAAACAAAATATGGATCCTTGGATCCAGATCCAACGGCTGGCGGGGCGGTTACCGGTCGGCGGCGGAGGGGTTCATCGGCGTCGGAGAAGACGACGACCAGCGGCTCAGCCATGACCGGAGCGGCGGCTCTGGTGGCCTGCGGCGAGGGCAGAGTGGACGGGGAGGGACGGCGAGGAGAGGAGCGTCCGATGGTGGTGGATTCAGCGACCGAGCGCGGCGGTGGAGCGTGGGGCGAGGTGGAGGATCTCACCGGCGGTGGCGGCTTACGGCGAGTGCGGCGTGGGAGGAGGAGAGAGAGGGCCCGGGGCGCTCCGCTTATAAAGGCGGGAGGGGCGGTGGCGGCTGGCATGCGCGAGGGGGCAGGGGAGTCCGGAGGCGGCACGGACGTCGAGGCGGCGGCGGTCGCGGCAGCTTGGGACTCTGTCCCGAGCTTGTGGACGAGCGGGTGGGCGCGTCGGGTCGGCTGGGCCGCGGCCTGGCTGGCTAGCTAGGCCGGCCCGGTCCGGTCGGTCGAGAAGGAGAAGTTCCTTTTTAAAAAAAATTACAGGCAATAAAATAAAATAAAACCAAAAAATGGAATATACTATAGGCATATAATATATCAAAATCTTCAGAAAAAGATTATCTACAACATGAACATTAATCTAGCTTCAAATAAAATCCACCCAAATTCAAATAAAACAAAGAGTGCTCCTACTACAATAAAACCTCATACAAATCATTTTTAAAAAATACCAAAATTAATTCAAATTTATTTCTCTCCAATTTTCTGATGTAGGGAATCATTTTACCCTAATTTCCATATATTTTATTTTTGGAGGAAAATAATTTGAATAAAACCCAAATAACTCCCAACTGAAAAATAATTTTCAAAGGGACTCTAAATTGGATTTCTTCGAAACTCCCAACTCATATTTCATATGTTTTGAAGAAGTCATTTTATCTTCTCTCATGAAAATCATTGAGTTGCATGAAGTTTAAGAATTGGAAATATTTCCGAATGTAATTCAAATATTTTCAAAACCCTTTGTCATTTATTTAAATGGAAGAAATCATATTATCTTCACTCCAAGGTTTGTATTTGAAAAGGATTTAAATTCATGGAGATCCTAAATGCAGAAATGGAAGTTTGGGAAAGTCCTTTTATTCCCTCTCGTTTAACTTTCAAGGTTTCCAATTTCACTCAATCAATCACACAACAATCAAACAAACAATCAATCTATCTATTTATTATAACATTCCAAAATTTAGAATTTTGGGATGTTACAAAAATATTGGGTTGTCTCCCAACAAGCGTTTTTCTTTAATGCCTTTTTAGCTAGGCATGATGATTTCAATGATGCTCACATAAAAGATAAGAATTGAAACATAGTGGGAGCATCATGAAGCATATGACTAGCACATTTAAGTCTAACCCACTTCCTATGCATAGGGATTTTATGAGCAAACAATTTATGGGAACAAGAATCGACTAGCATAGGAGGGTAAAACAAGCAAAACTTTAAGATTTTCAATACATAGAGAGTAAACTTGATATTATTGCAATATGTAAAAGCATACGTTCCTCTCTCATAATAACTTTCAGTAGAATCATGAATGAATTCAACAATATAACTATCACAGAAAGCATTCTTTTCATGATCTACATGCATATAAATTTTACTACTCTCCACAAAAGTAAAATTCTTCTCATGCGGAATAGTGGGAGCAAACTCACCAAAATAACTATCATGTGAGGCATAACCAAATTGAAAATCAAAACTATGATGACAAGTTTCATGGTTATCATAATTCTTTATAGCATACATGTCATCACAATAATCATCATAGATAGCAACTTTGTTCGCATAATCAATTGGAACCTCTTCCAAAATAGTGGATTTATCACTAAATAAAGTCATGACCTCTCGGAATCCACTTTCATAAATATTATAAGATTCAACACCCTCCAAAATAGTGGGATAATTACCTAGAGTTGACACTCTTACAAACCCACTTTCATCAATATAATCATCATAAATAGGAGGCATGCTTTCATCATAATAAATATTCTCATCAATACTTGGGGGACTAAAAATATCATCTTCATCAAAAATAGCATCCCCAAGCTTATGGTTCTGCATATTGTTAGCATCATGGATATTCAAAGAATTCATACTAACAACATTGCAATCATGTTCATCATTCAAAGCTTTAGTGCCAAACATTTTATAGACTTCTTCTTCTAACACATGAGCACAATTTTCCTTTCCATCATTTTCACGAAAGATATTAAAAAGATGAAGCATATGAGGCAACCTCAATTCCATTTTTTTTGTAATTTTCTTTTATAGACTAAACTAGAGATAAAACAAGAAACTAGAAGATTTAATTGCAAGATCTAAATATATACCTTCAAGCACTAACCTCCTCGGCAATGACGCCAGAAAAGAGCTAGATGTCTACTATGCAACCTTCTTCTTGTAGACTCATGTTGGGCCTCCAAGCGCAGAGTTTGTAGGATAGTAGAAAATTTCCCTCAAGTGTATGATCTAAGGTTTATCAATCCATGGGATGAGTAGGATGAAGATGGTCTCTCTCAAACAACCCTGCAACCAAATAACAAAGAGTCGTTTGTGTCCTCAACACACCCAATACAATGGTAATATGTATAGATGCACTAGTTCGGCGAAGAGATGGTGATACAGGTGCAATATGGATAGTAGATATAGGTTTTTGTAATCTTAAAATATAAAAACATCAAGGTAACAAGTGATAAAAGTGAGCGAAAATGGTTTTGCAATGCTTGGTAACAAGGCCTAGGGTTCATAATTTCACTAGTGCAAGTTCTCTCAACAATGATAACATAATTAGATCATATGACAATCCCTCAACTTGCAAAAAAGTCACTCCAAAGTTCCTATCGTGGAGAACATAAGATGAAATTGCTTGTAGGGTACAAAACCACCTCAAAGTTATTCTTTCCGATCAATCCATTGAGCTATTCCTATAGGTGTCACAAACAACCCTAGAGTTCGTAGTAAAATAACACCATATGACACACATCAATCAACCCTAATGTCACCTAGATACTCCAATGTCACCACAAGTATTCGTGGGTCAATTATATGATATGCATCAAACAAGTTCAGATTCATAATATTCAATCCAACCCAAAGAACCTCAAAGAGTGCCCCAATATTTCTACCGGAGAAAAAAGAACAAAAATGTGCATCGACCCCTATGCATAGATTACCCCAATGTCACCTCGAGAATCCACGAGTTGAATGCCAAAACAGACATCAAGTGAATCAATAGAATACCCCATTGTCACCATAGGTATCCCACGCAAGACATACATCAAGTGTTCTCCAATCCATAATAGTATTCAATCCGATAATAGTGAAACCTCAAAGGTAAAACTCAATTCATCACAAGAAGGTCGAGGGGGAGAAATACCATATGATCCGACTATAATAGCAAAGCTTCCGGTACATCAAGATTGTGCCAAATCAAGAACACGAGAGAGAGAGAGATCAATCACATAGCTACTAGTACATACCCTCAGCCCCGAGGGTGAACTACTCCCTCCCCTCGTCATGGAGAGTGTCGGGATGATTAAGATGGCCACCGGTCATGGTTTCCCCCACCGGCATGGTGCCAGAATGGGCTCCCGATTGGTTTTTGTGGCTATAGAGGCTTGCGGCGGTGGAACTTCCGATCTAGGTTTCTTTCTAGAAGTTTCTCTATTTATAGGAACTTTTGGCGTCGGTTTCATGTCAGGGGGGTCCACGAGGCAGCAACAAGCCATGGGGGCACGCCCTAAGGGGGGTTCCCCCTAGGCTTTTGGTTGCCTCGGGACTCTTCTGGCTTGACTCCGATGCTCCATGGGCTTCTTCTGGTCCATAAAAAATCACCATAAATTTTCAGCTCATTTGGACTCCGTTTGATATTCCTTTTCTGTAAACTTTGAAACAAGGAAAAACAGAAATTGTCATTGGGCTCCAGGTTAAAAGGTTAGTTCCAATTATAATATAAAATTAACATATTAATGCATATAAAACATCAAAAACAGATAATATAATAGCATGGAACAATATAATATAAAAGATTATAGATATGTTGGAGACGTATCAGTCTCTTAGTCCTTAACCAAAACTTCTAGGGTCTCTTTTGTTCCAGAAAAAATCATCAAAAAGTTTCACCGTCTTTGGACTTCTATAGGTATCGTTTTTTGGTAAAAACAAAAACAAGCAAAAAAGGAACTGGCACTGGGTTCTATATTGACATGTTAGTCCTTCAAAATAATTTAAAAGCGCACCAAAACCATATAAATTTGATGTACATATAACATGTATACTTCATCAATTATAGATACGTTGGAGACGTATCAACTATCATGATTGATTATGAATAGAGTGAAAGTTCCCCACCAAAAATATTTAGATACGTAAACAATGACATCAATAGATGTATAAGAAGGTTAGAGTTCCAACAAAAAAATGTAAGGATAAAATAAACAGACATAAGAAAAGGACAACCGTGAGCACCGAAATCGACTCCAGCTCTAGCAATGGCCACCATTTTCTTATGTGTACTCACTAACACAAGGGACCCATTGATCATTTGCTTGGTGGTTTCTCTTTCTCCATTTTTCCTTGTTCTATCCATGCCATTACCTGGGAGGGACGTGCTCGAGAGGCGTTTGCCGGAGCTCGAGAGGATGCAGTTATTGGGGTGTGTGATGTTTGCTATGCAACCTTCTTCTTATAGACGTTGTTGGGCCTCCAAGTGCAAAGGTTTGTAGGACAGTAGCAAATTTCCCTCAAGTGGATGAAGATGGTCTCTCTCAAACAACCCTGCAACAAATAACAAAGAGTCTCTTGTGTCCCCAACACACCCAATACAATGGTAAATTGTATAGGTGCACTAGTTCCGCGAAGAGATGGTGATACAAGTGCAATATGGATGGTAGGTTTAGGTTTTTGTAATATGAAAATATAAAAACAACAAGTTAACTAATAACAAAAGTGAGCGAAAATGGTATTGCGATGCTTGGAAACAAGGCCTAGGGTTCATACTTTTACCAGTGCAAGTTCTCTCAACAATGATAACATAATTAGAGCATATAACCTTCTTCTTGTAGACTCGTGTTGGGCCTCCAAGCGCAGTGTTTTGTAGGATAGTAGCAAATTTCCCTCAAGTGTATGACCCAAGGTTTATCAACCCATGGGAGGAGTAGGATGAAGATGGTCTCTCTCAAACAACCCTACAACCAAATAACAAAGAGTCGTTCGTGTCCTCAACACACCCAATACAATGGTAATATGTATAGGTGCACTAGTTCGGCGAAGAGATGGTGATACAGGTGCAATATGGATAGTAGATATAGGTTTTTGTAATCTGAAAATATAAAAACATCAAGGTAGCAAGTGATAAAAGTGAGTGAAAATGGTTTTGCAATGCTTGGTAACAAGGCCTAGGGTTCATAATTTCACTAGTGCAAGTTCTCTCAACAATGATAACATAATTAAATCATATGACAATCCCTCAACTTGCAACAAAGTCACTCCAAAGTTCCTATCATGGAGAACATAAGATGAAATTGCTTGTAGGGTACAAAACCACCTCAAAGTTATTCTTTCCGATCAATCTATTGAGCTATTCCTATAGGTGTCACAAACAACCCTAGAGTTCGTAGTAAAATAACACCATATGACACACATCAATCAACCCTAATGTCACCTAGATACTCCAATGTCACCACAAGTATTTGTGGGTCAATTATTGTTGGAAATATGCCCTAGAGGCAATAATAAAAGTGTTATTATTATATTTCTTTGTTCATGATAATAGTCTTTTATTCATGCTATAACTGTATTATCCGGAAATCGTAATACACGTGTGAATACATAGACCACAATATGTCCCTAGTGAGCCTCTAGTTGACTAGCTCGTTGTGATCAACAGATAGTCATGGTTTCCTGGATATGGACATTGGATGTCGTTGATAACGGGATCACATCGTTAGGAGAATTATGTGATGGACAAGACCCAATCCTAAGCCTAGCACAAAGATTGTGTAGTTCGTATGCTGAAGCTTTTCTAATGTCAAGTATCTTTTCCTTAGACCATGAGATTGTGCAACTCCCGAATACCGTAGGAATGCTTTGGGTGTATCAAACGTCACAACGTAACTGGGTGGCTATAAAGGTGCATTACAGGTATCTCCGAAAGTGTCTGTTGGGTTGGCACGAATCGAGACTGGGATTTGTCACTCCGTGTAAACGGAGAGGTATCTCTGGGCCCACTCGGTAGGACATCATCATAATGTGCACAATGTGATCAAGGAGTTGATCACGGGATGATGTGTTACAGAACGAGTAAAGAGACTTGCCGGTAACGAGATTGAACAAGGTATCGGTATACCGATGATCGAATCTTGGGCAAGTACAATACCGCTAGACAAAGGGAATTGTATACGGGATTGATTGAGTCCTTGACATCGTGGTTCATCCGATGAGATCATCGTGGAACATGTGGGAGCCAACATGGGTATCCAGATCCCGCTGTTGGTTATTGACCAGAGAACGTCTCGGTCATGTCTGCATGTCTCCCGAACCCGTAGGGTCTACACACTTAAGGTTCGATGACGCTAGGGTTATAAAGGAAGTTTGTATGTGGTTACCGAATGTTGTTCGGAGTCCCGGATGAGATCCCGGACTTCAAGAGGAGTTCTGGAATGGTCCGGAGGTAAAGATTTATATATGGGAAGTCCTATTTTGGTCGCCGGAAAAGTTTCGCACTTTATCGGTATTGTACCGG